>NC_047104.1:148105117-148427617 GCF_902500255.1 Thalassophryne amazonica | reverse complement strand
TCATGGAGGGGTCTGAAATTTTCGTCTTAGGTGCATGTCCACTGTGAGAGACATAATCTAAAAAAAAAAAAAATCTGGAAATGTATGATTTTTTTAATAATTTATTTGTATGTTACTGCTGCAAATAAGTATTTGAACACCTACCAACCAGCAAGAATTTTGGCTCACACAGACCTGTTAGTTCGTCTTTAAGAAGCCCTCTTATTCTGCACTCTTTACCTGTATTAATTGCACCTGTTTGAACTTGTTACCTGTATAAAAGACACCTGTTCACACACTCAATCAATCACACTCCAACCTGTCCACCATAGCCAAGACCAAAGAGCAATCTAAGGACACCAGGGACAAAACTGTAGACCTGCACAAGGCTGGGATGGACTACAGGACAACAGGCAAGCAGCTTGGTAGAAGACAACTGTTATGATTATTTATTAGAAAGTGGAAGAAACACAAGATGACTGTCAATCTTCCTCAGTCTGGGATTCCATGCAAGATCTCACTTTGTGGGATAAGGATGATTCTGAGAAAGCTCAGAACTACACAGGAGGACCTGGTCAATGACCTGAAGAGAGCTGGGACCACAGCCACTAAGATTATATTAGTAACACATGATGCTGTCATGGTTTATAATCCTGCAGGGCAGCAAGGTCCTCCTGCTCAAGCCAGCACATGTAGAGGCCCATTTGAAGTTCACCAGTGACCATCTGGATGATCCAGAGGAGGCATGGGAGAAGGTCATGTGGTCAGATAAGACCAGAATAGAGCTTTTGGAATCAACTCCACTTACCATGTTTAGAGGATGAGAACAACCCCAAGAAAACCATCCCAACCATAAAGCATGGGGGTGGAAACATCATACTCTGGGGGTGCTCTTCTGCAAAGGGTACAAGATGACTGCACCATATTGAAGGGAGGATGGATGGGGTCATGTATTGCGAGATATTGGCAAACAACCTTCTTCCCTCAGTAAGAGCATTGAAGATGGGTCATGACTGGGTCTTCCAGCATGACAATGACCCCAAGCACACAGCCAGGGCAACTAAGGAGGGGCTCCGTAAGAAGCATTTCAAGGTCCTGGAGTGGCCTGGCCAGTCTCCAGACCTGAACTCAATAGAAAATCTTTGGAGGGAGCTGAAACTCCAAACCTGAAAGATTTGGAGAAGATCAGTATGGAGGAGTGGACCAAAATCCCTGCTACAGTGCGTGCAAACCTGGTAAAAAAAAACTACAGAAAACGTTTGACCTCTGTAATTGCAAACAAAGGCTACTGTACCAAATATTAACTTTGATTTTCACAGGTGTTCAAATACTTATTTGCAGAAGTAACATACAGATAAATTATTAAAAAATTATACATTCTGATTTCCAGATTTTTTTTTAGATTATGTCTCTCACAGTGGACATGCACCTAAGATGAAAATTTCAGACCCCTCCCTTATTTTCCTCACTGTATGTATATGTAAGGATTAAACAACGAGAAGCTGTGCATTATACGGTTTGAATGCACGACGCAGAGCCTAAAACACTGTGTTACTCCGCAAAGTGAATTCAAACCATATAATGCATGGCTTTGAGTTGTTTAATCCACTTATACCATGGTCCCACACAGTGAGCTAACACACAAATATTTGCTTAAGATAACAGAACTTGATAAAAATGCATTAGTATTTATATGCCAGTCTCAAGACATTTTGCCGCCAATGCGCTCACCGTGTCTTTGGGCTCGTGCCGCAGCGGGTCACTCATAACGCCCTCTCTCTGCTGTATGGAGCTGCGATCAACTGGCAACAGGTCCAGAAACTACGCTCACTGTTTTGATGCAGAGCGCTCTGACAGCCCGCAAGGATAGAACCGTTCTCTTCTTTTTTCCCGTCTTCAGTCTTGTCCAGTTCGTCCGATGTTAAATCTTTATGCTGTTGCTTTTGCTATTCTTCTCATTTGCTCTCCTCTTCTTTCCATTCCTCAAACGTTTTATTTTGGCCAAAAATATTAAAATTCACTTGGAAATCCATGTTTTATCGCGTTTCTGTCATTCACCTGTCAAAACACATCTGATCTGCGCCAACTGATTTGCGCGTTGCTATGGTGACGACCAGAGCGGAGTGATTATAACAGTGACTTAACTCGCCGAACTACGTGTGCGTATATACGAAAATAATGCTGCTTTATCTGTGTACTGGAGGTAAGCGTCTGTGTGTGGTAACTGGGTGTTGTACGCTTATATAACCTCTCTCTGCTAAATATAGCAGTTCCGAGCTGTCACACTGTTATGAGTTGCTGGCTGCAAAAATACAGTGAGTCAGTCGGTGCATTTTCACCTTCACTGATAAACTGCCATCACACTGACAGCTGTGAACTTTAACCCCTGTTGTACTGAAGGAGGAGAGGCTGGACAAATCAAATATCAAACTCTAAAGACAACAACAAAGCATGAAAGAATTTAATGTAACTTTTTTTGCAGCTTTATGCCTAAGAATATATTAATATTTGAACTACAACAGTTTCACCGAAACATAATAAAAATGCTGTGAAAAAAGTGAGATTGTTGTAAGATTTTAAGTCACGTGTAATTACACCTTAAAAATATACACCATTTTATTGATGTAGAAAAGATTCAGGACTTTTTAAAAATATTTATGGTTTTTAAATACCCTGTGACCATTAATTGGAGTTGAAGATGAGTGAGTGAGTGGTTTTTAAGTACAATTCTGTGTAAATAATTTTACAAAGTCACTTTTGGAGAGTCCATTGAAACATGATAAGGGGTAAAAAAAACAAAAAAAAAAACATAATCAGTGCAACCTCACAAATTTAAAAATGTTTTTGTTAAAACGTACAAAACTAGAGCACTGCACTCATAGAGCACAAACCTCCAGCAACACTAGTTTCCAATTCCACAAAATTTTATGTTTTAATTTTACCTTAAGATAAATTTTACCATAACATCATTTTAAATTAGATGTAATCAAATGTCAGGAGTATGTATTTAGTTAATGCACTTGAATCAAAGTTGTTTTTTTTTTGTTGTTGTTGTTGTTGCTGTTTTTGTTTTGGGTTTTTTTGTGGTGTCATTTTTTTCAAACTTTTCTGGTTTCTGAATTCTTTTTCAGATCATTTTTACAGAACATTCTTATTCACAGGTAGCCACCTGTTAGTTGTTCTCCCTTTTCAGCACAGGATTTCTTGGATTATTTTGAGAAGAAAATAGAAGATATTAGGCTGAGCATATCTCAGCACACCTCGGCCCAGCCATTAAAACCTGCTATGGAGGTGGGCGCTACCATTGAGGTGTTACCTAGATTGACAGAATTTAATAGTATTTCATTGGGCGTGCTGACGAAACTTGTGGCATCTACAAAAAGCACAACCTGTTTATTTGATTCTATACCAACAAAACTGTTTAAGGACCTGTGGCCCACTCTTGGGCCGACTGTGCTGGAAATTATTAATCTGTCATTAACCTCTGGATCTGTTCCGAAATGTTTTAAATCAGCAGTGATTAAACCATTACTTAAGAAATCTAATCTTGACCCCCGTGTATTGAAAAATTACAGGCCGATATCAAATCTATCATTCTGTTCAAAAATTTTAGAAAAGGTGGTTTCACAGCCGCTCATAGACCACCTTACTGAGAATGATCTTTTTCAGCCGCTGCAGTCTGCTTTTAAGAAATATCACTCCACAGAGACAGCGCTCACTAAAGTTGTGAATGATCTTCTGCGAGCAATGGACTCAGACACCACTACGGTTTTGGTGTTATTAGATCTCAGTGCTGTGTTTGATACTGTGGATCATCATATTTTGCTCAATAGGCTGGAGAATTTTTTTGGGATTACTGGAAGTGCCCTTGCCTGGTTGACGTCAATGTGTCCTGTATAATGGCACTACCTCTGACCTTGCTGACATGAGATTTGGGGTTCCACAGGGATCTGTTTTAGGCCCCTTGCTTTTCTCCCTGTATGTGGCACCCCTTGGCGTATACTGCAGAGTTTTGGGACTGCCTTTCATTGTTATGCTGATGATACTCAGTTGTACATGCCAATAACTGCGGGAAATCTCACTCCCATAAAATCCCTGGAGGACTGTCTTCTATCAGTGATAAGTTGGATGTCTAGTAACTTCCTACTTTTAAACTTTGATAAGACTGAAATGATGATTCTTGGTCCAGCGAGACATTGGCATCAGTTTGACCAGCTGGCACTCAGCCTGGGTTCCTGTTTCATACATCATATGGACAACATGAGGAACCTTGGGGTAATTTTTGATCCCACGTTGTCTTTTGACCTCCACATCAGGGATGTTACTAGGACTGCTTTTTTCCATCTGAGAAATATAGCGAGGATCCGCCCCATCCTGTCCATGGCTAATGCTGAGACCCTGATTCATGCTTTTGTTTCTTCTAGACTAGATTATTGCAATATTCTATTTTCAAGGTTACCACAGTCCAGCATTAGGGGTCTTCAGCTGGTTCAGAACGCTGCCGCCAGACTTCTGACATGTAGCAGAAGGTCTGAACATATCACACCCATTTTGGCATCTTTGCACTGGCTCCCTGTCTCTGTGAGAGCAGATTTTAAGGTTTTGCTATTGACTTATAGGGTTGTTCATGGACTGGCGCCATCTATCTGGCTGATCTGGTGGAACTCTACATGCCGGCCCGGGCTTTGCGGTCGCAGGATGCGGCACTTCTCTGTGTTCCCAGGGTGAAGAAGAAGTCAGCAGGTCAAAGAGCCTTTTCATATCGTGCACCCACCCTGTGGAACAGTCTTCCACACGACCGTGAGGCAGTCTGAGTCTGTGGACATTTTTAAGTCAAGACTCAAAACCTATTTTTATTCTCTTTCTTATGGATAGTTTTTATTTTTATTTGTTTTATTCTTTTACTTCTGTTTTTATTTATGTATTTGAATTTTTTTATTCAATTTTATGTTGACTTGTTTTATGTAAGGCGCCTTGAGACGCTTTTGCTGTGATTTGGCGCATTATAAGCTAATTAAACATTGGTTATCTCTGCATTTGTTTTTGGCACTTGATTTCCGACTGATAACTGGAAGACAGACAGTCATAAAATTGGAATCCCCATTCAATTTTTCTGTCAGTTTTTCGAAAAATGAGAGTGATTGAGATACTTTTGGTTGAGACATAATGCAAAATGTACACCAAATAGGTTTTTCAATATTAAATTCAAATGTCCACAAAATCCACAATGTGGATCAGATCCAGATTAATCTTTGTCAGGTGATAGTGAGTGCCAGTCTGCACTTCACTTTCAAATATGAGAGTGACTGGGACATGTGTGATTAAGATATAATGTAACATCAAATGGGGTTTTCAATGTTAAATTTAAATGGCCACAAAATCTGGAATCTGGATCAGATCCAGATCAAACTGTGTCGGCTAGTGTTATGGGGAGAGCTACTTTTGATTCTTTGATATGGTTGTGACTGTTGGGGGGCATCGGTAAGAATGCACCCGATGTTTCAAACTTTTTTTATTGAACAAATAAACTGGTTAAATGGTTACAGGGTGGTGTGGATAATTATGTGTGGTTATCTGTAAAAAGAACAAGAAAAATAATATATATTAATAAATATTCATATAATGACACACACAAACGATAATAGCTTATGCAATGCTTGGCCACTTAGCATTTAGCTTTAGCTAGCGCACACAAATGAACATAAAATGGCCCTCATGACTAATATATACTCAAACTAATCTACACAATGAACTTATAGGGTAAACTGGGTTGTAGGGTGTCTTCACTCATACCAGTACTTACATTTCTCACGCACACGGGCAAAAACCACCCTAACCACGAGGCTCCGCGCGACTCTAACAACCACAGGCAAGCGCATGCACACGTAACACCCTCAACCTAACTTAAACAAGGGGCTGCTCCAATTGGTCACTGACATTGTCCATCAAACAAGGGAAACACACAAACTTGATTGTTAAAGGAGCGGGTCCTTCATCACAGCTAGCATCCGACATAAGGGCTCTCAAATATGAAAGACAATTGACCTTTGTTAACAGAGTTATGAATTTTTGAAAATTCATTCAGTGTTAAAGATAGGGATTTTTCCTGACTTTGATCTACCTCCTAGGTCCTGCCTATGTCCTTGAAAATGGAATCAGTTCTTGCCTATCAGGATATGAATCTTCGGTTAAAATTGCATAATGATGTACAAAAATTGTGGGCTCCAAGCTGTTCACAAGCAAACAGACAAACAGTGGTGAAAACATATTAGTTGGTGGAGGTAATAAATATGAGTTGACAACTTGTATCTTGTTTGCTCACAACATAGTCTACCCCTGCATATAGGACAGATTGTCAATGTGTGCGCCGCTCACTTGCTGCAGGTGGTCGCAACAGCGATACATGTTTTTACGTATGTCCACGTGAGGACACCAAGCAGACACACGCGCATCACAGTGGACAGCTGTTGGGTCATGTCTATCAAAACACGGTACGTGTTCCCCATCTAGGACGTCCAGAACCAGAAATCTCAACAGCTGCACTTGGTTTCAATGCAGAAGGTTCCGGGTTCAAATCCCCCCCCCCCCCCGCCACATTTCTCCATGTAATGTGGAGTTGCGGCATATCAAAGCGACGGCTTTCCATCCTGAGTCGCAAGGCACTTTGGAACGTTTCCACCAGTCCTTGAAGTCGCTGTTGCGTGCTTACTGTACTGAGTTGGGTGGCGACTGGGAAGAAGGTTTGCCCTGGTCAATGATGGATGCTTGTGAAGTTACTCAAGAAAGTACTGGGTTTAGCCCAAATGAGTTGGTCTTTGCACAAACAGTGAAAGGTCCTTTGGCTGTAGTGACAGCCAGTTTAAAGGAGCCAAATCCACCTAAAAGTGTGATAGATTATGTCAATGGGTTCAGACGGCGCTAGTATGTTGGAAGAGATTTGGTCAAGTTAAAAATGACTGCAGCACAGAATAAAATTATGTCTCTGTTTGATGGGCATTCGGAGGTGCGTTCGTTTTTGCCTGGTGACCAAGTGTTGGCTATTTGTCCGGTTATTACATCACCTTTTCAAGTGAAGTTTAGTGGTCCTTACACTGTGCTTGAACAACTTTCTGATCAAAATTATTTAATCTCAATGCCTGAACGCAGGAAGAAGCAACAAATGTGACATGTCAATTTGTTAAAACCCTACTATTCCAGAGAAGTGTCACAGCGAACGGAGGAGGCTGAGGCTGAGGCGGTACGTATGGCAAGTAGATTGGTTGGGACGCTTGACATTTCTGGTATCTTGGACAGCTCACTGCCGCCAACCAAGCGGGGTGATAGTGAAGTGAGTATGTTGGACAGTGCTCTTATACAGGGGCGTTTTAAGAACTCAGACGTTTTGTCAAATTTGGATGTGTTGCTTGGTCATTTGCCTAGGTGTCATGCTGAACAGGTATGTGATTTGATAAATAATTTTCCATGCTTGTTTTCGGATGTATCGGGACGCACACATCTTATTGAGCATGATATTGATGTCGGAGATGCTAGGCCGATTAAGCAATGCTTTTACAGAATCAGTTTGGATAAACGCAAGCATCTGGATGTGGAGGTAAATTACATGTTGGAGAATGGCATTGTGAAGCCAAGTGCGTCGAGTTGGCTCCTAAGTCAGATAATACCTCGTGTTTTTGCTCTGATTTTCTTAAGCTTAATGCGGTTACAAAACCAATGATTGGATGATTGTGTGGACCAGGCAGGTTCTGCCAAGTTTGTGAGTAAATTTGATCTCTTGAAGGGCTACTGGCAAGTGCCGTTGTCTAAACGTGCACGTGAAGTGTCTGCGTTTATTACTCTGTCAGGATTGTTTTCTTACAAAGTAATGCCATTTGGACTTAGAAATGCGGCGGCTACGTTCCAACGGTTGCATGCTGTTGTGGGCGATATGTCTGGTTGTGCGGTGTATCTGGATGACGTGGTGGTTTATTTTGACACCTGGGAAGAGCATTTGGAGCGCATGGAGGAGCTTTTCACTCGTCTGGCGGGGGCGACGCTGACTGTCAGTCTTGCAAAATGCGAGTTTGCAAGGGCAACTGTTACCTACTTGGGTCGTGTAGTTGGTCAGGGGGAAGTTCGCCCTGTTGCAGCTAAAGTTCAAGCAGTGGAGGAATTTCCAGTTCACAGTTCTAAAAGAGAACTCATGCATTTTCTTGGACTGGTAGGTTATTATCGTTGTTTCTGTAAGAACCTTTCTTCAGTGATTGTGCCATTAACCAACTTGTTGCACAAAGATCAATCAATCAATTCAATCACTTTTATTTATATAGCGCCAAATCACAACAAACAGTTGCCCCAAGGCGCTTTATATTGTAAGGCAAGGCCATACAATAATTATGTAAAACCCCAACGGTCAAAACGACCCCCTGTGAGCAAGCACTTGGCGACAGTGGAAAGGAAAAACTCCCTTTTAACAGGAAGAAACCTCCAGCAGAACCAGGCTCAGGGAGGGGCAGTCTTCTGCTGGGACTGGTTGGGGCTGAGGGATGCTAAATTTGTCTGGTCTTCTCCTTGTCAGCAGGCATTTGAGAGTATTAAGAAGTTCCTCTGTGCAGATCCGGCTGTTGGCTGCCCCACGTTTAAAAGAACCATTTCAGTTGTAAGTGGACGCAAGTCATGTGGGGGCTGGAGTGGTCCTGATGTAGTTGGATAGTTCGGGTGTTGATAGACCTGTTAGCTATTTTTCAAAGAAATGTGATAAACATCAGCTAAATTACTCAACTGTGGAAAAAGAGACACTCGTGTTAATTTTGGCGTTGAAGCACTTTGAGGTGTATTTGGGTGGTGGGGCCAAAATTACTGAATATACCGATCACAATCCACTCACATTTTTGGCCTCGGTTAAAGTGCCTAACTTGCGTTTGGTTCATTGGTCCTTGTACCTTCAGGCATATAATCTGGACATAAAATATATTAAGGGAAAAGAAAATCTGCTAGCGGGTGCCTTGTCACGCACCCCGGTTAAAGTACCACATTTCACAGGGTCCTGGTAGGACCTGTGTTTAATGTTGGGGGGGGTGACGGTCCCTGCCGTCTTACTGCATTTGTGTGTTGTTTAATGTGTCTGTTGCGTGTCTTGAGGTCTCGGCAACCTGGGAGGCACTGATTAGACTTCCTGTTAGGGGAGCTATAAAAGGAGGGAGTTTCTGCCTTCTCTCTCTTTCTCTCTCCTTCTGGCTCCTTCTCTCTATCTCTTTCTCTTGGATTGCAGGTTGGGGAGCAGCTGCATTTGATCTTGGTCCTGGTTCTGGTGCTGGTCTGTATTCGTCTCGCCACGTCCTTTCATTCTTTGTTTTAATTTTATCTTCTTGTTTTATAATAAAGTTCCCGTAAGGGTTTTTAAAAAGACTGCGCTTCCGTGTGGGCCTCAGTTTTTGTTGAGGCTTGTGAGCCAGGCCGTAGCACCTGCATCAAGACTAAGATCCAGGATTTCAAACACTTCCTGGACTCAGAATTCATAGTCATCAGAACTGTATGTGTATGCAGAACTGTTGAGATACATGTTGAAGTGGCTGAGATATTCAACTTGTCTCAGGAGTGACATTCATGGCTCTAGGGCCGAGAGATGTTTGGGACGAGCTTGTAGAATCATGTCCCAGGATACAGGTGTTTGGTGATGCTGATACACAGTAAATTCACGAGTGTAAAACTAACAATGACAGTGTTAAATTAACACTGCCAGTGTACGTGTGGTCCTACTCTAGCCAGAGTGGGGCCATATGTTCACTGGTGATTTTACAGTGTACCTTTGCAGGAAAATGAAGGCCCAAGTCTACAGACTTAGCGGTTCATGTCTTGTTTTGTTGTGAGAGTACCAAAGACATTTAATCAACTTAAATCACTGGTTAGCATCCAAGTCTCTTTGAATGATCCTTGGGTTCTGTTGGAAAGATTTCATGTCAAATAAACACTTACTCAGGGAAAGTCAGATAAGGAATGTCAGTGGCATTGTGAGGGAACGTCAGGTATAGCATTCTGTGGTCTGTTTGCGTAAAATTCAGTGTACATGTGCCTTAGTGTTAAGGAATCCATCAACTGGAAAAGGCCAGTGGGATGCTCATGTTTCACCTGGTTGCAGCAGATTTATTAGATGGTTACTTTCTAGAGGTGGACTGGTTGGCTGCCGTGATGTTGCATCCATTGAAAAGTTGTGTCATGGCCTCTTTAAACCTATTTTGTTTGAAGCTGTGGTGGAACAGTTGATTTCAAGCACTGTGTGATCATTTGCCTGTCTCTGTCTCATCAGCTCAAATTGAAGTCATCCCCTGTAAGATCTGTGGAGACAAATCTTCAGGGATCCACTATGGTGTCATCACCTGTGAAGGCTGTAAGGTAAGCAACCAGGCATTCGTTTATTTAATTAACCTCTTAAACCCTAGAGTCCCCAAATTTGGGGACTTGCCCTGATTTGGAACATTTGAACACTCAGAACTAACCAATGCTGACACCAACATACACGTATTATACATCAAAATGTCAAGCGAAGTCTCCTCTGCAAAAGTATCCACTTCAATCACATACCAACTAACCACAGCTGAAATGCCAAGCAAATAACAACATAAATCTGAATTCATTTTTTTGGGGGGAAACAAACCTCGTTTACTCCTACCAAGTATTATTTACTTTCAATTTTTTTTGCATCCACAACATCCCCTAGGACCTGTCTTTTAGCTGATCCAAACTTTTGCATTTTTGAACTTGTACAAGCTGAGAAATAAATCATAATGTATGGTATGTGATTTTGGTGAAATAGGCTCTAGGGCTTAAGGGGTTAAAATGGCAGCTGAAAAGTATAACTATAAATATAAAATATATAACTATGACAATAGGAGAAACTTTGCCACATCAGGATAGTCATTCAGAAGGGATGGTGACAGCTGCTGGCTACTGTTGGATCATTTCACAGCCTAGTAGCACTTAATCGGAAAGTATTGAAGCACCTAAGATATGGCAGATGCTTTTTATGGTCCAGTGTGAGAGAACAGTGTTTAAAATGTGATTTTAGTTCAACTGACTTCATACAAACAGAAAAACAGGGACAAGGAGTGTGTGCAGGATTGTACTTAAAAATGAGCTCAATGGCTGTAGGTTACCTTGTCTCGTTTCAGGGGTCACATCCTTCTAAGGTTGCAGTCTGACCTTTTGACACAATGGAGGCCGAATCTACATTCTGAAATGAGACAGTCTTGCCCACAGAGCATTTTATGTCATTATTAGTTATTCATGTTAGCGCCAGTGATATTAGGATGAGACAATTGGAGGTCATAAAATGGACATAGAGAGGACTTGTGACCTCAAAAGAAAAATGTGTTGGCATCAGTTAATAGTTTCTGGTCCGCTCACCTGAGGCATTTAGTGGGCTGACAGCATTGAATAGGTAACTGGCACAGTTTTGTAGACAGCAAGGCTTTAGTTTATTGATAACGTAGCTTGCTGATGCCGGACAGTCTTCACCCTACTGGGGAAGGTGTCGCAATCTTATCAGCAAACATAGAGTTCTACTGTGAGGGTAACATTAGGACTCTACAGCAGGCCATGCAGCTGGTGATTAGAGAACCTACAGGGCCTAATATTAATGGGGGTGTGCAATCCATTAGCCTAGTGGGGAAATTAGTGCAGGAAATCCACTATGTGGACAGTGCAGTTTATGTGCCAGGAAGGGAAATTTTTCAAGTTAGGACTGTGGCCTGTTTCTGCAGACATACCCATAAAGAGCACAGAGGGACGTGTTTTGCTAATTTAGTTCCCATTACAGCATTGGATAACAGTAAAATTGAGGGTGCCCCAGCAGCTGTTTCTGCAATGTCAAATATTCTGTGTCTGCTACCTTCAACCTGCTTGGAACTTCATAAACTCAAACCTAATTTTAAGCATTATTTACACACACACACTCACGCACGCATATATATATATATATAAAACTCTGGAACCACCCCACATCCCAGTAGTTAAAATGTCAACCCAATGAGGTCCTTAGTTTGGGTCTCATTAACATAGGGTCACTGTCCTAAAAATCACTGTTGATAAATGATCAAATTATTGGAACATCGCCTGGATATGATTGGTTTATATGAAACCTACCGCTGTCCTCTCCTTAAATGAAGGCTGCCCACCGGTGTACACATTTAGTCACGTCCTTCGTGATACAAAGCAAGGTGGAGGTATTCCTCTAATTCAGGGGTGGGCAACGAGGGCCGAGACACTGCAGGTTTTCCTTGCAACCAATCACCTCAGCAGGTGGGTTGCTGATGAGCTTCTCCCTTGAACATAAACACCTGGTTGTCAATGAAATCACCTGCTGAAACACCTGAACATTAATGAAATCACCTGCTGAGGTGATTGTAGCAAAGAAAACCTGCAGTGCTTCAGCCCTTCATGGCACATGATTGCCCACCCCTGCTCTAATTCATAAATCTGGGTTTAGCTTACTGGCTCTTGGGGGTCTAAAATATAATTTGTTGGAACACTTAACTGTCTGCTCAGTCCCGAATACTACATTTCGCCAAGGCCAAAATAATAAATCAACCATGTTAGTTTGTCACTGTATATAGGCCCCAGGCCCATATTCTGAACTCTTAAATGAATTTGGTGAGTTTAACTCTAATTTGGCAACCTGTGCCGATAACATTCTGATTGTTGGTGACTTCAACATTCATATAAATAAGCATTGTTACTCTCTCTGCAACTTATTGATGGATGTTATAGATGTACTAGGATTCCAGCAATGCATTCAGGGTTTGACTCACATCAGTGGAAATACCTTTGATTTGGTTTTTGTTCATGGTATCACTGTCACAAATATTGACATTGTCTCTTATGCCAGTGGTTTCAGATCACTCACTTATTAAGTT
Organism: Thalassophryne amazonica; assembly: GCF_902500255.1. Classification (NCBI taxonomy): domain Eukaryota; kingdom Metazoa; phylum Chordata; class Actinopteri; order Batrachoidiformes; family Batrachoididae; genus Thalassophryne; species Thalassophryne amazonica. The sequence goes on along the minus strand of NC_047104.1, from coordinate 148,414,751 downwards.
TACAGCCTCTTTGGCTTGTCCACTGGAACGACAAACTTATTTATCATCACGGTGACACATCAACTCCTTAACTACAGTTGATCGTGGAGCCAGACTGCCTGATATCTTTGCATCACTTTCAGAAATTGACCATTCAGTAGATAGTCTTGTGGACAGCTTAAACTCAGCGCTCACAACCACATTGGACATGATTGCTCCACCTATATTTAAATCACGCCCCCCCAAAACACAATCACCTTGGTTCAATGATTACTTGCATGGCCTCAAGCATAAATCTAGAGGTCTAGAGCAAAAATGGCCTAGTTCAAAACTAGACGTATTCCACCTCGCGTGCCATGATGCTATTTTAGACTATAAGCATTCACTACTGGCTACAAAATGGGCTGACTACTCTGATTTGATTAAGAGAAACAAGCGTAATTCAAAGTTCCTGTTTGACACGGTGGCAACACTTATTCACAGAAAACCACTTGTAAGTCACACTCCTTTTACAGCACAAGATTTCTTAAATTACTTTGAGAAGAAAATAGATAATATTAGGTTAAATATATCCCAGCATACCTTAGCCCAGCCACTACACCCTGTTACTGATGTGGGTGCCATTATTGATACATCAAGTACAACCGTTTTTGTTTTTTTTTACCCTGTACCAACAAAACTGTTTAAGGACCCATGGCCTACCCTTGGGCCTACTGTGATGGAAATGATTCATCTGATACTTCTGGATCTGTTCCTAAAGGTTTCAAATCTGCAGTGATTAAACCATTACTGAAGAAGTAATAGTCTACTGAAAAATTCTGTTGTTCTAAAATTCTTGAAAAAGTGGTTTCACAGCAGCTTGTGGACCACCTTGCTGAGAATATTCTCTTTGAGCCACTGCAGGTTGATTTAGAAAGCACCATTCCACAGACACAGCTCTCACTGGAGTGGTAAATGATCTGCTTGCATTGGATTTGGACACTGCTATGGTTCTGTTACTCTTAGATCTTAGCGCTGTGTTTGATATGGTGGATCCTAGTATTCTACTTGATAGGCTGGAGAATCATTTTGGGTTGACATCATACCTAACCAGTTGCTCTCACTGTGTTCTATACAATAACAACATTACGACTAACCTTGTTGACATGAAATATGGGATTCCACAGGGGTTTGTCTTAGGCCTCCTGCTTTTCTCCCTTTATATAGTTCCCCTTGGGCACATGCTAAGGCATTATGGGATTAATTTTCATTGCTATGCTGATGACGCTCAGAATCAGAATTGTAAGCGATTACCAAGTAGGTTCGCAGTTCAAAGTGAATTTACTGCCATCAAGTTGTCAGCAAGCCCGGCGCCAGAAAAAATTTTTTAAGGGGGCAATGAGTTTATCACAGGGGCCGGGGGCGGGGTCCCCCCCCCCCCAAAAAAAATGCGCCCTGGAGGAGACGTGCCTCTGAGCGTGCGTAATGAATTGGGTGCACTCCTGGAAAGCTCACGTATTTAGGCTACACCATTGTAAGAGACTGACTGACTAAGAGTAAAGAGTGATGACAGTATTTTTTAAATTATTATTTGAACGTATAGACCCTCGGTCAAGTGATCTGCATACCACAAAACCAAACCAACAACTGATCTGAGAAACGACACAAGACAGTAGATTAACCCCACATACAGCCCTCCATCACAAGCGCAAACACAGTGCAATTGGGCATGTGCGCCACTCCATGGCACAGAGCCCAACTACGCATGCAGTCACAAAGTTCTTCTGAAAAACTGGAGCGATCTGAATTCGGCTGGATGAATATGTGTGTGTGTGTGTGTGGAGACAATTCACCTCATTCACAATGTGACAGAACTTAACAATGCGCTGTTACGCGCAATAGCGCGCAACAACACGGAACACTATTCTTGACCGTGCATAATGGTTCCTGATAATTCTCCAGCAACACGTGCTATTAATCGTAACGTGTGGTAACAGGTTGCAGCAGTTCCTGAGGACACCTGACACCTGAGAATTGTGTTGTTGCATGCTATTGTGCATAACAGCGCATCATTAAGTTCGGTCACATTGTGAATGAGATGAATTGTCTCCACACACACACACACCCATATTCATCCAACCGAATTCAGATCGCTCCAGTTTTTCAGCAGAACTTTGTGACTGCATGCGTAGTTGGGCTCTGTGCCATGGAGTGGTGCAGAGAGGAGGAGGAGGACAGAGCCAGATGTGTGGCTTCATGCGGGTCTCGCCTCGCGCATTTTCCCAAACATGAGGTGCATGCAGCAGGTGGAACACCTGCAGGAGCGCGCTGAAGATCACTGAAATTAGACTTTTAGCCAACTTGGTGTCAGCAATCAAACTGAATGCGGTGCAGCAGGGTTTAATTGTGCGCGCGCCTCTTCCTCCGCCAGACTGGAGGAGGTGCAGAGATGTCTGGCTGCACGTGAGTTTCCTCTCGGTCCTCTGGTTCCTCTGGCTTAGACTCGTTCTCCCGCTCATCGGTTACAACAGCAGGAGGAACACCTGCAGGAGCGTCCTGAGGAGCAGGAACTGTGGAACGACATTTGGAGCCGAGTCTAATTGTGCGCACGTGACAGTAAACTGATTCATCGTGGCGCGCAGTGAAATGTGATGCCGCGTTACAAGTCATGTCAAAACTTGATAGTTTCCGTGTCACTTCGTAATAACGCGTGACAGTTTGGGCTCCAACAACCATCACAGGAACCACTACGAACGTTGTCACATTCTATTAAGGATCACTACTCATCAAGACGGATCAACACACTCAGTTGCGACCTCCACAATGTGAGACGAAATGAGGGTGGTGTGTGACATTCGTGGAAGTTTTTTTTTTTTTTGACAGGCTAAAACATGCTCCACGAAAATCAAGACTATCACGCACCAACACGCACTATTAAAAAACCTATTCAGATGCGTTAAGTCACATTAAGAATGTCAGGAATGTGTCACGAATGACAGAAAAATGTAAACGCAGCATTAACGCCCTCCCCAAGTGAGTCGTGCTGCATGATCTGCCTTTTACTTGGTGGACTTGACGAATCCCAGTAACTCCAGCGCTGACACTGCTTGAATAAATCGAGCATGCTTTAGTTCGTCCACCTTGCCATAATCTCTGGACTCAGGATCCTTGCCCTCTGCCGCACTGACAAGCACAACCCTCAACCTATCAAATCGCTTGAACACAACACACCATATCCGTTTGTTTTAAAATTAATTACTTTAGTTAATTAATTTGGTTTATTTGTTAAATACGTGATATTATTGAATAACTAATATTTTGCTATATTTTCCAGTATTTTTCTTTTTTCTTTTTCTTTTTGATAACTCTCACATCCAAGGGGGCGGGGTTGATGACGTGAGGGGGCGTCACCCCCAAACGCCCCCTCGTGGCGCTGGGTCTGGTTGTCAGTTGTACATGCCGATAACTACAGGTAATCTCATACACATGTAGTTTTTAGAAGATTGCCTTGCATCGGTAAAAAGCTGGATGTCCAGCAATTTCTTACTTTTAAACTCGGACAAGACTGAAACGATGGTCCTTGGTCCAGTGAGATATTGACATCAGCTTGACCAGCTAGTACCCCATCACACTAGATCACAAATGCCGCACGAATGGACATTTGAACGACATTTGTGCTGCACTCGAACACGTCATACAGCATTTGGCCCATTCGTGCGGCCAGAGCACATGCATTCTACATTCGCTTGTTACACTCATGTTGTAAAACAGTCGAATGGCAGTCAGATCACAATCTGACTGCAGTCGTAATATGTGTATGGCAATTCTTACGCAAGTAGACGCACTGGGAGAGCGATCGAGGGGCTGTTCAAATTGGTTGAGCACATCGAACCCTGGCCAAATATCTCGACTAGTTTCTCCAGTTTCTCTCTAATTTCTTGACTATGCTCCTCCTGATGCAACTCCACGTTACATGGAGAAATGTGGCAGGGGTGGGGTTTGAACCGGGAACCATCCACACTGAAACCAAGGGTACTGACCACTTGGCCACCACCTCCTGCTAGGAAAGGCTCCTGTGAATGGATCTATTGTCCTATACAAGCTCAGTACATGTATAATAACATTTCAAAATGGCCTGATCTTCAGAGGTTAGAAGTCTGTCTCTACCTTAACAATGTGTCGGGATTGTCAGTGATTTTTCATATTTGTTCCATATTTATGAAAATCATCATGCCTAAATGTTTAAGTTCTTACCAGATCACTGCTGAATGTCTGTATCTGTATCATGGTATATTTTTAAAGCTGAGGAAATCAGTCGTCCTGCAGTGATCCAAACACAGGACATTGCAGGAGAATAATCAGTGACACAGTGGACTCCACAATTGTGACTTACTTTTGAAGTTCTGCGTGATTGCTGCCGCCCATCTGCCATATTTATCTTTATTTTTTCCTTGTCCATATTTTCAGTGAGACATCAACATTTTCTGTTACTGTTTGAAATAAATGCACAGTAACTCAGAAATGTCCTGACATGCTGAAATGAAACTGGCTGTAAAAGTGATGACTGAGGTGCGTTATGTTAAATGATACGCATATTGGTACTGACGTTTGTTGCATTCAGTTACTTTGGGGGGCAGCATTTTCAGTATAGTCTTTCTGATGTATTTTGTTTTTGGCTGTTTATAAGAGGGCACAATGTTTTGCCAACTTTGACATAATCCATGTTTTGGGATAGAAGTTTGAAATAGACTTTTCAAACTGACATTTATTTGATACTAGTGCAGTGCCCGTAGGAAGTTTGTATTTCTGTAGAAAATAGATTTTTCATGGACAGTCGTATGAGGCTGTGTTTGAAGGTGGGATGTGCAAAGAGATGTACTTACTCTTACATAGTTTCAACAAAGAGTACGTTTGGTAAGACATGAAAATTCAGTAAGGTATAGCTTATATATTATATTCCAATTCTAAGGTGGAACTATGCCAGTATACAAAGGTATATCTAAATATCTAAAAAGGAAGAGTAAAATAGGAGAGTAGAAAAGAGTAGAGTAGAGCCACTTAGGTGCCTGGTCTTGAGCTCCAGGGATGGTAGGTTGACATTGAGGTTTGTTGTGAAATATGTGGATTGATATGTGAGCCGACGACTTGCATTGTAACATTTGAGGCCGGTTAACTGATATGATACAGGGGCGTCTCCTGTAGGAGGGGAAGCAGGCAATGAACACTGAGAGGAACTGAACCCTGTGTACGGTGCCTCGTAGATAATAGAATAAATCATGTGATGTTGTGACCAATCAGACTGCAGTCAGGCCCTTTAGCTTCTCTCTTGTTTCATTCGAGGTCTCCACAGTCAATCCACATGGTGATTTGGCACACGTTTTACTCTGGATGTCCTTCCTGATGCAACACCATGATACATGGAGAACGGGCAGGTGGGGTTTTGAACTGGGAACCTTCAGCATGAACCCATTTGGCCACTACCTCACAAGTTCTACAATGTAACCTACTTGTTGTGAAAGTGTAGTGACACGGACCCACAACAGGGGGCGTAAATGAACGGACAATGAAAGAGTCGAATATAAACACTTTACTATTGTGAATGAGCACAACACAGAGGAATGTGAAATTTTGCACAGTCAATCACAAGGGTGACGTGTGGGCAGGCTCGAGGATAGAAGACATCTGTCCTGAGATGAACCGGAACCACACGATTTCCTCCGCCACCGAACCCGGAGAATACTGGAGCCGCCAAGTCCCGAGTCCCCAGGTGGCCACCGCCCTCGGAGGTTGGATCTGGTACTGCTGGCAGGGAGCAGAGACAATAAGATATGGGTGTGTGCACACCCAGCATATACAAGCAGCGACAGTTCCTTAATGGTGGGTAAGACACCTCCACCTCCAAAACAGGAACACAATAACGAGTACAGTAGCACCTACTGAATACGGCTGAGAATATACTACCTGAACGGTTTGACGATATCTCGGCGATGAGGTGGAGATGACGTCCGGGTTTTATGGAGTGAGTTGATGAAGCATGAATGAGTGACAGCTGTCAGGAGATACTGAGTGACAGCTGTCACCCCTGGCTGTGTCCGTGGCGGCAGCACCCTCTCGTGCCTGAAGCGCACACTTCAGGCAGGGCGCCCTCTGGTGGTGGGCCAGCAGTACCTCCTCTTCTGGCGGCCCACACAACACTACTGAGGGTTAAATCCTATTTCATAGACAGCCGGGTGGTACAGTGGATCTTTCTGTAACACAAACATGACAACCAGCTGTTGTGCTGCTGCTCAGAAATCAGATTTTATCTGCAGCATCTGATGAGAGATTCTGTGCTGAGAAGAGAAGTGGACAGACTGTCTGAACACATTTGTATAAAAACCCTACATTCTGCTCTCTGCCTGTCAGGGTTTCTTCAGGAGGAGCCAGCAGAGTAACGCCACCTACTCCTGTCCTCGGCAGAAAAACTGTCTGATAGACCGAACGAGCCGCAACCGCTGCCAGCACTGTCGTCTGCAGAAATGCCTGGCTGTGGGCATGTCCCGAGACGGTGAGACACACGATGCACATCATTGCACGACTCATAAAACATGTTTATTATACACGCTCACCTGCAAGAACATCTGATGGTAGATATTTTTTTTAAGATGGTCACATGTCACTGAACAAATAGCATTCAATGAAGATTCTTAACCCTTAAGCGACTGAGCTATTTTAGCGACTAATATGGCCGAGTGGGGTCAATTATGACCCCACTGACTTTATATTGGAATACGTCTTATAGATGATTGTTTTAGGGTTCCTCATATGTATTGCACTCCCTAATATAGCTGTCAATCATCTAAGATAGAAAGGTATCATATTTAGAGCTCGACCGATATATCGGCCGGCTGATATTATCGCCCGATATAAGCCCTTTTCAAAGTACTCACTATCGGCCGAAATTTTGCCGATAGAATGCCGATAATTTCTCATAAACAGAACAGTTACTGAAATAATATTTGTGTCGGCAATGTAAAATGTCCTTGCACCGTTTGTCCAGTAGATGGAGCTCTGACTCCATTCAACTGAGAGCTGCTTACACCCCTGCTTAAATGTGTTCATCACTGGCCCCCGTAGTTCGCCGTCACACTGCACTGATCAGCTGACAAAAGCATACAAGTAAATTTATAAGGATGTTGTTTGTAATAACTTTGCGATTACATTCACCCCACATTTCTCCCGTTTCAGTTCAACTCAGTTTGATTAACTCAGTTTATGTAGTAATGTGTCAAATGTGCTTCATTGCATCGGCCACGCTTTTTATTAAGCCCACATTGTGTAGACCTTATTTCTAGCATGAAAAACTTTTGTTTACTGCTAAGAGGTTGAAACATTCAAATTCACTGGTCGTCCGGAAGGGTTCTGGGAATTACTGTTGTTCGCCATTAACCCTCTGGGGCCGACACCATCGTTTACAATGGCTGGGACCAAGATTTACTAAATTGTAAATAACTTTTTAATGATATGAGATAGAAACATACTTTTTTTTTTGCTGAAAAGTTAACTCCGCAGACTTTCGATCCACCATCAGCCATCTTGGTACTCCTCGTAGAGGATGTGTGATGACGTGCGCAATGTGAGTGTCCAATCGGAATTGGTTCTCCGTCACATGGTTTTCCAAAATCCAATCGTAGGGCAGATTTACCTCACGTGATATGGAAAAGATCATTTTCAGGAGTGATATCTTACTAGTTGACCTGTTTGAATAGCCTCCTAACTGCTCCAATTGCATTTTTTGAACTTGAAAATTCTTCTCTGTTATCAAGTTAATCAATATGAGGACAAAGCTTCAGCTTTTAGCTCCAAAAGGGTCCAAAAAAGAACATTTTATTCATTTAAAAAAAATAATAATATTGGCTGATTTATTGGCTATCGGCAAATCAGCCGATTGATCAATTATCAGCATTTTTTTCATCCAAATATCATTATCAGCATCGGCCTCAAAATATCCATATCGGTTGGGATCTAATCATATTTGATTTTTTTTTTTTTTTTTGACTAAAAAGCAGAGATGGCATGAAGTCACCATCAAGTCATGAATCAGCAAGTCCCAAGTCAAGCCTCAAGTCATAATGACCAACTATTGTCTGCAAGCTGACTTGAGACTTGCAGATTGATGACTTGAGAATGACTTGACAGTGACGTCGTCCCACCTCTGCTAAAAAGAAGGCATTGGTTCAGGAGTGGGGCTGAAACTAGGAATCCATCACTTGTAGCCAGTGAAGGAAAGAGTACTAAAAAGTTGTACTTACAGTAAGTACAAGCGCTGTTACATTGCTGAAATAATACTCAATTACAAGTAAAAGTACTGGTGTTAAAAAGTACTTCAGCAAAACTACGAAGTACTCTTCTCAAAAGCTAAACAGAGTACTTGTTACTTTTTAGCCACTGATATTGAACAAACTACCAATAACCACTGAATCAAATCAGAGATCCATGTAGAAAATCGGTATTTTCAACAAAACACTTTTCTGTCTTACTGATGAAATGTATAAATGGATCAATATGTGTTTTAGAAAAAAATGAACACATGAAACAGGACTTTTTTTTTCTTTTTAATGTTTTATGTTTGGAGAATGCTAAAAATATTTTTTAAACTGCATAAAAGCATGAACTTTACTCAGCACAATGCAAACAAACAGATGTGCATGCCTTGAACTCTTGGATGTGGTACGATGTCTTGGATAGATCACTTTGAATATTTTGTTCAAAGACCAGCACAGCTCCAAAGCCCATCATATCTGATGCAGTTGAACCTGTGTTCAGCTTTTCTTTTTTTTTTTTTTTGTCTACAATCGAGGACTTTTTGGCAGCTGTGAAGGAGTGAAACATGATTTTCATTATCATTTATAACATATACAGGCACATTTTTTTTTCAGTATGAACTCTGTAGCCATTTCCATTCATTGCATTCATTTTCAGTTTTTTCCATTTGTTTAAATTTGTTCAGATATTTAATATTACATTAATACTATTGTAATATGTTGCTCAAATACAGTTCAAGTTCACCCCTCCCGTGCCTCAAAGCTTTTTTTCATACATTTTATTTCACCATGGACTGAATCACTCCCCTGTACGTCAGCTGAGCTCGAGTAAGATTAAAATATATACGAATCAGTTTTCATTAAAATATTTATTATAGCAGTAATGGCCAGATTAACGAAATCCATATTTTATTCATCAAACAGATATTCATTCTCAAATGCCAATTTTCAGCAAAGACATGATTCAACACTAACAGAAGAACTGAAAAATAATGACTAACTTTTTCAGAAATTCCTGCAAAGCGACTTCTTTCCAGCATTTGATGGCTTTGAGAGAAGAGTCTCCATCCAAGTTTATTAAATAAGAAGCTGGCCTGCCCATATGTAGACCCACTTGTGGTACCTCTCTGTGCTTGGACTGGAAACCCATCCAGGAAGAGTTATAGACTCTTATCCACTTGAGGCTACAGAATCCGGAGATAAGCACCAACACTAACAGACCTCAGGGCCTGGATGAGATTAGATTAGATAGAACTTTATTGCTCCCTTGGGAAGACTCCCTTAGGGAAATTGAGGTTCCAGCAGCATTGTATAGCAGCACACAGGGTAAGAAGCACACAGAGTATCAAAACCACATAGGATTGTACAGATATATTTGTACAATCGTACAAATGACATTTCACTGTGAACAGTGTAAAATGAAGTCAGATTAATAACTGGGTGATGTGGTGGGTGTTGTTGATGAGTTTCTGCAAACAAATGACAGTCAATGTGTCACTTTGTCCCCCAGGATGTAGGTGCACATGTGCAAGATATGGAACTGTGATTTGAAATATAGCAAAGTAGATTACTTATTTTAATTTGTGCTTCACTACAAATAAAATTATAGACTTAAAGATACTCATGAAAGTGCAAGTACCCAAAAAAAGCCACTTATTTACATGAGCTTGTGTAGTTGTATTTGACACTTCCACCCCTGCTTGTAGCACATTGCCTGCACATTTCAGTCCACTCTTTGTGACGCTCCCCCAACTTCTTGAATGGGCTCAGTTTGACAGTCTTTTCAAGGCTGCAGTCATCCCTGTTGCTTTTGCATCTTTTCCTTCCACACTTTTCCCTTTCAATCAGCTTCCCATGAATATGCTTTGATACCGCACACTGCGAACAGCCAGCCCTTTCAGCAATGACCTTCTGTGCCCTACCCTTCTTGTGGAGAGTTTCAGTGAGTGTCTTCCTGACATCTGTCAAGTCAGCAGACTTCCCTGTGGTTGTGTGTACTGAACTCAACAGAGATCCATTGTATTTGCACTGCATAAATAGTAGGTTATGCAGCTTTTTCTTTTAAGATGCATATTGTTTTTGTTATTTTCACTGCAGGTCATAATTATAAAAAACTGAAGTTAAAAAACATTTTAGTTTATGTATAATGAGTCTAAAATGTATAAAATGTTCACTTTCTGAAATAACTGCCAAAAATTATTACATTTTTCAGGATGTTCTTATTTCTAATCTATTTTGAGATGCATCTAAAGATTTTTGTGATTTTGCCTCTGCACAGTACCACAATGGATTTGAAATGACAAAACCAAGAAGTGACTGCAGTGTAGATGTTTATCTTTCATACTTTTTTACTTCTGTCTGTTCGGTCATCAGACTCAGAAATTTGTGGTGGAGGGGTACAGAGAAGGAAAAAAATCATAATTGAAATGTCAGCTACATTTAGCTAGAAGGCACACGAGAGACTTAAAGCTCGATTTGAGCTGTTATTTTTTCTGACTGGTAACGCATAAGACAAATGCTGCATTATGCACAGTTTTTTCCAGTCACAGCCTTCTTCTTCTTCTTCTTCTTTGTCTTTCGGCTGTTCCCATTAGGGGTCGCCACAGCAGATCAATCGTTTCCATTGCACCCTGTCCTCTGTATCTTCCTCTGTCACACCAACCACCTGCATGTCCTCCCTCAGCACATCCATAAACCTCCTCTTTGGTCTCCCTCTTCTCCTCCTGTCTGGTGGCTCCATCCTCAGCATCCTTCTCCCTATATACCCAGGGTCCCTCCTCTGCACGTGTCCAAACCATCTCAGTCTTGCCTCTCTGACTTTGTCTCCAAACCGTCCCACCTGAGCTGTCCCTCTGATATGTTCATTCCTAATCTTGTCCATTCTTGTCACTCCCAAAGACAGTCTCAACATCTTCAGCTCTGCCACCTCCAGCTCTGCCTCCTGTCTTTTTGTTAGTGCCACCGTCTCTAAACCGTACAACATAGCTGGTCTTACTACTGTCTTGTAAATGTTCCCCTTCACTCTTGCTGATATTGTTCAGTCGCAAATCACTCAGTAACATATAACTCTTTCAGTGTTGTCATGGCTGTTTTGTTGTCTTCCCTCACTCGTCTCCTTGCTCAACTGTTGACTTTATGAGAAATACCTACTTCAGACAGATTTACTACCCCATACCATACTGTTAATATTTCTTAATGACCAATGTAAGGGCCCCTTCACACATAGTGCAAATTTGATCGATTTGCGCATAAAGTGCGCATGAAGCAGGAATCGTATGCTAAACATGTAGAATCAGAGGTGCTTCCAACACCTCGTACACCTGTTGCTACATCTGTTTGCACACACCAGTGGCTGAAAGACAGAGTGTGCACTGTGCGAACCCATCGACCCCTCTTGCGGGAGGTGTCAGCCAAATTCTGGCTGACACGCATGAACAGCCAACACTGCTCGCATGGCACTTAGACAATTTCACATCCAGCTTGACAGTGATTGTCTGCAGACTGTTTTTGTGATGATAGTACGAATACCCACACATTTTCTAAGCGCCCCATGACTGTGAAGTTCCCGAGTGCACATGTGGTGTGCCAAAGTGTCGGCTCCTCCACAACACATGTGCGTGTGTTTCGCATGCTCCCCCCCCCCCCCAACACATCTGTGCGTGTGGTTCATCCCCCCCCCTGCAGGAGTGGCATCTCTCATCTGATCACATAGTGGCATCTTGGTCTGTGCACTGACAGGACATGGGGTGTGGCAAGCTGCCCACAGCTGTTGAGACATCGACGGTCCTGGACATCACAGCTGCAACACACGTCCCATGTTTTGATGGACACGCACGTGTGTGTTCTTGTGTGGAAATACATAAAAACATATGTCGCTTTTGCACTGGGATGGAGAAACGGGCCGTCAGTCCGTTTGGACACGCAGCAGGCGATCTGAATGTCACATCTGACAGGACACGCATGTCGGGCCGTGAGTGGCGCACCGCAGGACTAGGACAAGCCAACAATACGACAAGTACACCACTTTCAGTCACGTATCAGCAAAAATATGCAGTACCAAACGCCATTTGGTCAGTTATCACAGTGCTTTTTTTTTCTTTTTGTAGAAAAAAACATTGCCCCCTGCCCCCCCACAATGCACGACAAGCCTAAACACAAACAATATACTTTGTGTTGGACAGCTAGCAAACCATGGCAAACGTCAGCAGACCTCCAGGGAAACATAAGGGCAACAATGACACCGCAACAGACAATACTAAAGCAAAGTCAAGAAATATGATGATTCATATCTCGCCCTCGGCTTCACCTGTACAACGGTGGGTAATGAAGAGAGACCACAGTGTTTGCTGTGCCTCAAAGTGCTAGCTTCGGACAGCATGAAGCCAAACAAGCTAAAGCGCCACTTAGAGACCTTACATCCTGCACACACACAGAAGCCTGTGGAGTTCTTCAGGAAGAAACTTCTCAGCTGTTGTGCACAACAGAATACATTTACAAACGCGGCTGTTTCAACATCAAATGCACAACTTGCCTCTTATAAAGTAGCCTACAGAGTTGCAAAATGTAAAAAACCACACACCATCGTTGAGGAATTAATATTGCCTGCAGCTATTGATATGGTTTCCACGATGATTGATGAAACAACTGCCAATAAACTAAAGACTATCCCTCTAGCATCCCATACCAGAGATCTTGAGTTCATGTCTCAAGGGGACTGAGTCGGAGGAGCCAAAACACAACACAGAACAAGCCGCTACACATTTATGGACCTGTTTGTATGTGTGATGTTAGCAACTACCAGATCTTTGTGTTGCATATATGAAATGTATCATGAGTAATTTGGATTTTTTGCATTTTCCTTGATTGTGACAAAAGGGGTATCTAAATCAAATCAAATCAATTTTATTTATATAGCGCCAAATCACAACAAACAGTTGCCCCAAGGTGCTTTATATTGTAAGGCAAGGCCATACAATAATTACGGAAAAACCCCAACGGTCAAAACGACCCCCTGTGAGCAAGCACTTGGCAACAGTGGGAAGGAAAAACTCCCTTTTAACAGGAAGAAACCTCCAGCAGAACTAGGCTCAGAGAGGGGCAGTCTTCTGCTGGGACTGGTTGGGGCTGAGGGAGAGAACCAGGAAAAAGACATGCTATGGAGGGGAGCAGAGATCAATCACTAATGATTAAATGCAGAGTGGTGCATACAGAGCAAAAAGAGAAAGAAACACTCGGTGCATCATGGGAACCCCCCAGCAGTCTAAGTCTATAGCAGGATAACTAAGGGATGGTTCAGGGTCACCTGATCCAGCCCTAACTATAAGCTTTAGCAAAAAGGAAAGAATTAAGCCTAATCTTAAAAGTAGAGAGGGTGTCTGTCTCCCTGATCTGAATTGGGAGCTGGTTCCACAGGAGAGGAGCCTGAAAGCTGAAGGCTCTGCCTCCCATTCTACTCTTACAAACCCTAGGAACTACAAGTAAGCCTGCAGTCTGAGAGCGAAGCGCTCTATTGGGGTGATATGGTACTATGAGGTCCCTAAGATAAGATGGGACCTGATTATTCAAAACCTTAGGAGTAAGAAGAAGAATTTTAAATTCTATTCTAGAATTAACAGGAAGCCAATGAAGAGAGGCCAATATGGGTGAGATATGCTCTCTCCTTCTAGTCCCTGTTAGCACTCTAGCTGCAGCATTTTGAATTAACTGAAGGCTTTTCAGGGAAATTTTAGGACAACCTGATAATAATGAATTACAATAGTCCAGCCTAGAGGAAATAAATTCATGAATTAGTTTTTCAGCATCACTCTGAGACAAGACCTTTCTAATTTTAGAGATATTGCGCCAATGCAAAATCAGTCCTACATATTTGTTTAATATGCGCATTGAATGACATATCCTGATCAAAAATGACTCCAAGATTTCTCACAGTATACTAGAGGTCAGGGTAATGCCATCCAGAGTAAGGATCTGGTTAGACACCATGTTTCTAAGATTTGTGGGGCCAAGTACAATAACTTCAGTTTTATCTGAGTTTAAAAGCAGGAAATTAGAGGTCATCCATGTCTTTATGTCTGTAAGACAATCCTGCAGTTTAGCTAATTGGTGTGTGTCCTCTGGCTTCATGGATAGATAAAGCTTGGTATCATCTGCGTAACAATGAAAATTTAAGTAATGCCGTCTAATAATACTGCCTAAGGGAAACATGTATAAGTGAATAAAATTGGTCCTAGCACAGAACCTTGTGGAACTCCATAATTAACCTTAGTCTGTGAAGAAGATTCCCCATTTACATGAACAAATTGTAATCTATTAGATAAATATGATTCAAACCACCGCAGTGCAGTGCCTTTAATACCTATGGCATGCTCTAATCTCTGTAATAAAATTTTATGGTCAAAAGTATCAAAGCAGCACTGAGGTCTAACAGAACAAGCACAGAGATGAGTCCACTGTCTGAGGCCATAAGAAGATCATTTGTAACTTTCACTAATGCTGTTTCTGTACTATGATGAATTCTAAAACCTGACTGAATCTCTTCAAATAGACCATTCCTCTGCAGATGATCAGTTAGCTGTTTTACAACTACCCTTTCAAGAATTTTTGAGAGAAAAGGAAGGTTGGAGATTGGCCTATAATTAGCTAAGATAGCTGGGTCAAGTGATGGCTCTTTAAGTAATGGTTTAATTACTGCCACCTTAAAAGCCTGTGGTACATAGCCAACTAATAAAGATAGATTGATCATATTTAAGATCGAAGCATTAATTAATGGTAGGGCTTCCTTGAGCAGCCTGGAAGGAAGGGGTCTAATAGACATGTTGATGGTTTGGAGGAAGTAACTAATGAAAATAACTCAGACAGAACAATCGGAGAGAAAGAGTCTAACCAAATACCAGCATCACTGAAAGCAGCCAAAGATAACGATACGTCTTTGGGATGGTTATGCGTCATTTTTTGTCTAATAGTTAAAATTTTATTAGCAAAGAAAGTCATGAAGTCATTACTAGTTAA
The DNA here is from genome assembly GCF_902500255.1 of Thalassophryne amazonica. Taxonomy (NCBI): domain Eukaryota; kingdom Metazoa; phylum Chordata; class Actinopteri; order Batrachoidiformes; family Batrachoididae; genus Thalassophryne; species Thalassophryne amazonica. Next base: position 148,399,482 of record NC_047104.1, on the reverse strand, counting down.
AGTTAAAGGAATACTCGGCTCAATAGAGCTCTGACTCTTTGTCAGCCTGGCTACAGTGCTGAAAAGAAACCTGGGTTGTTCTTATTTTCTTCAATTAGTGATGAGTAGAAAGATGTCCTAGCTTTACACAGGGCTTTTTTATAGAGCAACAGACTAAGGCTGTGAAGATCTTCTAAATTAGTGAGACGCCATTTCCTCTCCAACTTATGGGTTATCTACTTTAAGCTGTGAGTTTGTGAGTTATACCACGGAGTCAGGCACTTCTGATTTAAGGCTCTCTTTTCAGAGGAGCTACAGCATCCAAAGTTGTCTTCAATGAGGATATAAAAATATTGACGAGATACTCTATCTCACTTATAGAGTTTAGGTAGCTACTCTGCACTGTGTGGTATATGGCATTAGAGAACATAAAGAAGGAATCATATCCTTAACCCTACTTACAGCGCTTTCTGAAAGACTTCTAGTGTAATGAAACTTATTCCCCACTGCTGGGTAGTCCATCAGAGTAAATGTAAATGTTATTAAGAAATGATCAGACAGAAGGGAGTTTTCAGGGAATACTGTTAAGTCTTCAATTTCCATACCATAAGTCAGAACAAGATCTAAGATATGATTAAAGTGGTGGGTGGACTCATTTACATTTTGAGCAAAGCCAATTGAGTCTAATAATAGATTAAATGCAGTGTTGAGGCTGTCATTCTCAGCATCTGTGTGGATGTTAAAATCGCCCACTATAATTATCTTATCTGAGCTAAGCACTAAGTCAGACAAAAGGTCTGAAAATTCACAGAGAAACTCACAGTAATGACCAGGTGGATGATAGATAATAATAAATAGAACTGGTTTTGGGACTTCCAATTTGGATGGACAAGACTAAGAGTCAAGCTTTCAAATGAATTAAAGCTCTGTCTGGGTTTTTGATTAATTAATAAGCTGGAATGGAAGATTGCTGCTAATCCCCCGCCCTCGGCCCATGCTACGAGCATTCTGGCAGTTAGTGTGACTCGGGGGTGTTGACTCATTTAAACTAACATATTCATCCTGCTGTAACCAGGTTTCTGTAAGGCAGAATAAATCAATATGTTGATCAGTTATTATATCATTTACTAACAGGGACGTAGACGAGAGAGACCTAATGTTTAATAGACCACATTTAACTGTTTTAATCTGTGGTGCAGTTGAAGGTGCTATATTATTTTTTCTTTTTGAATTTTTATGCTTAAATAGATTTTTGCTGGTTATTGGTAGTCTGGGAGCAGGCACCGTCTCTACGGGGATGGGGTAATGAGGTGATGGCAGGGGGGAGAGAAGCTGCAGAGAGGTGTGTAAGACTACAACTCTGCTTCCTGGTCCCAACCCTGGATAGTCACAGTTTGGAGGATTTAAGAAAATTGGCCAGATTTCTAGAAATGAGAGCTGCTCCATCCAAAGTGGGATGGATGCCGTCTCTCCTAACAAGACCAGGTTTTCCCCAGAAGCTTTGCCAATTATCTGTGAAGCCACCTCATTTTTGGACACCACTCAGACAGCCAGCAATTCAAGGAGAACATGCGGCTAAACATGTCACTCCCGGTCCGATTGGGGAGGGGCCCAGAGCAAACTACAGTGTCCGACATTGTTTTTGCAAAGTTACACACCGATTCAATGTTAATTTTAGTGACCTCTGATTGGCGTAACTGGGTGTCATTAATGCCGACGTGAATTACAGTCTTACCAAATTTGAGCTTAGCCTTAGCCAGCAGTTTCAAATTTCCTTCAATGTCGCCTGCTCTGGCCCCCGGAAGACAATTGACTATGGTTGCTGGTGTCGCTAACTTCACATTTCTCAAAACAGAGTCGCCAATAACCAGAGTTTGATCCTCGGTGGGTGTGTCGCCGAGTGGGGAAAAACGGTTAGAAATGTGAAGGGTTGGCGGTGTATATGGGCTTCTGTTTAGGGCTATGCTTCCTCCTCACAGTCACCCAGTTGGCCTGCTTTTCACCCGGCTGCTCGGAATCTGCTGGAAGGGAACTAACGGCGGCTAAGCTACCTTGGTCCACACCGACTACAGGGGCCTGGCTAGCTGTAGAATTTTCCAAGGTGCGGAGCCGAGTCTCCAATTCGCCCAGCCTGGCCTCCAAAAGCTACGAAAAAGCTACACTTATTACAAGTACCATTACTGCTAAAGGAGGCGCAAGGAATAACTAAACAATTCACACCCAGAGCAGAAAAGCGCAGGAGAGAGAGGAGAAGCCACCATGCTAAATCGGCTAAGAGCTAGTAGCTGCGCTAAGCTAGCGTATTCCTAAAAACACACACAGTGATAATGTGTAAATAATTTAGAGGTGATTCAGCAGAGGGAGTATTTAGTTAAGGCACGTGAAGATTACACTGTGAACAAATCGTTATCTAGTTAACTAGATCAATCTAACTGCGCAGATTAAACAGCTAAGAGATACAGAAAAACACCGCTGTGCTCCGGAACAGGAAGTGATACAATACCGCAGTGAGAGCCAACCACCAGTAGAGGCAAGCCTACAAGAGCAAAGGGGAAATTTTATAAATGGTAGTGAGACCAGCTATGTTGCTTGGCTTAGAAGCAGTTGCACAACAAAAAGACAGGAGACAGAGCTGGAGCCGGCAAAGGTGAAGATGTTTTAATTTTTTGGGTGAGGGACAAGGACAAACAGGATTAGGAAAGAACATATCAGAGGGACAGCTCAGTTAGTATGGTTTGGAGTCAAAGTCAGAGAGGTGAGATTGTGAGATTGAGATGGTTTGGACATGTGCAGTGGAGGAACCCAGGGTATACAGGGAGATGGATGCTGAGGATAGAGCCACCAGGCAGGACGAGAAGAGGGAGACCAAAGCGGAGGTTTATGGATGCGCTGAGGGATGACATGCAGGTGGTTGGTGTGACAGGGTGAGATGGAAACGATTGATCTGCTGTGGCACCCCTAGCAGGAGCTGCTGAATGAAGAAAAATATTGCCATGTCCTTGCAGCATCCACCATCCAAAACACCAAGTGCTTATCTGCAACGTGGTCCATAATTAGCCAGTTCAATTTGTGATGCAGTAAAATGAGAGACTCACAAGAAACCTGCCTCCTTCAGGAGAGGACTGTGGGGGAAAACAGGTCGTATGTATGTTGGAAAAAATAGAATATCTCTGCAAGAATTGGTCTTCAGTCAGTGGTATAGAAGCAGGTTTGGAACCAGGAGCCTTGTGTTCAACATCCAGATGAGTGAAGGAATGTCACGTGTCATATTCCAGACTTGACTCTGCTGGTCAGCTTCCATATGTGTTGTGAACGGAGCTTGTCTGAAAAACATCCATGTCTGAATAAAATTTAAGAGAAAAAAGGAGCTGAAGAGAAACTTCCCGCCCGACTGTCACACTGATTCTCACAGTGCTCAAGATTGATTTCCTTGAGAATAAAAGTGAATCATTAATGAAGAATGAAATGATTCATTACTTCTTTTTTAGTTTGTTTGTTTCTGGCAAAAAAGTTTACTTTAACACACATACAGATTTACTAACAGTTACCCAGATTCGCTTGGGGAAGAATAAATAAGCCAATATAATATTGTGGGCATTAAATATTTCCCTGGCTAATTTGCAGAACCTTCAGGATAAACCAAGTTCTTACTATTTCCGTCACTGCAAACTGCAGAGTACATGAAGATTTCTTGGATTTTCCCACTCACGAACAGTCAATGAATAATTGATCATGGCTGAATACGGGTTCTTTCAAGTTCAGACCCTCAACCTGGAGGCTCTGTTATGTATAGCATCAATTAATGTTGATGTGATGATTCCACTGGTGTGATATATATATATTTTTTCGACGCCCGGTTGTTCCCAACAAGTAAGTGTTCCAACCAGCCAACCATGTTGGGAAAGTGTAGGTACACGGACCCACAACAGGGGGCGCAAATGAACGGTCAATGGAGTAGGTCAAATAACAACACTTTACTGTTGTGAATGTGCACAACCAATACAACAGATACAACACTGGTCAAAAGTCAATTCACAAAGATGTCGTGTGGGCAGGCTCGAAGATAGGGGACGTCTGTCCAAGGCAGAACCGGAACCACACGATTTCCTCCGCCACCAGACCCCGGGAATACTGGAGCCGCCAAGTCCCAAACTCCCAGGTGGCCACTGCCTCCGCGTGTCGGACCTGGTACTGCTAGCGAGGAACAACAACAATTAAATGTGGGCGCGTTTGCACCCAGCAATCCACACGGCAGGAAAACTACCTCACCTCTCGTTGGATAAGGAGTCCACACTAACAATGCACTAGTCACAAGAAATACTGTCAAAACAGTCAGCTGAGGTACGTTACCTTCCAGGTAGAACGATATCTCAGCAAAGAGGTGGAGACGTCGTCCTGCTTGATATACTCCTGCCGATCAGATGATGGTAACAGCTGTTGCAGGTGATGCGTGACAGCTGTCACCCTGGCTGCTCCTGTGAGGCGGCTGCGCCCTCTGGTGCCTGGAGCCCGCACTCCAGACAGGGCGCCCTCTGGTGGTGGGCCAGCAGTACCCTCCTCTTCTGGCGGGCCCACACAACAGGACCCCCCCTCAACGGGCGCCTCCTGGCACCCGACCAGGCTTGTCCGGGTGGCGGCGGTAGAAACGGCCAGGAGGGCCGGGTCCAGGATGAAGCTCCTCTTCACCCAGGAGCGTTCTTCAGGTTCCGTACCCCTCCCAGTCCACCAAATACTGGAAGCCCTGGCCCATCCTACGGACATCTAAGAGCCAAGCGCACAGTCCAAGCCGGCTCGCCATCGATGATCCGGGCAGGAGGTGGTGCCGGACCGGAGTACAGAGGGGTGAGGTGTGATGGGGCTTGATCTGGACACGTGGAAAACGGGATGGATCCGCAGTGAGGCCGGAAAGCTGAAGCCTCACTGGCAGCTGGACTGATGACCTTGATGATCTTGAAACGGTCCGATATACCGGTCCTGCAGTTTAGGGGAGTCCACTTGAAGGGGTATGTCCTTAGTAGACAACCACAACTGCCTGCCTGGCCGGTACGTAGGGGCCGGGGGTCCGCCGACGGTCTGCATGGGCCTTCGTCCTCATCCGGGCCTTCAGCAAGGCAGAATGGGCGGCACGCCACACCCGACGGCACTTCCGTAGGTGGGCCTGGACCGAGGGCACACCGACCTCTCCCTCAACCACCGGAAACAAAGGAGGTTGGTACCCCATGACACACCTCGAAAGGGGAGAGGCCGGTGGCTGCCGACACCTGGCTGTTATGGGCATACTCGATCCAGGCCAGATGGGTACTCCAGGCTGCCGGGTGCGCGGCTGTCACGCAACGCAGGGTTTGCTCCACCTCCTGATTGGCCCGTTCTGCTTGCCCGTTGGTCTGGGGATGATACCCGGATGAGAGACTCACCGTGGCCCCCGCGATCGGAGACGATGTCTGTTGGGATCCCATGCAACCGGACGACGTGGTGGACCAGGAGGTCCGCTGTCTCCTGGGCCATCGGGAGCTTCGGGAGGGCCACGAAGTGGGCCGCCTTGGAGAATCGGTCCACTATCGTGAGGATGGTGGTGTTGCCCTGGGACGGCGGGAGGCCTGTGACAAAATCCAGGCCGATGTGGGACCAGGGGCGATGGGGCACGGGCAGCGGCTGGAGCAGTCCCGAAGCCCTGCGATGGTCAGCCTTGCCCCTGGCGCAGGTGTGCAGGCCTGGATATAATCCCGGACGTCGGCCTCTAGGGACGCCCACCAGAAGCGCTGCCGGACAACTGCCATGGTTCTTCGCACCCCTGGATGACAGGAGAGCTTAGAGCCGTGACAGAAGTCCAAGACTGCAGCCCTAGCTTCTGGTGGGACGTAGAGTCTGTTTTTCGGCCCAGTTCCGGGGTCCGGGCTTCGTGCCAGGGCCTCCCGGACGGTTCTCTCTACGTCCCAGGTGAGGGTGGCCACGATAGTGGACTCCGGGATGATGGGTTCCGGTGGATCCGACAACTCCGTTTTGACTTCATCTTCATGTACCTGGGACAAGGCATCCGATTTCTGGTTCTTGGTCCCGGGACGGTAGGTGATCCGGAAGTCAAAACGGCCGAAGAACAGTGACCAGCGGGCTTGCCTGGGGTTCAGCCGCTTGGCGGTCCTGATATACTCCAGGTTCCGGTGGTCAGTGAAAACCGTGAATGGCACGGACGTTCCCTCCAACAGATGTCTCCACTCTTCAAGAGCCTCTTTCACCGCAAGGAGTTCTCGATTGCCGACGTCATAGTTCTGTTCGGCCGGGTCAACCTGCGGGAAAAATAGGCACACGGGTGAAGGACCTTATCGGTCTTCCCGCTCTGGGAAAGCACAGCTCCTATCCCTGAGTCCGAGGCATCCACTTCAACCACTAACTGGCGACTAGGATCGGGCTGCACCAGAACGGGTGCAGACGAGAAGCGCCGTTTCAACTCCTTGAACGCGGCATCGCAACGATCCGACCAGGTGAAGGGACTTTTGGAGAGGTCAGGGCTGTCAGCGGGCTAACTACCTGACTGTAGCCCTTAATGAACCTCCTGTAGAAATTTGCAAAGCCGAGGAACTGTTGCAGCTTCCTACGGCTAGTGGGTTGGGGCCAGTCTCTCACCGCCGAAACCTTGGCCGGATCAGGTGCGACGTAGTTGGTGGAGATGATAAACCCCAGGAAGGACAAAGAAGTGCGGTGAAACTCGCACTTCTCGCCCTTCCAAACAGCCGGTTCTCCAACAACCGCTGCAGGACCTGACGTACATGCCGGACATGAGTCTCAGGATCCGGAGAAAAGATGAGTATATCGTCTAGATATACGAAGACGAATCGGTGCAGGAAATCCCGCAAGACATCATTAACCAATGCTTGGAACGTCGCGGGGGCGTTTGTGAGGCCGAACGGCATGACCAGGTACTCAAAGTGACCTAAGGGGGTGTTAAATGCCGTCTTCCACTCGTCTCCCTTCTGGATCCGAACCAGGTGATACGCATTTCTAAGATCTAGCTTCGTGAATATTTGGGCTCCATGCAGGGGCGTGAACACTGAATCCAACAAGGGCAATGGGTATCGGTTACGAACCGTGATTTCGTTCAGCCCCCTAATCAATGCATGGACGTAGTCCGCCATCCTTTTTTCCCACAAAAAAGAAACCTGCACCCATCGGGGAAGTGGAATTCCGGATCAACCCGGCAGCTAGAGTCCCGGATGTAGGTCTCCACTGATTCGCGCTCAGGTCGTGAGAGGTTGTACAACCTGCTGGACGGGAACTCAACGCCTGGAACCAAATCAATGGCACAATCGTACGGACGGTGGGGGGAAGGGTGAGCACCAGATCCTTACTGAACACATCTACAAGGTCATGGTACTCCACCGGCACCGTCCCTAGATTGGGCGGCTCTGACCTCCTCTTTAGCCTGGGAACCGGGAGGAACCGAGGAACCTAAACATACCCGATGGCAGGTCTCGCTCCACTGAACCACTACCCGGACGGCCAATCGATCCGGGGATTGTGTTTTAACATCCAGGGGAACCCTAAAATCACACGGGAGGTAGCAGGAGTCACAAAAAACTCGATCTCCTCCCGGTGATTTCCTGACACCACCAGAGTTACAGGTGGTGTCTTATGTGTGATTGGAGGGAGTAGGGAGCCATCAGTGCCCGCACCTGCACAGGTGAGGTAAGCGCCACCAGAGGGAGCCCTATCTCCCGAGCCCATCTGCTGTCTAACAGATTCCCTTCAGAGCCCGTGTCCACCAGTGCTGGGGCCTTCAGAGTTAAATCCTCATAAAGGATTGTAACTGGGAGTCGTGTGGCAATGTGGGTGTGTCCCACGTGAATGTCTCGGCCCACCCCTAGCCCAGTCTCTAGGGGCGGGCGTTGGTGTTTAACCGCTCGGGGCAGTCTCTTACCTGATGCTCTATCGAGCCACAAACAAAACACGCTCCGCGGGCCAGCCTCCTCTGTCTATCTGGTGCCCTAAATGTGGCCCTGCTCGTGTGGTGCCTGGAGCCCGCACTCCAGACAGGGCGCCCTCTGGTGGTGGGCCAGCAGTACCTCCTCTTCTGGCGGCCCACACAACAAACCAGTCAACAAATACTTGCCTTTATGTGTTTTTATCTTCATCAGAAATGACACTGATTCTGATATTACATGAGACGATGTGCTGATATTTTTCTGGCAGTAGACCTCATCTACATGATGCAGTACATAACTCCATCACACTGTGTGAAATGGCAGTAATACTAATATGCATGGAGTAAAGTGGTTTCAGCCAATCAGTGTCTGCTTTTTAAACTGTCCACTGTTCCCCTGTGTTCAATCCCAGCGGTAAAGTTTGGTCGCATGTCCAAGAAGCAGCGGGACAGCCTGTTTGCTGAGGTGCAGAAGCACCGTTTGCAGCAGCAGCAGGGTCACCCAATGAACCACTCTGCTCTCGGCAGCCTGGTCCCAGTGAGGTTGAACCTCAGTCATCGCTCCAGTTTTTCAGCAGAACTTTGTGACTGCATGCGTAGTTGGGCTCTGTGCCATGGAGTGGTGCAGAGAGGAGGAGGAGGACAGAGCCAGATGTGTGGCTTCATGCGGGTCTCGCCTCGCGCATTTTCCCAAACATGAGGTGCATGCAGCAGGTGGAACACCTGCAGGAGCGCGCTGAAGATCACTGAAATTAGACTTTTAGCCAACTTGGTGTCAGCAATCAAACTGAATGCGGTGCAGCAGGGTTTAATTGTGCGCGCGCCTCTCTCCTCCGCCATGGAGGAGGTGCAGAGATGTCTGGCTGCACGTGAGTTTCCTCTCGGTCCTCTGGTTCCTCTGGCTTAGACTCGTTCTCCCGCTCATCGGTTACAACAGCAGGAGGAACACCTGCAGGAGCGTCCTGAGGAGCAGGAACTGTGGAACGACATTTGGAGCCGAGTCTAATTGTGCGCACGTGACAGTAAACTGATTCGTCGTGGCGCGCAGTGAAATGTGATGCCGCGTTACAAGTCGTCAAAACTTGATAGTTTCCGTGTCACTTCGTAATAACGCGTGACAGTTTGGGCTCCAACAACCATCACAGGAACCACTACGAACGTTGTCACATTCTATTAAGGATCACTACTCATCAAGACGGATCAACACACTCAGTTGCGACCTCCACAATGTGAGACGAAATGAGGGTGGTGTGTGACATTCGTGGAAGTTTTTTTTTTTTTGACAGGCTAAAACATGCTCCACGAAAATCAAGACTATCACGCACCAACACGCACTATTAAAAACCTATTCAGATGCGTTAAGTCACATTAAGAATGTCAGGAATGTGTCACGAATGACAGAAAAATGTAAACGCAGCATTAACGCCCTCCCCAAGTGAGTCGTGCTGCATGATCTGCCTTTTACTTGGTGGACTTGACGAATCCCAGTAACTCCAGCGCTGACACTGCTTGAATAAATCGAGCATGCTTTAGTTCGTCCACCTTGCCATAATCTCTGGACTCAGGATCCTTGCCCTCTGCCGCACTGACAAGCACAACCCTCAACCTATCAAATCGCTTGAACACAACACACCATATCCGTTTGTTTTAAAATTAATTACTTTAGTTAATTAATTTGGTTTATTTGTTAAATACGTGATATTATTGAATAACTAATATTTTGCTATATTTTCCAGTATTTTTCTTTTTCTTTTTCTTTTTGATAACTCTCACATCCAAGGGGGCGGGGTTGATGACGTGAGGGGGCGTCACCCCCAAACGCCCCCTCGTGGCGCTGGGTCTGGTTGTCAGTTGTACATGCGATAACTACAGGTAATCTCATACACATGTAGTTTTAGAAGATTGCCTTGCATCGGTAAAAAGCTGGATGTCCAGCAATTTCTTACTTTTAAACTCGGACAAGACTGAAACGATGGTCCTTGGTCCAGTGAGATATTGACATCAGCTTGACCAGCTAGTACCCCATCACACTAGATCACAAATGCCGCACGAATGGACATTTGAACGACATTTGTGCTGCACTCGAACACGTCATACAGCATTTGGCCCATTCGTGCGGCCAGAGCACATGCATTCTACATTCGCTTGTTACACTCATGTTGTAAAACAGTCGAATGGCAGTCAGATCACAATCTGACTGCAGTCGTAATATGTGTATGGCAATTCTTACGCAAGTAGACGCACTGGGAGAGCGATCGAGGGGCTGTTCAAATTGGTTGAGCATCGAACCCTGGCCAAATATCTCGACTAGTTTCTCCAGTTTCTCTCTAATTTCTTGACTATGCTCCTCCTGATGCAACTCCACGTTACATGGAGAAATGTGGCAGGGGGGGTTTGAACCGGGAACCATCCACACTGAAACCAAGGGTACTGACCACTTGGCCACCACCTCCTGCTAGGAAAGGCTCCTGTGAATGGATCTATTGTCCTATACAAGCTCAGTACATGTATAATAACATTTCAAAATGGCCTGATCTTCAGAGGTTAGAAGTCTGTCTCTACCTTAACAATGTGTCGGGATTGTCAGTGATTTTTCATATTTGTTCCATATTTATGAAAATCATCATGCCTAAATGTTTAAGTTCTTACCAGATCACTGCTGAATGTCTGTATCTGTATCATGGTATATTTTTAAAGCTGAGGAAATCAGTCGTCCTGCAGTGATCCAACACAGGACATTGCAGAGAATAATCAGTGACACAGTGGACTCCACAATTGTGACTTACTTTTGAAGTTCTGCGTGATTGCTGCCGCCCATCTGCCATATTTACTTTATTTTTTCCTTGTCCTATTTTCAGTGAGACATCAACATTTTCTGTTACTGTTTGAAATAAATGCACAGTAACTCAGAAATGTCCTGACATGCTGAAATGAAACTGGCTGTAAAAGTGATGACTGAGGTGCGTTATGTTAAATGATACGCATATTGGTACTGACGTTTGTTGCATTCAGTTACTTTGGGGGGCAGCATTTTCAGTATAGTCTTTCTGATGTATTTTGTTTTTGGCTGTTTATAAGAGGGCGCAATGTTTGCCAACTTTGACTAATCCATGTTTTGGGATAGAAGTTTGAAAGAGACTTTTCAAACTGACATTTATTTGATACTAGTGCAGTGCCCGTAGGAAGTTTGTATTTCTGTAGAAAATAGATTTTCATGGACAGTCGTATGAGGCTGTGTTTGAAGGTGGGATGTGCAAAGAGATGTACTTACTCTTACATAGTTTCAACAAAGAGTACGTTTGGTAAACATGAAAATTCAGTAAGGTATAGCTTATATTATATTCCAATTCTAAGGTGGAACTATGCCAGTATACAAAGGTATATCTAAATATCTAAAAAGGAAGAGTAAAATAGGAGAGTAGAAAAGAGTAGAGTAGAGCCACTTAGGTGCCTGGTCTTGAGCTCCAGGGATGGTAGGTTGACATTGAGGTTTGTTGTGAAATATGTGGATTGATATGTGAGCCGACGACTTGCATTGTAACATTTGAGGCCGGTTAACTGATATGATACAGGGGCGTCTCCTGTAGGAGGGGAAGCAGGCAATGAACACTGAGAGGAACTGAACCCTGTGTACGGTGCCTCGTAGATAATAGAATAAATCATGTGATGTTGTGACCAATCAGACTGCAGTCAGGCCCTTTAGCTTCTCTCTTGTTTCATTCGAGGTCTCCACAGTCAATCCACATGGTGATTTGGCACACGTTTTACTCTGGATGTCCTTCCTGATGCAACACCATGATACATGGAGAACGGGCAGGTGGGGTTTTGAACTGGGAACCTTCAGCATGAACCCATTTGGCCACTACCTCACAAGTTCTACAATGTAACCTACTTGTTGTGAAAGTGTAGTGACACGGACCCACAACAGGGGGCGTAATGAACGGACAATGAAAGAGTCGAATATAAACACTTTACTATTGTGAATGAGCACAACACAGAGGAATGTGAAATTTTGCACAGTCAATCACAAGGGTGACGTGTGGGCAGGCTCGAGGATAGAAGACATCTGTCCTGAGATGAACCGGAACCACACGATTTCCTCCGCCACCGAACCCGGAGAATACTGGAGCCGCCAAGTCCCGAGTCCCCAGGTGGCCACCGCCCTCGGAGGTCGGATCTGGTACTGCTGGCAGGGAGCAGAGACAATAAGATATGGGTGTGTGCACACCCAGCATATACAAGCAGCGACAGTTCCTTAATGGTGGGTAAGACACCTCCACCTCCAAAACAGGAACACAATAACGAGTACAGTAGCACCTACTGAATACGGCTGAGAATATACTACCTGAACGGTTTGACGATATCTCGGCGATGAGGTGGAGATGACGTCCGGGTTTTATGGAGTGAGTTGATGAAGCATGAATGAGTGACAGCTGTCAGGAGATAATGAGTGACAGCTGTCACCCCTGGCTGTGTCCGTGGCGGCAGCACCCTCTCGTGCCTGAAGCGCACACTTCAGGCAGGGCGCCCTCTGGTGGTGGGCCAGCAGTACCTCCTCTTCTGGCGGCCCACACAACACTACTGAGGGTTAAATCCTATTTCATAGACAGCCGGGTGGTACAGTGGATCTTTCTGTAACACAAACATGACAACCAGCTGTTGTGCTGCTGCTCAGAAATCAGATTTTATCTGCAGCATCTGATGAGAGATTCTGTGCTGAGAAGAGAAGTGGACAGACTGTCTGAACACATTTGTATAAAAACCCTACATTCTGCTCTCTGCCTGTCAGGGTTTCTTCAGGAGGAGCCAGCAGAGTAACGCCACCTACTCCTGTCCTCGGCAGAAAAACTGTCTGATAGACCGAACGAGCCGCAACCGCTGCCAGCACTGTCGTCTGCAGAAATGCCTGGCTGTGGGCATGTCCCGAGACGGTGAGACACACGATGCACATCATTGCACGACTCATAAAACATGTTTATACACGCTCACCTGCAAGAACATCTGATGGTAGATATTTTTTTAAGATGGTCACATGTCACTGAACAAATAGCATTCAGTGAAGATTCTTAACCCTTAAGCGACTGAGCTATTTTAGCGACTAATATGGCCGAGTGGGGTCAATTATGACCCCACTGACTTTATATTGGAATACGTCTTATATGATTGTTTTAGGGTTCCTCATATGTATTGCACTCCCTAATATAGCTGTCAATCATCTAAGATAGAAAGGTATCATATTTAGAGCTCGACCGATATATCGGCCGGCTGATATTATCGCCCGATATAAGCCCTTTTCAAAGTACTCACTATCGGCCGAAATTTTGCCGATAGAATGCCGATAATTTCTCATAAACAGAACAGTTACTGAAATAATATTTGTGTCGGCAATGTAAAATGTCCTTGCAAACCGTTTGTCCAGTAGATGGAGCTCTGACTCCATTCAACTGAGAGCTGCTTACACCCCTGCTTAAATTGTGTTCATCACTGGCCCCCGTAGTTCGCCGTCACACTGCACTGATCAGCTGACAAAAGCATACAAGTAATTTATAAGGATGTTGTTTGTAATAACTTTTGCGATTACATTCACCCCACATTTCTCCCGTTTCAGTTCAACTCAGTTTGATTAACTCAGTTTATGTAGTAATGTGTCAAATGTGCTTCATTGCATCGGCCACGCTTTTTAATTAGCCCACATTGTGTAGACCTTATTTCTAGCATGAAAAACTTTTGTTTACTGCTAAGAGGTTGAAACATTCAAATTCACTGGTCGTCCGGAAGGGTTCTGGGAATTACTGTTGTTCGCCATTAACCCTCTGGGGCCGACACCATCGTTTACAATGGCTGGGACCAAGATTTACTAAATTGTAATAACTTTTTAATGATATGAGATAGAAACATACTTTTTTTTTTTGCTGAAAAGTTAACTCCGCAGACTTTCAATCCACCATCAGCCATCTTGGTACTCCTCGTAGAGGATGTGTGATGACGTGCGCAATGTGAGTGTCCAATCGGAATTGGTTCTCCGTCATATGGTTTTCCAAAATCCAATCGTAGGTCAGATTTACCTCACGTGATATGGAAAAGATCATTTTCGGAGGTGATAATCTTACTAGTTTGACCTGTTTGAATAGCCTCCTAACTGCTCCAATTGCATTTTTTGAACTTGAAAATTCTTCTCTGTTATCAAGTTAATCAATATGAGGACAAAGCTTCAGCTTTTAGCTCCAAAAGGGGTCCAAAAAAGAACATTTATTCATTAAAAAAAAAATAGATTGGCTGATTTATGGCTATTGGCAAATCAGCCGATTGATCAATTATCGCATTTTTTTTTCATCCAAAATTCATTATCGCATCGGCCTCAAAATATCCATATCGGTTGGGATCTAATCATATTTGATTTTTTTTTTTTTTTTGACTAAAAGCAGAGATGGGATGAAGTCACCATCAAGTCATGAATCAGCAAGTCCCAAGTCAAGCCTCAAGTCATAATGACCAACTATTGTCTGCAAGCTGACTTGAGACTTGCAGATTGATGACTTGAATGACTTGACAGTGACGTCGTCCCCACCTCTGGCGAAAAAAGAAGGCATTGGTTCAGGAGTGGGGCTGAAACTAGGAATCCATCACTTGTAGCCAGTGAAGGAAAGAGTACTAAAAAGTTGTACTTACAGTAAGTACAAGCGCTGTTACATTGCTGAAATAATACTCAATTACAAGTAAAAGTACTGGTGTTAAAAAGTACTAGAGCAAAATTACGAAGTACTCTTCTCAAAAGCTAAACAGAGTACTTGTTACTTTTTAGCCACTGATATTGAACAAACTACCAATAACCACTGAATCAAATCAGAGATCCATGTAGAAAATCGGTATTTTCAACAAAACACTTTCTGTCTTACTGATGAAATGTATAAATGGATCAATATGTGTTTTAGAAAAAATGAACACATGAAACAGGACTTTTTTTTTCTTTTATATGTTTTATGTTTGGAGAATGCTAAAAATATTTTTTAAACTGCATAAAAGCATGAACTTACTCAGCACAATGCAAACAAACAGATGTGCATGCCTTGAACTCTTGGATGTGGTACGATGTCTTGGATAGATCACTTTGAATATTTTGTTCAAAGACCAGCACAGCTCCAAAGCCCATCATATCTGATGCAGTTGAACCTGTGTTCAGCTTTTCTTTTTTTTTTTTTTGTCTACAATCGAGGACTTTTTGGCAGCTGTGAAGGAGTGAAACATGATTTTCATTATCATTTATAACATATACAGGCACATTTTTTTTTCAGTATGAACTCTGTAGCCATTTCCATTCATTGCATTCATTTTCAGTTTTTTCCATTTGTTTAAATTTGTTCAGATATTTAATATTACATTAATACTATTGTAATATGTTGCTCAAATACAGTTCAAGTTCACCCCTCCCGTGCCTCAAAGCTTTTTTTCATACATTTTATTTCACCATGGACTGAATCACTCCCCTGTACGTCAGCTGAGCTCGAGTAAGATTAAAATATATACGAATCAGTTTCATTAAAATATTATTATAGCAGTAATGGCCAGATTAACGAAATCCATATTTTATTCATCAAACAGATATTCATTCTCAAATGCCAATTTTCAGCAAAGACATGATTCAACACTAACAGAAGAACTGAAAATAATGACTAACTTTTTCAGAAATTCCTGCAAAGCGACTTCTTTCCAGCATTTGATGGCTTTGAGAGAAGAGTCTCCATCCAAGTTTATTAAATAAGAAGCTGGCCTGCCCATATGTAGACCCACTTGTGGTACCTCTCTGTGCTTGGACTGGAAACCCATCCAGGAAGAGTTATAGACTCTTATCCACTTGAGGCTACAGAATCCGGAGATAAGCACCAACACTAACAGACCTCAGGGCCTGGATGAGATTAGATTAGATAGAACTTTATTGCTCCCTTGGGAAGACTCCCTTAGGGAAATTGAGGTTCCAGCAGCATTGTATAGCAGCACACAGGGTAAGAAGCACACAGAGTATCAAAACCACATAGGATTGTACAGATATATTTGTACAATCGTACAAATGACATTTCACTGTGAACAGTGTAAAATGAAGTCAGATTAATAACTGGGTGATGTGGTGGGTGTTGTTGATGAGTTTCTGCAAACAAATGACAGTCAATGTGTCACTTTGTCCCCCAGGATGTAGGTGCACATGTGCAAGATATGGAACTGTGATTTGAAATATAGCAAAGTAGATTACTTATTTTAATTTGTGCTTCACTACAAATAAAATTATAGACTTAAAGATACTCATGAAAGTGCAAGTACCCAAAAAAAGCCACTTATTTACATGAGCTTGTGTAGTTGTATTTGACACTTCCACCCCTGCTTGTAGCACATTGCCTGCACATTTCAGTCCACTCTTTGTGACGCTCCCCCAACTTCTTGAATGGGCTCAGTTTGACAGTCTTTTCAAGGCTGCAGTCATCCCTGTTGCTTTGCATCTTTTCCTTCCACACTTTTCCCTTTCAATCAGCTTCCCATGAATATGCTTTGATACCGCACACTGCGAACAGGCCAGCCCTTTCAGCAATGACCTTCTGTGCCCTACCCTTCTTGTGGAGAGTTTCAGTGAGTGTCTTCCTGACATCTGTCAAGTCAGCAGACTTCCCTGTGGTTGTGTGTACTGAACTCAACAGAGATCCATTGTATTTGCACTGCATAAATAGTAGGTTATGCAGCTTTTTCTTTTAAGATGCATATTGTTTTTGTTATTTTCACTGCAGGTCATAATTATAAAAAACTGAAGTTAAAAAACATTTTAGTTTATGTATAATGAGTCTAAAATGTATAAAATGTTCACTTTCTGAAATAACTGCCAAAAATTATTACATTTTTCAGGATGTTCTTATTTCTAATCTATTTTGAGATGCATCTAAAGATTTTTGTGATTTTGCCTCTGCACAGTACCACAATGGATTTGAAATGACAAAACCAAGAAGTGACTGCAGTGTAGATGTTTATCTTTCATACTTTTTTACTTCTGTCTGTTCGGATCATCAGACTCAGAAATTTGTGGTGGAGGGGTACAGAGAAGGAAAAAAATCATAATTGAAATGTCAGCTACATTTAGCTAGAAGGCACACGAGAGACTTAAAGCTCGATTTGAGCTGTTATTTTTTCTGACTGGTAACGCATAAGACAAATGCTGCATTATGCACAGTTTTTTCCAGTCACAGCCTTCTTCTTCTTCTTCTTCTTTGTCTTTCGGCTGTTCCCATTAGGGGTCGCCACAGCAGATCAATCGTTTCCATTGCACCCTGTCCTCTGTATCTTCCTCTGTCACACCAACCACCTGCATGTCCTCCCTCAGCACATCCATAAACCTCCTCTTTGGTCTCCCTCTTCTCCTCCTGTCTGGTGGCTCCATCCTCAGCATCCTTCTCCCTATATACCCAGGGTCCCTCCTCTGCACGTGTCCAAACCATCTCAGTCTTGCCTCTCTGACTTTGTCTCCAAACCGTCCCACCTGAGCTGTCCCTCTGATATGTTCATTCCTAATCTTGTCCATTCTTGTCACTCCCAAAGACAGTCTCAACATCTTCAGCTCTGCCACCTCCAGCTCTGCCTCCTGTCTTTTTGTTAGTGCCACCGTCTCTAAACCGTACAACATAGCTGGTCTTACTACTGTCTTGTAAATGTTCCCCTTCACTCTTGCTGATATTGTTCAGGTCGCAAATCACTCAGTAACATATAACTCTTTCAGTGTTGTCATGGCTGTTTTGTTGTCTTCCCTCACTCGTCTCCTTGCTCAACTGTTGACTTTATGAGAAATACCTACTTCAGACAGATTTACTACCCCATACCATACTGTTAATATTTCTTAATGACCAATGTAAGGGCCCCTTCACACATAGTGCAAATTTGATCGATTTGCGCATAAAGTGCGCATGAAGCAGGAATCGTATGCTAAACATGTAGAATCAGAGGTGCTTCCAACACCTCGTACACCTGTTGCTACATCTGTTTGCACACACCAGTGGCTGAAAGACAGAGTGTGCACTGTGCGAACCCATCGACCCCTCTTGCGGGAGGTGTCAGCCAAATTCTGGCTGACACGCATGAACAGCCAACACTGCTCGCATGGCACTTAGACAAATTTCACATCCAGCTTGACAGTGATTGTCTGCAGACTGTTTTTGTGATGATAGTACGAATACCCACACATTTTCTAAGCGCCCCATGACTGTGAAGTTCCCGAGTGCACATGTGGTGTGCCAAAGTGTCGGCTCCTCCACAACACATGTGCGTGTGTTTCGCATGCTCCCCCCACCCCCCAACACATCTGTGCGTGTGGTTCATCCCCCCCCCTGCAGGAGTGGCATCTCTCATCTGATCACATAGTGGCATCTTGGTCTGTGCACTGACAGGACATGGGGTGTGGCAAGCTGCCCACAGCTGTTGAGACATCGACGGTCCTGGACATCACAGCTGCAACACACGTCCCATGTTTTGATGGACACGCACGTGTGTGTTCTTGTGTGGAAATACATAAAAACATATGTCGCTTTTGCACTGGGATGGAGAAACGGGCCGTCAGTCCGTTTGGACACGCAGCAGGCGATCTGAATGTCACATCTGACAGGACACGCATGTCGGGCCGTGAGTGGCGCACCGCAGGACTAGGACAAGCCAACAATACGACAAGTACACCACTTTCAGTCACGTATCAGCAAAAATATGCAGTACCAAACGCCATTTGGTCAGTTATCACAGTGCTTTTTTTTTCTTTTTGTAGAAAAAAAACATTGCCCCCTGCCCCCCCACAATGCACGACAAGCCTAAACACAAACAATATACTTTGTGTTGGACAGCTAGCAAACCATGGCAAACGTCAGCAGACCTCCAGGGAAACATAAGGGCAACAATGACACCGCAACAGACAATACTAAAGCAAAGTCAAGAAAATATGATGATTCATATCTCGCCCTCGGCTTCACCTGTACAACGGTGGGTAATGAAGAGAGACCACAGTGTTTGCTGTGCCTCAAAGTGCTAGCTTCGGACAGCATGAAGCCAAACAAGCTAAAGCGCCACTTAGAGACCTTACATCCTGCACACACACAGAAGCCTGTGGAGTTCTTCAGGAAGAAACTTCTCAGCTGTTGTGCACAACAGAATACATTTACAAACGCGGCTGTTTCAACATCAAATGCACAACTTGCCTCTTATAAAGTAGCCTACAGAGTTGCAAAATGTAAAAAACCACACACCATCGTTGAGGAATTAATATTGCCTGCAGCTATTGATATGGTTTCCACGATGATTGATGAAACAACTGCCAATAAACTAAAGACTATCCCTCTAGCATCCCATACCAGAGATCTTGAGTTCATGTCTCAAGGGGACTGAGTCGGAGGAGCCAAAACACAACACAGAACAAGCCGCTACACATTTATGGACCTGTTTGTATGTGTGATGTTAGCAACTACCAGATCTTTGTGTTGCATATATGAAATGTATCATGAGTAATTTGGATTTTTGCATTTTCCTTGATTTGTGACAAAAGGGGTATCTAAATCAAATCAAATCAATTTTATTTATATAGCGCCAAATCACAACAAACAGTTGCCCCAAGGTGCTTTATATTGTAAGGCAAGGCCATACAATAATTACGGAAAAACCCCAACGGTCAAAACGACCCCCTGTGAGCAAGCACTTGGCAACAGTGGGAAGGAAAAACTCCCTTTTAACAGGAAGAAACCTCCAGCAGAACTAGGCTCAGAGAGGGGCAGTCTTCTGCTGGGACTGGTTGGGGCTGAGGGAGAGAACCAGGAAAAAGACATGCTATGGAGGGGAGCAGAGATCAATCACTAATGATTAAATGCAGAGTGGTGCATACAGAGCAAAAAGAGAAAGAAACACTCGGTGCATCATGGGAACCCCCCAGCAGTCTAAGTCTATAGCAGGATAACTAAGGGATGGTTCAGGGTCACCTGATCCAGCCCTAACTATAAGCTTTAGCAAAAAGGAAAGAATTAAGCCTAATCTTAAAAGTAGAGAGGGTGTCTGTCTCCCTGATCTGAATTGGGAGCTGGTTCCACAGGAGAGGAGCCTGAAAGCTGAAGGCTCTGCCTCCCATTCTACTCTTACAAACCCTAGGAACTACAAGTAAGCCTGCAGTCTGAGAGCGAAGCGCTCTATTGGGGTGATATGGTACTATGAGGTCCCTAAGATAAGATGGGACCTGATTATTCAAAACCTTAGGAGTAAGAAGAAGAATTTTAAATTCTATTCTAGAATTAACAGGAAGCCAATGAAGAGAGGCCAATATGGGTGAGATATGCTCTCTCCTTCTAGTCCCTGTTAGCACTCTAGCTGCAGCATTTTGAATTAACTGAAGGCTTTTCAGGGAAATTTTAGGACAACCTGATAATAATGAATTACAATAGTCCAGCCTAGAGGAAATAAATTCATGAATTAGTTTTTCAGCATCACTCTGAGACAAGACCTTTCTAATTTTAGAGATATTGCGCCAATGCAAAATCAGTCCTACATATTTGTTTAATATGCGCATTGAATGACATATCCTGATCAAAAATGACTCCAAGATTTCTCACAGTATTACTAGAGGTCAGGGTAATGCCATCCAGAGTAAGGATCTGGTTAGACACCATGTTTCTAAGATTTGTGGGGCCAAGTACAATAACTTCAGTTTTATCTGAGTTTAAAAGCAGGAAATTAGAGGTCATCCATGTCTTTATGTCTGTAAGACAATCCTGCAGTTTAGCTAATTGGTGTGTGTCCTCTGGCTTCATGGATAGATAAAGCTTGGTATCATCTGCGTAACAATGAAAATTTAAGTAATGCCGTCTAATAATACTGCCTAAGGGAAACATGTATAAAGTGAATAAAATTGGTCCTAGCACAGAACCTTGTGGAACTCCATAATTAACCTTAGTCTGTGAAGAAGATTCCCCATTTACATGAACAAATTGTAATCTATTAGATAAATATGATTCAAACCACCGCAGTGCAGTGCCTTTAATACCTATGGCATGCTCTAATCTCTGTAATAAAATTTTATGGTCAAAAGTATCAAAAGCAGCACTGAGGTCTAACAGAACAAGCACAGAGATGAGTCCACTGTCTGAGGCCATAAGAAGATCATTTGTAACTTTCACTAATGCTGTTTCTGTACTATGATGAATTCTAAAACCTGACTGAATCTCTTCAAATAGACCATTCCTCTGCAGATGATCAGTTAGCTGTTTTACAACTACCCTTTCAAGAATTTTTGAGAGAAAAGGAAGGTTGGAGATTGGCCTATAATTAGCTAAGATAGCTGGGTCAAGTGATGGCTCTTTAAGTAATGGTTTAATTACTGCCACCTTAAAAGCCTGTGGTACATAGCCAACTAATAAAGATAGATTGATCATATTTAAGATCGAAGCATTAATTAATGGTAGGGCTTCCTTGAGCAGCCTGGAAGGAATGGGGTCTAATAGACATGTTGATGGTTTGGAGGAAGTAACTAATGAAAATAACTCAGACAGAACAATCGGAGAGAAAGAGTCTAACCAAATACCAGCATCACTGAAAGCAGCCAAAGATAACGATACGTCTTTGGGATGGTTATGCGTCATTTTTTGTCTAATAGTTAAAATTTTATTAGCAAAGAAAGTCATGAAGTCATTACTAGTTAAAGTTAAAGGAATACTCGGCTCAATAGAGCTCTGACTCTTTGTCAGCCTGGCTACAGTGCTGAAAAGAAACCTGGGGTTGTTCTTATTTTCTTCAATTAGTGATGAGTAGAAAGATGTCCTAGCTTTACACAGGGCTTTTTTATAGAGCAACAGACTAAGGCTGTGAAGATCTTCTAAATTAGTGAGACGCCATTTCCTCTCCAACTTATGGGTTATCTACTTTAAGCTGTGAGTTTGTGAGTTATACCACGGAGTCAGGCACTTCTGATTTAAGGCTCTCTTTTTCAGAGGAGCTACAGCATCCAAAGTTGTCTTCAATGAGGATATAAAAATATTGACGAGATACTCTATCTCACTTATAGAGTTTAGGTAGCTACTCTGCACTGTGTTGGTATATGGCATTAGAGAACATAAAGAAGGAATCATATCCTTAACCCTACTTACAGCGCTTTCTGAAAGACTTCTAGTGTAATGAAACTTATTCCCCACTGCTGGGTAGTCCATCAGAGTAAATGTAAATGTTATTAAGAAATGATCAGACAGAAGGGAGTTTTCAGGGAATACTGTTAAGTCTTCAATTTCCATACCATAAGTCAGAACAAGATCTAAGATATGATTAAAGTGGTGGGTGGACTCATTTACATTTTGAGCAAAGCCAATTGAGTCTAATAATAGATTAAATGCAGTGTTGAGGCTGTCATTCTCAGCATCTGTGTGGATGTTAAAATCGCCCACTATAATTATCTTATCTGAGCTAAGCACTAAGTCAGACAAAAGGTCTGAAAATTCACAGAGAAACTCACAGTAATGACCAGGTGGATGATAGATAATAATAAATAGAACTGGTTTTTGGGACTTCCAATTTGGATGGACAAGACTAAGAGTCAAGCTTTCAAATGAATTAAAGCTCTGTCTGGGTTTTTGATTAATTAATAAGCTGGAATGGAAGATTGCTGCTAATCCCCCGCCTCGGCCCATGCTACGAGCATTCTGGCAGTTAGTGTGACTCGGGGGTGTTGACTCATTTAAACTAACATATTCATCCTGCTGTAACCAGGTTTCTGTAAGGCAGAATAAATCAATATGTTGATCAGTTATTATATCATTTACTAACAGGGACGTAGACGAGAGAGACCTAATGTTTAATAGACCACATTTAACTGTTTTAATCTGTGGTGCAGTTGAAGGTGCTATATTATTTTTTCTTTTTGAATTTTTATGCTTAAATAGATTTTTGCTGGTTATTGGTAGTCTGGGAGCAGGCACCGTCTCTACGGGGATGGGGTAATGAGGTGATGGCAGGGGGAGAGAAGCTGCAGAGAGGTGTGTAAGACTACAACTCTGCTTCCTGGTCCCAACCCTGGATAGTCACAGTTTGGAGGATTTAAGAAAATTGGCCAGATTTCTAGAAATGAGAGCTGCTCCATCCAAAGTGGGATGGATGCCGTCTCTCCTAACAAGACCAGGTTTTCCCCAGAAGCTTTGCCAATTATCTGTGAAGCCCACCTCATTTTTTGGACACCACTCAGACAGCCAGCAATTCAAGGAGAACATGCGGCTAAACATGTCACTCCCGGTCCGATTGGGGAGGGGCCCAGAGCAAACTACAGTGTCCGACATTGTTTTTGCAAAGTTACACACCGATTCAATGTTAATTTTAGTGACCTCTGATTGGCGTAACTGGGTGTCATTAATGCCGACGTGAATTACAGTCTTACCAAATTTGAGCTTAGCCTTAGCCAGCAGTTTCAAATTTCCTTCAATGTCGCCTGCTCTGGCCCCCGGAAGACAATTGACTATGGTTGCTGGTGTCGCTAACTTCACATTTCTCAAAACAGAGTCGCCAATAACCAGAGTTTGATCCTCGGTGGGTGTGTCGCCGAGTGGGGAAAAACGGTTAGAAATGTGAACGGGTTGGCGGTGTATATGGGGCTTCTGTTTAGGGCTATGCTTCCTCCTCACAGTCACCCAGTTGGCCTGCTTTCCCGGCTGCTCGGAATCTGCTGGAAGGGAACTAACGGCGGCTAAGCTACCTTGGTCCACACCGACTACAGGGGCCTGGCTAGCTGTAGAATTTTCCAAGGTGCGGAGCCGAGTCTCCAATTCGCCCAGCCTGGCCTCCAAAGCTACGAAAAAGCTACACTTATTACAAGTACCATTACTGCTAAAGGAGGCCAAGGAATAACTAAACAATTCACACCCAGAGCAGAAAAGCGCAGGAGAGAGAGGAGAAGCCACCATGCTAAATCGGCTAAGAGCTAGTAGCTGCGCTAAGCTAGCGTATTCCTAAAAACACACAAAGTGAATAATGTGTAAATAATTTAGAGGTGATTCAGCAGAGGGAGTATTTAGTTAAGGCACGTGAAGATTACACTGTGAAACAAATCGTTATCTAGTTAACTAGATCAATCTAACTGCGCAGATTAAACAGCTAAGAGATACAGAAAAACACCGCTGTGCTCCGGAACAGGAAGTGATACAATACCGCAGTGAGAGCCAACCACCAGTAGAGGCAAGCCTACAAGAGCAAAGGGGAAATTTTATAAATGGTAGTGAGACCAGCTATGTTGCTTGGCTTAGAAGCAGTTGCACAACAAAAAGACAGGAGACAGAGCTGGAGCCGGCAAAGGTGAAGATGTTTTAATTTTTTGGGTGAGGGACAAGGACAAACAGGATTAGGAAAGAACATATCAGAGGGACAGCTCAGTTAGTATGGTTTGGAGTCAAAGTCAGAGAGGTGAGATTGTGAGATTGAGATGGTTTGGACATGTGCAGTGGAGGAACCCAGGGTATACAGGGAGATGGATGCTGAGGATAGAGCCACCAGGCAGGACGAGAAGAGGGAGACCAAAGCGGAGGTTTATGGATGCGCTGAGGGATGACATGCAGGTGGTTGGTGTGACAGGGTGAGATGGAAACGATTGATCTGCTGTGGCACCCCTAGCAGGAGCTGCTGAATGAAGAAAAATATTGCCATGTCCTTGCAGCATCCACCATCCAAACACCAAGTGCTTATCTGCAACGTGGTCCATAATTAGCCAGTTCAAATTTGTGATGCAGTAAAATGAGAGACTCACAAGAAACCTGCCTCCTTCAGGAGAGGACTGTGGGGGAAAACAGGTCGTATGTATGTTGGAAAAATAGAATATCTCTGCAAGAATTGGTCTTCAGTCAGTGGTATAGAAGCAGGTTTGGAACCAGGAGCCTTGTGTTCAACATCCAGATGAGTGAAGGAATGTCACGTGTCATATTCCAGACTTTGACTCTGCTGGTCAGCTTCCATATGTGTGTGAACGGAGCTTGTCTGAAAAACATCCATGTCTGAATAAAATTTAAGAGAAAAAAGGAGCTGAAGAGAAACTTCCCGCCCGACTGTCACACTGATTCTCACAGTGCTCAAGATTTGATTTCCTTGAGAATAAAAGTGAATCATTAATGAAGAATGAAATGATTCATTACTTCTTTTTTAGTTTGTTTGTTTCTGGCAAAAAAGTTTACTTTAACACACATACAGATTTTACTAACAGTTACCCAGATTCGCTTGGGGAAGAATAAATAAGCCAATATAATTATTGTGGGCATTAAATATTTCCCTGGCTAATTTGCAGAACCTTCAGGATAAACCAAGTTCTTACTATTTCCGTCACTGCAAACTGCAGAGTACATGAAGATTTCTTGGATTTTCCCACTCACGAACAGTCAATGAATAATTGATCATGGCTGAATACGGGTTCTTTCAAGTTCAGACCCTCAACCTGGAGGCTCTGTTTATGTATAGCATCAATTAATGTTGATGTGATGATTCCACTGGTGTGATATATATATATTTTTTCGACGCCCGGTTGTTCCCAACAAGTAAGTGTTCCAACCAGCCAACCATGTTGGGAAAGTGTAGGTACACGGACCCACAACAGGGGGCGCAAATGAACGGTCAATGGAGTAGGTCAAATAACAACACTTTACTGTTGTGAATGTGCACAACCAATACAACAGATTACAACAATGGTCAAAAGTCAATTCACAAAGATGTCGTGTGGGCAGGCTCGAAGATAGGGGACGTCTGTCCAAGGCAGAACCGGAACCACACGATTTCCTCCGCCACCAGACCCCGGGAATACTGGAGCCGCCAAGTCCCAAACTCCCAGGTGGCCACTGCCTCCGCGTGTCGGACCTGGTACTGCTAGCGAGGAACAACAAACAATTAAATGTGGGCGCGTTTGCACCCAGCAATCCACACGGCAGGAAAACTACCTCCACCTCTCGTTGGATAAGGAGTCCACACTAACAATGCACTAGTCACAAGAAATACTGTCAAAACAGTCAGCTGAGGTACGTTACCTTCCAGGTAGAACGATATCTCAGCAAAGAGGTGGAGACGTCGTCCTGCTGATATACTCCTGCCGATCAGATGATTGGTAACAGCTGTTGCAGGTGATGCGTGACAGCTGTCACCCTGGCTGCTCCTGTGAGGCGGCTGCGCCCTCTGGTGCCTGGAGCCCGCACTCCAGACAGGGCGCCCTCTGGTGGTGGGCCAGCAGTACCTCCTCTTCTGGCGGCCCACACAACAGGACCCCCCCCTCAACGGGCGCCTCCTGGCACCCGACCAGGCTTGTCCGGGTGGCGGCGGTAGAAATCGGCCAGGAGGGCCGGGTCCAGGATGAAGCTCCTCTTCACCCAGGAGCGTTCTTCAGGTCCGTACCCCTCCCAGTCCACCAAATACTGGAAGCCCTGGCCCATCCTACGGACATCTAAGAGCCAGCGCACAGTCCAAGCCGGCTCGCCATCGATGATCCGGGCAGGAGGTGGTGCCGGACCGGGAGTACAGAGGGGTGAGGTGTGATGGGGCTTGATCTGGGACACGTGGAAAACGGGATGGATCCGCAGTGAGGCCGGAAGCTGAAGCCTCACTGCAGCTGGACTGATGACCTTGATGATCTTGAACGGTCCGATATACCGGTCCTGCAGTTTAGGGGAGTCCACTTGAAGGGGTATGTCCTTAGTAGACAACCACACTGCCTGCCCTGGCCGGTACGTAGGGGCCGGGGTCCGCCGACGGTCTGCATGGGCCTTCGTCCTCATCCGGGCCTTCAGCAAGGCAGAATGGGCGGCACGCCACACCCGACGGCACTTCCGTAGGTGGGCCTGGACCGAGGGCACACCGACCTCTCCCTCAACCACCGGAAACAAAGGAGGTTGGTACCCCAGACACACCTCGAAAGGGGAGAGGCCGGTGGCTGCCGACACCTGGCTGTTATGGGCATACTCGATCCAGGCCAGATGGGTACTCCAGGCTGCCGGGTGCGCGGCTGTCACGCAACGCAGGGTTTGCTCCACCTCCTGATTGGCCCGTTCTGCTTGCCCGTTGGTCTGGGGATGATACCCGGATGAGAGACTCACCGTGGCCCCCGCGATCGGAGACGATGTCTGTTGGGATCCCATGCAACCGGACGACGTGGTGGACCAGGAGGTCCGCTGTCTCCTGGGCCATCGGGAGCTTCGGGAGGGCCACGAAGTGGGCCGCCTTGGAGAATCGGTCCACTATCGTGAGGATGGTGGTGTTGCCCTGGGACGGCGGGAGGCCTGTGACAAAATCCAGGCCGATGTGGGACCAGGGGCGATGGGGCACGGGCAGCGGCTGGAGCAGTCCCGAAGCCCTGCGATGGTCAGCCTTGCCCCTGGCGCAGGTGGTGCAGGCCTGGATATAATCCCGGACGTCGGCCTCTAGGGACGCCCACCAGAAGCGCTGCCGGACAACTGCCATGGTTCTTCGCACCCCTGGATGACAGGAGAGCTTAGAGCCGTGACAGAAGTCCAAGACTGCAGCCCTAGCTTCTGGTGGGACGTAGAGTCTGTTTTTCGGCCCAGTTCCGGGGTCCGGGCTTCGTGCCAGGGCCTCCCGGACGGTTCTCTCTACGTCCCAGGTGAGGGTGGCCACGATAGTGGACTCCGGGATGATGGGTTCCGGTGGATCCGACAACTCCGTTTTGACTTCATCTTCATGTACCTGGGACAAGGCATCCGATTTCTGGTTCTTGGTCCCGGGACGGTAGGTGATCCGGAAGTCAAAACGGCCGAAGAACAGTGACCAGCGGGCTTGCCTGGGGTTCAGCCGCTTGGCGGTCCTGATATACTCCAGGTTCCGGTGGTCAGTGAAAACCGTGAATGGCACGGACGTTCCCTCCAACAGATGTCTCCACTCTTCAAGAGCCTCTTTCACCGCAAGGAGTTCTCGATTGCCGACGTCATAGTTCTGTTCGGCCGGGGTCAACCTGCGGGAAAAATAGGCACACGGGTGAAGGACCTTATCGGTCTTCCCGCTCTGGGAAAGCACAGCTCCTATCCCTGAGTCCGAGGCATCCACTTCAACCACTAACTGGCGACTAGGATCGGGCTGCACCAGAACGGGTGCAGACGAGAAGCGCCGTTTCAACTCCTTGAACGCGGCATCGCAACGATCCGACCAGGTGAAGGGGACTTTTGGAGAGGTCAGGGCTGTCAGCGGGCTAACTACCTGACTGTAGCCCTTAATGAACCTCCTGTAGAAATTTGCAAAGCCGAGGAACTGTTGCAGCTTCCTACGGCTAGTGGGTTGGGGCCAGTCTCTCACCGCCGAAACCTTGGCCGGATCAGGTGCGACGTAGTTGGTGGAGATGATAAACCCCAGGAAGGACAAAGAAGTGCGGTGAAACTCGCACTTCTCGCCCTTCACAAACAGCCGGTTCTCCAACAACCGCTGCAGGACCTGACGTACATGCCGGACATGAGTCTCAGGATCCGGAGAAAAGATGAGTATATCGTCTAGATATACGAAGACGAATCGGTGCAGGAAATCCCGCAAGACATCATTAACCAATGCTTGGAACGTCGCGGGGGCGTTTGTGAGGCCGAACGGCATGACCAGGTACTCAAAGTGACCTAAGGGGGTGTTAAATGCCGTCTTCCACTCGTCTCCCTTCTGGATCCGAACCAGGTGATACGCATTTCTAAGATCTAGCTTCGTGAATATTTGGGCTCCATGCAGGGGCGTGAACACTGAATCCAACAAGGGCAATGGGTATCGGTTACGAACCGTGATTTCGTTCAGCCCCCTGTAATCAATGCATGGACGTAGTCCGCCATCCTTTTTTCCCACAAAAAAGAAACCTGCACCCATCGGGGAAGTGGAATTCCGGATCAACCCGGCAGCTAAAGAGTCCCGGATGTAGGTCTCCATTGATTCGCGCTCAGGTCGTGAGAGGTTGTACAACCTGCTGGACGGGAACTCAACGCCTGGAACCAAATCAATGGCACAATCGTACGGACGGTGGGGGGGAAGGGTGAGCACCAGATCCTTACTGAACACATCTACAAGGTCATGGTACTCCACCGGCACCGTCCCTAGATTGGGCGGGACTCTGACCTCCTCTTTAGCCTGGGAACCGGGAGGAACCGAGGAACCTAAACATACCCGATGGCAGGTCTCGCTCCACTGAACCACTACCCGGACGGCCAATCGATCCGGGGATTGTGTTTTAACATCCAGGGGAACCCTAAAATCACACGGGAGGTAGCAGGAGTCACAAAAAACTCGATCTCCTCCCGGTGATTTCCTGACACCACCAGAGTTACAGGTGGTGTCTTATGTGTGATTGGAGGGAGTAGGGAGCCATCTAGTGCCCGCACCTGCACAGGTGAGGTAAGCGCCACCAGAGGGAGCCCTATCTCCCGAGCCCATCTGCTGTCTAACAGATTCCCTTCAGAGCCCGTGTCCACCAGTGCTGGGGCCTTCAGAGTTAAATCCTCATAAAGGATTGTAACTGGGAGTCGTGTGGCAATGTGGGTGTGTCCCACGTGAATGTCTCGGCCCACCCCTAGCCCAGTCTCTAGGGGCGGGCGTTGGTGTTTAACCGCTCGGGGCAGTCTCTTACCTGATGCTCTATCGAGCCACAAACAAAACACGCTCCGCGGGCCAGCCTCCTCTGTCTATCTGGTGCCCTAAATGTGGCCCTGCTCGTGTGGTGCCTGGAGCCCGCACTCCAGACAGGGCGCCCTCTGGTGGTGGGCCAGCAGTACCTCCTCTTCTGGCGGCCCACACAACAAACCAGTCAACAAATACTTGCCTTTATGTGTTTTTATCTTCATCAGAAAATGACACTGATTCTGATATTACATGAGACGATGTGCTGATATTTTTCTGGCAGTAGACCTCATCTACATGATGCAGTACATAACTCCATCACACTGTGTGAAATGGCAGTAATACTAATATGCATGGAGTAAAGTGGTTTCAGCCAAATCAGTGTCTGCTTTTTAAACTGTCCACTGTTCCCCTGTGTTCAATCCCAGCGGTAAAGTTTGGTCGCATGTCCAAGAAGCAGCGGGACAGCCTGTTTGCTGAGGTGCAGAAGCACCGTTTGCAGCAGCAGCAGGGTCACCCAATGAACCACTCTGCTCTCGGCAGCCTGGTCCCAGGTGAGGTTGAACCTCAGTCCCCTGACTACCGCCTCACGTCCACAGACCTGATGGACCTCCAGGACGAGCTGGGAGGATATACAGAACAGCACTCTCCCAAGAGAGGATCCGTGTCGTCCAAGGTTTGAAAGTTTTATGTGAAAAGGAAGATAGTCAAAATACTGTTAGAGCAAAATTTATAATGTCAACCTTCTGTCTCACAAACAGGTGGACTCTGGAGAAGGAGGAGGGTTTTATTTGGACATTCAGCCTTCTCCTGACCAATCTGGGCTCGATATCAATGGAATAAAACCGGAACCGCTGGGCGAGTACGGCTGCACAAATAGCTTGTTCCCTTACTGCTCCTTAAGCAACGGAGAAACATCATCTACCCTGTCCATGGCTGAACTCGGTGAGACAGAGAGAAGTGAGCAGGCATTAGTTAACAAGCTCATAAGATATCAAGAAAGAACAAAGAAGTCGAAATCAAAGTGAACTTTGTCATTCACATCATGCAAGGAGTGCATGGCAGAATGAAATTGCATTTCTCCACACATAATGTGCAGTATGAGAAATTAATGAATACATCAACAAATGACATAAACAAACCTGTCTGGCATAAAAGTCATATTAAAAATATAAATAATGTACATCATTTACATTGGTGGGATTACTGCACCGTAACCCCTTGGTTACTTTAGTTAGAAGAGACAGAGGCAAAGCGATCAGCTGCCATTCACTTTCAGTCACAGTGGCCACTTTACAGCTACAATACACAAGTGTCACTATGCCATGCCACAAGTTAGGTGGGGCCAAAATAGATGAAAAGTCTATTTTATGCAAATGCTCAGAGATGTACACCATGACTGCCAATCTGAGTGAAGGCACCATGATGGCACTCCCAGACAGTTGTATTTTTGTATAAATCCATCACTTTTTTGTTATATTTTGTAAGTTAGCAATAAATAAACAATTTTAAATCTGAAAACCCTGTTTTTGTAATTAAATAATACCTCCAAGGTGATTTACCTCCTAAACTGATGTTAGCAAGCTAACTCTTAATATGGGAGCTTCACCATGACACGGGTTTTACTCAAACAGATCAGTCAAGCTTTGGTTTCATCAGCCAGTCAAGCACAGGGGAAAAGCTCAAAGTGACAGCAGCAGGTTTCTCCATCCTGTGTAAATCATCATAAACATTGTGCACAGTAAGAGAGAGATGAGAGATGAGATTTATTGTCATTGTCAGCAATTAATCCACAATTATTACTTGTTTACCGCAATAATGGCACACATCAGAATTAAAGACAACACATATACATTTGACATTGTTTATGTGCACTAAACTTGAAGCAGTCCATCATCCGAATTGAGGTAAAGTGGGTGAAGGCCGCAGCAGGCGGAGCCCGCGCCGCCCAGCTTGGGGGATTGAAGGCTGCAGCAGTAAAATTCAAATTTATGAAGAATATTCTCCATTGCTCAGGAGCACATTTCTTTGCAATACAGCGTATTTGCTCCAAGATGGTCTCCATTTTGCATTTGAGTTCAAGAGTTCACGCAGTCTGATATTACACAGCATTGCCCAACTCATTAATCATGATGGACTTATGAGGGGATGAGATTCTGGAAGCAGCCATCTTGCTAATATTCCTGTTGGTCAGGTCAACACACAAACCAATCAGCGCCAAACCTGCCAACATATAGTGAATAAAAATAAATAAAACCTAAATCCTCAACGTCTTCCACAGAGAATGGAGCCACATGTCACACACCATTCTCTCAGGCGTCGAGAGCATAGCCCGCTGGGTAGGTTCCATCAGGGCACGAAGGGTCCCCCAACCTTGAGTTCCTTGTCAAAAAAATGGTGTCAATAGCGTTGAGAGATCATCTGATCAATTCCATAATTAATCCAAATCTGTCAGGGGGTGTGTTTGATCCACATGCTCAAAACTACAACAGTGTCACCGGTGTTGTATTTCCCATGTTACATCATAACATACATGGTATGGTGTACATGTGTGTTATTGCACAGTCTCAAACCCAAGTCATCATATTTTGATGCAACATCAATATGTGACAAGTCGGGTAGCCCTGTGTGATGCACGGAGAAACACTTACCTTAACCATAACCAAATCATAGATGAATGTTCGCTGATGACATGGAGGTGAAGCACATACGGTGCATCCGCTCATCACTTTTTCCACGTTGTTGTGTTACAGCCTTACTCTAAAATGGAGAAAATAATTTTTTTTCCCTCAAAATTCTACACACAACACCCCATAATGACAACATGAAAAAGTTTTTTTTTTTTTTTTTTTTGCAAAGTAAGAAATCATGTGTACATAAGTATTCACACCCTTTGCCCAATACATTGTTGATGCACCTTTGGCAGCAATTACAGGCAAGCTCGACACAAGCTTGACACAAGCTAGGCAGTTTTGCCCAATCCTTTTTTCAGCACCTCACACACTCCATCAGTTTGGATAGTGCGCGTCGGTGCACAGCCATTTTCAGATCTCTCCAGGGATGTTTAATCAGATTCAGGTCTGGGCTCTGGCTGGGCCGCTCAAGGACATTCACAGAGTTGTCCTGAAGCCACTCCTTTGATATCTTGGCTGTGTGCTTAGGGTCACTGTCCTGCTGAAAGATGAACCATTGCATCAGCACTCTGGAGCAGGTTTTCATCCAGGATGACTCTGTACATTGCTGCATTCATCTTTCCCTCAATCCTGACTAGTCTCCCAGTTCCTGCTGCTTAAAAACATCCCCACAGCATGATGCTACCACCACCATGCTTCTCTGTAGGGATGGTACTGGCTAGTTGTTGAGCAGTGCCTGATTTCCTCACCTGCCATTTACACTGAAGAGTTAAATTTTTGCTTCATCAGACCACGGAATTTTGTTTCTCATGGTCTGAGAGTCATTCAGATGCCTTCTATCAAATTCCAGGTGTGCTGCCATGTGCCTTTTATCATAAAGAGCTGATTGTTGGATTGCTGCAGATATGGTTGTCCTTCTGGAAGGTTCTCCTCTCTCCACAGAGGAATGCTGGAGCTCTGACACAGTGACCATTATGTTCTTGGTCACTTCCCTGACTTGGTCACTTCCTTCTCCCCCAGTCACCCAGTTTAATCGAACAGCCAGCTCTAGGAAGAGTCCTGGTGGATACCATCCTCTTCCATTTATGGATGAGGGAGGCCATGGGGCTCATTGAGACCTTCAAAGCAGCAGAAATGTGTTTGTATCCTTCTCCAGATTTGTGCCTTGAGACAATCCTGTCTTGGGGAGCTACAGACAATTCCTTTGCCTTCATGCTTGGTTTGTGCTCTGACATGCATTGTCAACTGTGGGACCTTATATGTAGACAGGTGTGTGTCTTTCCAAATTATGTCCAGTCAACTGAATTTACCCCAGGTGGACTCTAATTAAGCTGATCTCAAGGACGATCAGTGGAAAAAGGATGCACCGGAGCTCAACTTTGAGCTTCATGGCAAAGGCTGTGAATACTTATGTACATGTAATTTGTTACTTTTTTATTTTTAATTTTCAAATGTGGAAAAAGTGATTTTCATCCATTGTGGAATAAGGCTGTAGTGCTGTGAATACTTTCTGGATTCACTGTAGCCTTCTGATCCCTCTTCCCACTTCTCCCAAATATGGAGGGACCTTGCTTTTGCTAAAAGCAAGCAGATGTCTGTCTTGTGGACTCCAGCAACTGAAGAACGTCAAAAGAACACCCACACTTCACCTGCCCATGTCAAAGAGATGGTTGCTTTCCAGAGCACTCGTAGCTCTAATAGTAATAATAGTAATAATAGCTCTAATTAGTCTAATAGCTCTAATTAGTCTAATAGCTCTAATTAGAGCTATTGTTTAGTCACCAGCCTATAGCAGTCTGCCTCTCGGTAGGAGGGGTCTGGTTAGGTTTAAAAATCCAGCTTTTGTGACTTCTTGATTATTCTTCTCTACAAGAGGCAAGACAGAAGTCAGACCACCAGAGCAAGAATTTTAGCTGAGGAAGCTTCTGCGATTTGAAGCGAAACGTCCTCACGTCAAGCAACCCAGTCCAGTCGAAGATTCAAGTTTCTCTACTATGGAAACCACCTGGACAACTGAGAGCCTACACAGAAATAATCAAGTACAGGCAGAAAACTAACAGTTATCAGATGCTTCCAAGCTCTGAAGGAGAAACATGACTTGTTTCGATAAAAAAAAAAAGAATCTCTGCTTCACCCTCAATTTAGAGATCAAATGTTTAAGATGAACTTTGAAAGAAAGCGCCGCATCAATAATTCAACTCAGGTACTTGTAACTAGCTCAAGAGTTTTACCTTGGGGTGGATATGGTTCAGGTGACTGCCTAGGTGGTTGCCATCCAGGAACGCAAGACTGCTCCTTTGTGTTGTGGATGTTGCAGTGCACTACACCAGAGTATTCTCTAACGGTTAACCTGACCTGATGTTTTTTAATTGAATTTTGCTATGGTGTCTAATGTGTATGGATTCAGTGTGTTTTTTTTATGGTTGTTAAATTTAACTTATTTGTATTTATTTTTGTGATGCTTATTATGTTTAGCAATTCTTTGTGTTAAATTGTATGAGATTGTGTACCATATTACAAAGGCTAAGAGGCAGATTTTGATAATATGTTGTGCAGAGATGATCCTTGAGGCAATTCTAATTTGAAGATCTGTCAGTTGGTGGAAGTTGTCCAGTGGATTGGAAGTGGTTTTCAGTACATTCTGTAAAAAGTTGTGTTGCTTAGCCTTTGGTTGTTCAGCATAATACAAATATCATTGAAATCTATGAGTTGTTTCATATTTCGTGAGATCTGGCAGATGTTTAGGGCACCCCTGGTAAAATATAATGAACCGGCTTTGGGAATGTTTGACACTTTATATTTTCTTCATTCTAATGAGTTTGTTGTTTTGTTGCAGACCAAATGGCCCAGCTCATCTTCAAGTCTCACATGGAGACATGTCAGTATCTGAAGGAGGAGCTACAGCAGATGAGATCCCAAAAATTCTTAGAGGAGGAGGTGGAGAAATATCAGAACAAGGTGTGTAAAGATTGACTGTCGCTCTCAATGTCGAGAAGATGTCTTTACAGTGCAGTCTATGTGGAAACAGGACTGGACTCTAGATGTTCTTCTATTCAGTATTTATGTGGCTCTGTTCATGCCTGGAGACAAAAGGGTTAATCAAAACTGTGATGTAAAACAAAGTCATGGCTCAGTGTGTTTTCAAAGCAGTTGCTTTGTGAGTTTGGTGTTTTTGTTCCCTGGTGAAAGAGTTACTGAAGTAGAAGAAAATCTGCAGATGGTTCATACTCCATGGGCCAAGCAGGTTCTTGATGCCACATACAAGGACCAAGCAACACTTCCAATCCAGCAGCAGTATACCCTGGCCTCTACAAAAATTGTTTGGTGGCCATCTGAGGATGGAAGCTATCGCTAGTTTGGGGTCAATAAACGATTACGGCGGTGTCAACATTTAAAAATCTTCATTCTGTTTTGTGGCTATATAACTGAAATATATTTCACATTATTTGTCTGTTCATGAACATTCCAAAATGGCATACATAAATACATTTTCTATATCGGCTTATTACAATCAAGGGTCACAGGGGGGCTGGAATCCCAGCAGTCACAGGGCACAAGGCAGGGTACACACTGGACAGGACACCAGTCTGTCGCAGGGCCACATAGAGACAGACAAACACATTCACTCAAACCTATGGACAATTTCCAGTCCACCTAAGGTGCATGTTTTTAGATGTAGGAGGAAGCCAGATCACCTGGCTGGAACCCACTCAAACAGGGGGAGAACATGCAAGGTCCACACAGAAAGGCCCTAGGTGGGAAACAATCCCATGACCTTCTTGTTGTTAGGCAACAGTGCTAACCACTAGGTCACCATACTGCCCCCAAAATGGTATAGTTTGGACTAAGTATGACTGAATGTCATGGAATTACAAGGTAAAAATAGCAAAAATGGTGACAGAGATCAATTTCAGTTTGTCCAGGGGTCAAAATATCCAAGATCCTCCAATTTTGGTAAAAAAGTGATACAAAATATATTGGTTGAGCTAATAGTTTTTTTTTTTTTTTTTTTTAAGGAATTGTCTGTACCATCTGGTATGCTTAGTTATCAAGTCGACCATGTTTGACCATTACTTTGAAAACCAAGCATTCAGCTTGGTCAGATCTATTCCATGTTTTAATCCCATTAGCTCAGCCAGTGATTTGCAGCAAATCCGATACAAACTGAAATTTAGTTTTGTGGACATTTTTTCTTGTTTTTACCCCATAACTTTCCGTCATAGATAATCCAAACAATATCTTTTCGGAATCCCTGTGATCAGGCAAATAATGAGACATACTTTTCAATATACAGTGACTGATGCACTGTTAAATGTTAACCCCTGTGAAATACTTTATTGACCCGTACCTGGCTCTAGTTACCACCCTTGGATGGCCACTATACATTTTTGTGTAGATCATGGTGTACTGAGGCGGGATTGTGCTGTAAGTGTCATTGTTGATTAGATCTAAATTGGGTTCTGGCTCATAGACTATATTAATCAGTGTTGAATCCCTTTCTGCTTCTGACTGCATGCTGATGTGTAAATAAGCAAGACTCTTAAAACCAAAGTACACCTTATTTGTAGGTCAGGAAGTCGCATGGCATTCAGGCATTGGTCTGTATGTGTGTGGATGCATGTGAGTAGAAAGGTACCATACAGTATATAACTGTATTACTACCATTTCCTTTCAATAGAAAACTATTTCAATAGGCTGTTCTCCATGAGTCCTGGTTTGTCATCATGCACCAGTGTTGGCATGTTGGCAAACTGCTGAGGTTTGTTGGTCCAATGTTTATGTTTTAGAAGTTGTAGGCTGAGTCAAAAAAGTGTATATGTCAAAGGTACTGGATCTTAGTGCATATTTTTTCATTTCCTGGTTGGCTGCAGCCAAGGGAGGTCATGTGGCAGCTGTGCGCAATACAAATCACCGAAGCCATCCAGTACGTGGTGGAGTTTGCCAAACGCATCGACGGCTTCATGGAGCTTTGCCAGAATGACCAGATTGTCTTACTGAAAGCCGGTAAGCGTCCCTGCCACACGTAAAATGTTCTTCAAGGGCTATGCATATAATGACTGTCCTCACTGAAGGAACAGAAGAACATGCAAAAATCTTCACCTGATCATCAGGTTATTCTGTTCCCTTTTTTTTTACTGACTTTAGGTTCTCATTTGTGGTTTTCTGTGTCTTTTTAAAGAGGCCGGGTTTGTCTTTCAAGGATAAATTAATGCTGATCCCATTATTTATTCATACTGTACCCATTTTCAATCAAGGGTCACGAGGGGGCTGGAGCCTATCCCAATGTTCATTGTGGGAGAGGCGGGGTACACCCTGGACAGGACATTAGTCTACTGCAGAGCCACATACAGACAAACTCATTCACACACACCTACAGTCAATTTAGAGTCACCAGTTTACCTTACCTGCATGTCTTTGGAAGTGGGAGGAAGCCAGAGCACCCGGAGGGATCCCATGCAGATATGGGGAGAACATGCAAACTCCACACAGAGAGGACCAAGTGGGAAGCGCTCCAATCACCTTTTTGCTGTGAGGCATCACTGCTAACCACTAAGACACTGTTACACCCCTGATGCTACCAGTTTGTTGTGTGGTTATGAGACCTGGATGCTCAGGTGACAGATGTCTTTGGTACGAGGTCTCTTCAGAGGGTAAGGTTGGGGTTGGGGTTAGGGTTGGGGTTTCCCTGTGCCTCGTGAAGTAATTCAACAGGGTTTTCCAACTCCTCACTTTGAGTTTGTGTCAAGGTGTGACCATTTGAGTGTGAGACTACAAAGGAAATTTTACTGAGTAAAATTTACTCTGCTGTGATAACATTTGATCCCAGTCTAAATACAGTAAAATATACTCTATCATGGGGCTAAATCAACACAACATAGTGTAAAATCAACTCTTATTGGAGTAAAACCACTTGCATTGACTAGATGGTGTCGCCGACTGAACGGACCGCCGTCTTCACTGCGCATGTGTCATCAGCCGCGGTTCACTGATTAACACCTTGTTTCTGTTTAAAACTGCACTCCAGTCATCATCTATCTCAGCGAGAGATATCTAAAGCTTTTGTACAACAATCATTTCTGTATAAATTCAGCATTACTTCATCAGAAAAGATGGAGGAAGCGATCACAGTGCCAAAGCGTCACGGAATATCGCCTCGTTCCTGTTTAAGACAGCCTTGTTTCTGCTTAAAACTGACATTAGAATGATTTAAGTGGTTTTACCTTGTCATCTGATAGTTAATAATCCCATTAATCCATTTGATCGCTTTGGGTGAAGACAGTCCATCCACAGAACGGCTGAGCTCTGAAATGACACATGTGCAGTGGAGGCGGGGCGGGGGACCGCTTGGTCAGTGACACCAGTAGAGCTGATTTCAGTCTACAATAGTGTTGTTGTTATGGTTAGAGGTTTGGGTGGGATCAAACCATTGCAGGGAATGGACCCAAATGCAGGGAGCTGGACATGGAGAAGAGTACAAAGGAAAATATATTTAGAAGAGAAAAGCAGCTGGTGCAACACAGAAGTAGGTGCTGAAAAACATACAATAAACACTAACGTTTTAATGTGAAAATCTCATCTTCATCAGAGTCCTGGAAAATTTATTTATTTATAATAAATAAAGGCGCTGCGCTGGGGTGCCTCCAGTGTGGAGAGATGCCCCGCATCCTGGCAGTGAAATGAAGGAACTGCGATCAAATGTTATCCCAGCAGAGTAAATTTTACTCAGCAAAATTTCCTGTGTACATTGTTTCCTCAAAAACATTTCTCCACTGTGTGATTATGATCAACTTGGTCAGAAATGTTTTTTTGTGTGTGTGTGTGTGTTCTGTGCCAGGTTCTCTGGAGGTTGTCTTCATTCGAATGTGTCGGGTTTTTGACTCGCAGAATAACACCGTCTACTTTGATGGAAAATTTGCTGGGCCTGATGTCTTCAAAGCGTTAGGTGAGTTCATGGTATATCCACAATCTGATTATCTGAGCAGTGACACAGATCAGTCCTACTATTACTCATGTCTTTTTATGTACATCAGCACAAAAACATTTCCTTTTTGTTGACTGCTTTTCCATTTATCTGGATTTGGCTTTAATTAAGATTTATGAGCTAAAGTACCACAATTTGTAACAATGCATTACTGAGATACATACTGTAAATCCCACTTTTCAAAGACACCACTGCACTTTAAATTCCTTCTCCACAAATTCAATTTATTTCATTTATATAGTGCCAAATCACAACAAAGTTGCCTCAAGGCGCTTCACACAAGTAAGGTCTAACCCTATCAACCCCTAGAGCAAGCACACAGGCAACAATGGTAAGGAAAAACTCCACTGATTATTTGAGGAAGAAACCTCAAGTAGACCAGACTCAAAGGGGTGACCTTCTCCTTGGGCCATGCCACAGACACAATACGAATATACTGGAAATTTTGGCAGTCCATGCTGGTGCACAGGACAGGAGGCCTGCAGAAGAAGACACCACCATCTCTGGATGGAGCCGCACCTCAAACAGAGATAAAAAAGAAACAGAATTAGCATCAGAAAGACAACAAATACAGTGTGGGCCCCTTCACACAAAGTGCAAATTTGGTCGATTTGGCATAAAGTGTGCACGAAGCAGAAATCGTGTGCAAAATGTGTAAAATCGAAGCTGCCTCATACACCTGTTGCTACAGTTATTTGTGCGCACCAGCAGCTGAAAGACAGAGTGTGCACTGTGCAAGCCTACTGAACCCTCTTGCAGCAGGTGTCAGCCAAATTCCAGGTGACACACACGAACATCTAACACTGCTCGCATGGGACGTAGAAAATGTGAGGCCATTCGCACTATTAGCACGACAACAATCAGCAGACAATCACTGTCATGCTGGCAGTGAAATTTATCTAAGTGCCCTACGAGTGTGGCTTTGGTCTGTGCGCTGAACTGACAGGATGTGTGGCCGCCGACAGAAGCAGCTGTGGAGATCTGTGGATCTGGACATCCCAGCTGACAAACACGTACTGTGTTTGGATGGACATGGACTAACAACTGCCCACTTTGACGTGTGTCTGTTTACTGTCATCAAGTGGACATAAATAAAAACATATATTGCTGTGGCGACAGACTACAGCGAGCAAGCGTGCATGCTGTAGCCCATTGACAGGCTGCCCCCAGGTTGAAATGGACCGTCAGATCATAACACACAGCGGGCAATCCGAATACACCTGGGTATGTGGATTCCCATCACACAGTTGTTTTTACACAACTGTCTTCTGTTGAAGAGCGTATCATGCTTTTGATCAGCTTCATTTGTGAATGAGGACGAGAAGGGTTAGGGTTAGGGCTTCTGCTCAACAGAACGGTTCACTCACGATACTGTACATTGGACCCACTCGTCCACTTTCACCTACTTTAACATGTGTACCCTCAGTCTGCAGCAGTTAAATCTGCCAATATTTTGTAGATCACAATTTACCCCAACATCACAAATACATGAAACGTGCTGAAGACTTTAGTGATTGCTCACAATGATCTACAATGCTATTTGTACTACAGCCACACCCACTTTCAGGCCCCAATTGGGTAGCCTATCACCTCCCCACCTCCACCACCAGAGCAAGCCAAAAACATACACAATCGGGTATTAAAAATCATCACGGGAGATCACCAACCCCATCTCATGGCATTACTTGGTGGCATCACGAAAAGTAAATTAATGTATGGTTTGTGATACTGTCACGAAAAGCACCGCATTTTTGTGAGGGGAGCACAAATTCATTTCATGATGAGAGCATGAAATGCAGGATAACATGGGAGGTATGTGGGGGTTAGAAGGGGGAGGGATAGAAATAGTAGAATTAAAAGAACCACATCACGAAAATGTGACTCGTTTCGTGATGGGAGCACAAAAAAAGCG
This sequence comes from Thalassophryne amazonica, assembly GCF_902500255.1. NCBI lineage: Eukaryota > Metazoa > Chordata > Actinopteri > Batrachoidiformes > Batrachoididae > Thalassophryne > Thalassophryne amazonica. The sequence goes on along the minus strand of NC_047104.1, from coordinate 148,358,473 downwards.
TGAGACTGGGCTGGAGATCACCCATGTTGTCACAGGTGATCAAATTCAAGATGCTTTTAAATTTTTGCACGTGACTGGATGCATTTGATCAGTTCTTCGGTTGTGTTCCATCAGGTTGCGATGACTTGATCTCATCATTGTTTGACTTCACTAAGACCATGTGTTCACTGCATCTGTCTGAGAATGAGCTTGCACTTTTCTCAGCATTTGTTCTCTTCTCTGCAGGTAAGTTTGTTCAAATAGCTTCAACATTTTTCTTCTAGATTGAAAACATGTGCTGTGTGTTAAAGCCTGGGAACTAGACAGTTCTGACTGTTAACAGTGACTCTACTGCACCATTATAGTGAGCTAGTTACTTTGTCCAGATGTGCAAGACTTATCCTCTTGTCAAAATGTTTCATGTTTCCAATGCCAAGATTCTGCTAGATGATCATCTCCAACTCAGTGAAACATCTCTCTAGGTGATGCAAGCAATCTTTGCTTCCATTTGGGAGATAGGTATCATTCCAACAAACGCAAAAAGTACTTGCTGTCCCATTTTGGACAAGAAAGGTTGATTTTTTTGATTGCAACTCCAAGGATATTACGCTGCTCTCTCATGATAGTAACAAGCTTTCTGAACAGGATTCAATCCCAGTAATTTACCATTCAGTGACCAAAGCAGTCTGGCTTCTCATCCAAGAGGTCAACAGTAATCTGTGCAAGTAATCTTTGAGTGTAAATCAGGATAAACACTAATAATTTTAGCATGAGCCCCAAAGGGCCACCAAACCCCTAAATTTGGTGGCCAAAGTTTATTTTTGGTTTAGCAACATGTAAACCCATTTTAAAACAATTCGAAAACGGCAATTTTACTTTTTTTTTCCTTTCTTAGAGCAGGTAGCTCAGTGGATAAGGAGCTGGCCTCCCAATATGTAGACTTGGGTTTGAATCCCGCTCATGCTAACTGTCTGTATCATTGAACGAGACACTTAATCTGTGTTGTCTCTGTCCATCCAGGTGTAAAAACAGGTACTGGTCTTGCCTGCAGATGTAAATGTGAGGCATCATTGTAAATTGCTTTGGGCATCTGCTCTATGGACAAGCGCTATATAAATGCAGCCCTTCTTCTTCTTTCCTTAACCATGCTCAATAACAAAAAAGGCATTAATATTCTGAAAATACAGAATTATTTATTTGAACTGAACTTCATTCAAGTTCTTAGTATTTGTGGGTTATGGCACTGCAATTGTGTGACTGGTGTTTGAATAATGAGCAAGAGTTCTCAGCTACTTGAAGAAACTGCTGGAACTAACCGCAGAAGAGCTCATCTTTAGATATCATGGTCCACCTTTTGTGTTTCTGCTTCAACTTGTCTGTAGTCACGGGAATACATGCATGGTGATGAAAGGGAACATGGCCCTGTCGTGGCAGATATGGTTCAGTGGTGTGACGACTCCTTCTTGCAACTGAATGTTGACAAGACAAAAGATATGGTTATTGACTTTCGGAAACGGATGTCCTCACCCAAAGCCACTACAATCAAAGGCCAACAGGTGGAGTATGTGGACAACTATAAATACTTGGGAACGCTGATCGATAGCAAGTTGAACTTTAATGACAATGCAGACCTGCTGTATAAGAAGGGGCAGCAGCATCTGTTTTGTCTTCGTAAGTTGTCATATTTTCAAGTGGACAGGACAATAATGACCCTATTTTATAAATCTTGTATTGAATCGGTTTTTAATTTTTCAATAATGTGCTGGTACGGAAATCTCAGCATTAAAGCAAGGAAGCCACTTCACAATATTGTAGAATTGTGCAGCAAGCTTTTGGGGGCCCAACAGACCTCACTGTCTGACTTGTTTTCTAGACAGGTGAGGAGGAAGGCTCAGAGAATTTTATCTGATCTGGCCCACCCTCTCCATGGTGAATTTTGTTTTTTGCCATCTGGAGTGAGGCTTAGGTTTCCTACAGTGAGGAGTAACAGATATAAGCATTCCTTTGTACCTGTGGCTATCTCTGTTCTGAATGCTGGTCGGAGGAGAGAAGTAGATTCATAGGGTTGATGGCAAATCACAGTCAGTCAGAGCTGCGTGTCGTCAGAGCGAGCTGCAAAAAGTTTGTACCTGAGTTTTCAGAGGTGGTGTTTGTAGTTGCCATCTGCCACGCCGGTGTTTGCCAACCCGGACAGTGGGAATACCACCTCAACCGGCAACTTAGCCCCGCGACTGGACAGCAACAACGTCCGAGGCCCAACGTGGTGAATTCACTGAGGCCGCGCGCTGCGTCACGAGTGCCGCTTCCCCGAGGCCTCGTGCAGCCACCGCGGATCCATCAGCGCGGAAACACCGAGGCCGCGCGGCACCAGCGCAGTGCAGATCCATCCCGGTGACAAACAACGCAGGCTGTTAACATCGGCGATCGACAAGCTGCTCATAAGCCGACCATGGGGCCTAAGAAGGTTCTGACAGCGGAGGAAGGTGACGATATTAAAAAATCTCTGGACTTTCTATCAGAGGAGATTTCTGTTGTGAAGCAGCAACAGAAATCAATCATGGATCTGGTGGAGGAGGTGAAGGCATTACGGCTCCAGAATGCCGAGAAAGACCGGCATCTGGTGCAGCTGGAAAATAGAGTGGCTGAACTGGAGCAGTACACCAGAATTAACGACGTCATCATCACAGGTCTTCATATCAAACCACGGTCCTACGCACGGGCGGTAACAGATGAGAGCGGAGGGGATCCCAGTGAACAGGAGGTCAGCTCTGTGGAAAAACAGGTTGCTGATTTCCTCCTATCTAAAGGTATAGAAATGGATTTAAATAACATTGAAGCGTGCCACCCTCTGCCCCGGAGAAATGACGGTGATAAACGAACCGTCATCATGAGATTCATCAACAGAAAACACAAAACAGCACTGTTAAACCAAGGAAGAAAACTGAAAGGGACAAACGTATTCATCAATGAACATCTCACCAAACGGAATGCCGACATCGCCAGGAAAGCACGCTTCTTGAAGAAACAGGGAAAAATCCAGCACACATGGACTTCAAACTGTAAAATATTCATCAAACTGAACGGATCACCAGAACAAGCAAAAGTCATGGCAATAAGGAACATCGAGGAGCTGGACAAATATGAACAATAGTGTTTCTTAAAGCGAGGATCTGGACAAATATGACCAATAAGGTATGAGGACACAAACACATCACAACACCATGACACAGACCAGAGGAACCTATTCATCTACTACCTATTCATCTACATCTGGAGACAAGAAGGATATAACTCAAAGGATTGCTGATCATGGAAAAGTAGAACTGAGAACATTTAAATACACAGACCACAATGTACTGGACTTGGAGCACGATATAGACCCGGACAATAATTTCTTCTCAAATATCAATGACAGTTGTTGCTATTATACAGATGAACAGTTTAATCGGATCATTAAAACGGATAACAAATTATCAATAATCCATTTCAACAGCAGAAGTCTATATGCAAACTTTAACAACATTAAAGAATATTTAAGTCAGTTTAAAAAAATATTTAACATAATTGCTATATCAGAAACATGGATCAATGAAGATAAAGGAATGGATTTTGAACTGGATGGATATGAATTTAATTGTGTAAACAGAAAGAATAAGAGTGGAGGAGGAGTGGCTGTGTATGTGGATAAGAACATGGATTATAAAATAGTAGACAATATGACAACTGTGATTGATAACTTATTAGAATGTATAACTATTGAAATATGTGAAGAAAAAAGCAAAAATGTATTAGTCAGCTGTATATATAGAGCACCAGGATCTAGTATTGAAACATTCACTGACTGTATGGGAAAAATGTTCTCAAAAAACTAATCAAAAAACTGTGTTCATTTGTGGTGACTTAAATATTGATCTGCTCAATCCAAATAAGCATAAAATAACAGATGAATTTATCAGTATAATGTACAGTATGAGTTTATATCAAAAAATCACCAGGCCAAGCAGAATTACATCCCATAGTGCCACCTTAATTGATAATATATTCAGCAATGATATTGAGAATAACACTGTGAGTGGATTATTAATCAATGACATTAGTGATCATCTACCAGTTTTCATCGTTTATAATAGAAACCATCGGCGGAATCAGCCAGAGGAGAAAATAAAATACAGGCAAGTGCGGACTGAGGAAAACATGAACACACTAAAGAAGGATTTACAGGAGCAAAACTGGGAAAAGGTATACAGTGAAAGTGATGTTGATAGTGCATATGAAACTTTTTACAAATATTTACATCATTATATGATAAAAATTGTCCAATTAAACAAGACTACAGAAAACAAAAAATCCAAGCTCGACCATGGATGACGAAAGGGTTACGAAATGCATGTAATAAGAAAAATACACTGTATAGAGAATTCATAAAACTAAAGACTAAAGAGGCAGAAAATAGATATAAGAAATACAAAAATAGATTAACTAATATTATACGGGTATGTAGAAAGGAATATTATAGGAACATATTATATAATAACAAAAACAATATTAAAGGAATATGGGATATATTAAATAGCATTATCAAAAATGGTAATAAAAAACAGAGTTACCCTCAGTATTTCATTGATAATAATGTCAAGAAGGAAAATAAGGATGAGGTAGTCAACGGTTTTAATAATTTTTTTGTAAATATTGGACCAAGCTTGGCAGAAAAAATTCCTGATTCCCAATCTGAGGATTGGGATAATAATCTTATAGAAAGAAATCCCTGTTCAGTGTTCCTCACAGCAGTGGATGGAAATGAAATTATAGACATTGTGAATAATTGTAAATATAAAACATCTACCAATTTAAATGAAATTGATATGGTGGTGGTAAAACAGGTCATTGAATGGATTGTAGAACCATTAACATACATCTGTAACTTATCATTTCAAACCGGTAAATTTCCCAATCAAATGAAAATAGCTAAGGTTGTGCCGCTGTATAAGACTGGGGATAGACACCACTTCACAAATTATAGACCTGTTTCTTTGCTTCCACAATTTTCCAAATTATTAGAAAAGTTATTCAATAATAGATTAGACAAATTCATAAATAAACATAAATTACTTACTGATAGTCAATATGGATTCAGAGCACATAGTTCAACATCACTTGCATTAATAGAATCAGTTGAGGAGATTACAAACGCCATAGACCACAAATTACATTCAGTTGGAATATTTATAGACCTTAAAAAGGCTTTTGATACAATTAATCATGACATATTAATCAATAAACGTGAACAGTATGGGATTAGGGGGTTGGTGTTGCACTGGGTGAGAAGCTACTTAAGTAACAGAAAACAGTTTGTGAAGTTGGGGGAATATACATCATCATGCTTGGACAATGCTTGTGGCGTCCCACAGGGGTCAGTATTGGGTCCAAAACTGTTTCTAATTTATATAAATGATATTGTCAATGTTTCCAAAATATTAAAATTAGTATTATTTGCAGATGACACAAGCATTTTTTGTTCAGGGGGGGATTTGCAGGAGTTACTGAGGAGGATCAGTATAGAAATGGGAAAATTGAAATATGGTTTGACAGAAACAAATTATCATTAAACTTAAGTAAAACAAAATACATGTTATTTGGCTATTGTAATACAGACATACAGGTTCAGTTACAAGTCGAGGGGGTAGATATTGAAAGGGTACATGAAAATAAGTTTCTGGGGGTGATAATAGATGATAAGATAAACTGGAAGACTCATATAAAACATATACAAAGTAAACTGTCAAGAAGCATTTCAGTTCTAAACAAAGCAAAACATATTCTGGACCACAACTCACTCCGCATTCTTTACTGCTCACTGGTTTTACCATATTTACAGTACTGTGCAGAGGTATGGGGTAATACTTATAAAGGTACAACACAATCACTATCAGTAATGCAGAAAAGAGCTATAAGAATTATTCATAATACTGGCTATAGAGATCATACAAATCCACTATTTTTACAATCCAAATTCTTAAAATTCACAGACTTGGTTCATTTTCAAACAGTACAAATTGTGTATAAAGCAATAAACAATTTACTTCCAGCAAATATTAAAAATATGTTTTTTAACAGATCAGGGGATTACAGTCTGAGGGGGAAATTTAATTTAAAGCATCAGTGGGCACGAACAACATTAAAGGGTTTCTGTATTTCTGTCTGTGGGGTGAGGATGTGGAACAGATTGGGAGTGGGGCTCAAGCAATGTCCAAGCATGAACCAGTTCAAACAGCGGTACAAAAATATGTTTTTTTCTGGGTATAGGGAGGAGGAAGGGTAATGAGTGTTAGGGTGTTTTTGTTTTTTGCTTCGTCTTGTAAATATATAGTATTTTGTATGTAAGTAGGTATGTGTAGGTGTATATTTATGTTTGTGTATATATATGTGTATATGTATATGTGTGTATATGTGTATGTATATGTGTATGTGTATGTGTATATATATGTATATATATATATATTGATATCGGTTTAGGTGTGTAGGAATCTATGTGTATATGTGGCAAAGGGTATTACTGGTTGTGGGGAAGAAGGGGTAGGGATAAATAAGCTGATGCTTCACCCTACCCCTTTTCGGACATGTTGGGTACACAGTAGGAACTTTTTTGTTGTTGTCTTTACTGATCTATCTTGTAATTGTTGTTGTATCAAATGTTCGAAATAAACAGTTTTCATTCATTCATTCATTCAAATCGTGTTAGGTAACTCGGTTCTTTTTCCACTGATCCAGGTCTGTACTGTGTCCCCCTTGTGTACTGAATGTTTGGGTGTGTTTTCTTTCTTTCTTTCTTTCTTTTTTTTTCCTTTCTTTTATTCTGTGTTTTTTTTTTTGTATTCCCATTGCTGTACAGCTCGTTGCTCCTTTGGAGACACTGAATAAATAAAGTGAAAGTGAAAGTTTTCCCTGAACATTGTTGTCTATGTGCTTTCTCAGGGGGGTTTGTAAGGTTAGACTTTGCACTTGTAAAGTGTCTATTTAAATAAATTGAGTTGAATAGGTTTGGTGAACCCATTCATGAATAGTCCCAACATACAGCTATTAGCTCGCTAGAACCAGTACAGTTCTTGCACACAGTAGTTTAACAGTAATACCAGTGGAGCATTTTGAACTGAAATATGGGAAGGATTTGGGTGTTTTGGAATTGTTTAGTAAAGTTGAATTGCTGAAGGATTGCAGTGTGATGGCCATACGGTGAAACGTACATGGAATATTTGGCATCCACAGAGCATCTTTTTGTCACCACAGGCCACAAATGAGGTTTCCCTTCATCTTTTGATTGCCGAAACATGACCTCTTGTGCTTACCTGTTTCATATAGTACGCCTCCAAATCTTTACAAGCACACACAAGCTCACATGTATAGGTGTCTATAATTAAATCAGAAGAATGGTGATGGCACCAGACTATGGTTAATGGCAATCATTGCAAATGTGTCGGTTTGCAACTGTTGCAGATCAAAACTAAGATTCACCCCTTCAAGACTTCCTGGACTCAGACATCAGAAGTGCATCTCTATGTTGCAAAATTGATGAATATGTAGAGATAGACACTTATCTAGCCACAGGTGATGCTAAAAAGACTGTCAAAATAGTAGTTACTTAGGGAGCCACAGATGAGGAGTGTCACTTGCATTGTGAGGTAGCATCAACTATGCCATGTCAGACATGTGGTGCATTTCTCTGTGCTTGACCCATCATGCAGGTGCATGAGAGTTGTTGAGCCCAGTAGCTCAAGAAGGACAGTAGGAGACGCACGTTTCATCTGGCTGTGGCAGGTCGATGGTTACTCTCGAGAGGTAGAGATGGATCACTTGTCTGTCAAGGGGTTTCCCATTCAGGACACGGGGAGGCTCCATGGTGCAGTGGATGGGGTGATGCGCAGTACCAGGGCATTCTAACACACTTGCAAGTGCGAATGTTGGCAGAATCTTTGTAGCTGAAGTTGATTTTAACAAACCATTTGATTCAGATTGTCAATCTGCTTTTTGGGAGAACCTCAGAATTTGAGGGATCCTCATTCTGTTGCCAGACATCAATGGTACTGTGAGTGCTGGGAGGAGTGGAGGCTCTCACTTCTACCCTGCAAATTCTGTTTTGGCTACCAGTATACTGGGTTTGGAGAACCATTTGTTATTTTCTTGTCATACGCAGTGTAATAATTATATATAAGCCCATAAATATTTGGACAATGCCTGACATTCTATTATTTGGCTGTGGGTGCTGACATCATTTACAGTAGTGTTCAGAATAATAGTAGTGCTATGTGACTAAAAAGATTAATCCAGGTTTTGAGTATATTTCTTATTACTTATTTCTTATTACTTGTTACATGGGAAACAAGATACCAGTAGATTCAGTAGATTCTCACAAAACCAACAAGACCAAGCATTCATGATATGCACACTCTTAAGGCTATGAAATTGGGCTATTAGTAAAAAAAAGCAGAAAAGGGGGTGTTCACAATAATAATAGTGTGGCATTCAGTCAGTCAGTTTGTCAATTTTGTGGAACAAACAGGTGTGAATCAGATGTCCCCTATGTAAGGATGAAGCCAGCACCTGTTGAACATGCTTTTCTCTTTGAAAGCCTGAGGAAAATGGGACGTTCAAGACATTGTTCAGAAGAACAGCGTAGTTTGATTAAAAAGTTGATTGGAGAGGGGAAAACATACGCAGGTGCAAAAAATTATAGGCTGTTCATCTACAATGATCTCCAATGCTTTAAAATGGACAAAAAAAACGGAGATGCGTGGAAGAAAACGGAAAACAACTATCAAAATGGATAGAAGAACAACTAGAATGGCAAAGGCTCACCCATTGATCAGCTCCAGGATGATCAAAGACAGTCTGGAGTTACCTGTAAGTGCTGTGACAGTTAGAAGACGCCTGTCTGAAGCTAATTTATTTGCAAGAATCCCCCGCAAAGTCCCTCTGTTAAATAAAAGACATGTGCAGAAGAGGTTACAATTTTCCAAAGAACACATCCAACTGGCCTAAAGAGAAATGGAGGAATATTTTGTGGACTGATGAGAGTAAAATTGTTCTTTTTGGGTCCAAGGGCCGCAGACAGCTTGTGAGACGACCCCCAAACTCTGAATTCAAGCCACAGTTCACAGTGAAGACAGTGAAGCATGGTGGTGCAAGCAGCATGATATGGACATGCTTCTCCTACTATGGTGTTGGGACTATATATCGCATACCAGGTATCATGGTATCGAAACCAACAAATTAAAGCCTTGCAGATGTGAAGAAAGCATGAAAAACTGTGGTTATACAACTAAATACTAGTTTAGTGAGTCACTGGATTACTAAAAAAGCAGTTTGAACATAATAGTTTTGAGTTTGTAGCGTCAACAGCAGATGCTACTATTATTGTGAACACCCTCGTTTCTACTTTTTTTTACTAATAGCCCAATTTCATAGCCTTAAGAGTGTGCATATCATGAATGCTTGGTCTTGTTGGATTTGTGAGAATCTACTGAATCTACTGGTACCTTGTTTCCCATGTAACAATAAGAAATATACTCAAAACCTGGATTAATCTTTTTGGTCACATAGCACTAATATTATTCTGAACACTATTGTATTTGAAATAACAGAAACAAGACATTCTTTAAGTGGAGACTTTCAGCTTAATTTCATGGTATTGCAGTGCTGAGAAGTTCATTTTAGACCGAGGCCTTCAGCCCTATCCTCCTGCATTTATACTGCCTTAAATAACTAATGGGATAATGCAATTAATTGAAATAAGAGTAAAAAATAAAATACACCTGCATAAATAACTGCATTTGATGCTAGCGATACTCAGTGAATTGCATCACATTTAAAACGGTGTGTGTGTGTGTGTGTGTGTGTGTGTGTGTGTGTGTGTGTGTGTGTGTGTGTGTGTGTGTGTGTGTGTGCGTGCAGACCGCTCATGGCTGCAGGAGAAGCTCCAGGTGGAGAAGCTGCAGCAAAAGACTCAGCTGGCCCTGCAGCACATTCTGCAGAAGAACCAGCAAGAGGACGGAGTTTTAAACAAGGTACAGCAGCAAACGTACATGTCAGTATTGGAAAGTAGCTTTGCATAACAAATGACAAAAAAAAAGTCCATAATGACACAGTTCCGAAAGTGAAAAAGTGCTGTTGTGGTTACAAATCCCCCCCATTTACTAATAATACCTGACATTGTGCAAACTGTCGAATGTAAATACGAGATGTTAACAGAAATAACAAAATTGCAAGATGACAGTTAATTGGTGATGCATTAAGACAGAAGTTCCAAATTTAACAAAATAAAACACCAGTATTTTTGAAAGTGAGACATATCAGTGTTGTTTTTCAGGTCAGTATGAGACATACTGTATGGGTAATTGTTAGAGTTCTGTCCATCCTCTTAAATGTGTTTATGTTGATTTGTTAAACAGCTGCCTGTAATTTGTCAATTAATAAATTTGAAGTCCATTTTTAAAAGTCAAAGAATTAGTCAAAAATAATAGTGAGTGCAGCAGATAAGAGAACATTTAGAGCAGAATCCTTGAAATGGTGATACAAGCATCAAATTTGGGACAAATACTCATTCATATTGAAAACCACATTATTTGTCTGATCATAAAGATTCCAAAAAGGTATAGTTTGGACTATCTATGACTGAATTCTATGGAGTTATGGTATAAAACAGCAAGAATTCTTTATTCTTTTTTTTTTTTTTTAACTTTTTATTATGCTTTTAATCTTTTATTCATGCTATTTGATCCTTTATTTAATTTGTTTTGGTTTTTCATTGTTGAGTTGATCCTATGAAGTGCCTTGAGGCGACATTGTCATGATTTGGCGCTCTATACGTTCAGTAAATTGAAATTGAATTGAAGAATGGTGACAAAGGTCAGTTTCAGTTTGTACGGGGGTCAAAAGTTAATGTTGCTCCAATTTTGGTAAAACGTGATGCAAATTATTAGTTGAGTTAACAGGGTTTTAAAAAGGAATAGTTTGCACCATCCTGTTAGCTCAACCAATACGTTGCACCACGTTTTACCAAAATTTGAGCAACTTTATCTTTTGACACCTGAACAAAGTGAAATTGACCTTTGTCACCATTCTCACTGTTATTAGCCCATAACTCCAGAACATTCAGTCACACATAGTCCAAACGATACCGTTTTGGAATCTTTATGATCAGACAAATAATGTGGTGTAGTTTTCAATTTGATTGGAGCATTTTTAAATTTTGACCCCTGTGTAATTCTTCAATTGACCCCTACCTATCTGCCTATTGAAAATTCAAGTGGCCAGTCATTTTTTTCCCCAAAAGGGTAATATCTAAGGTGTATGTCTGCCAAATTTGGTGCTTGTATCACTATTTGAAGGATTGTTTCAGTTATCTGCTGCACTAAATGGGATAAATTTGACAAAAATCTGTCAAGCTTTTTAATGTTTTGAGTAGGCCAAAACTGGCCTCCAGACCCGCTGTCAAATTCTGATCTTAACCTTTTAAACATGACAAATGTAAACAGGCTGTCAATCAGAATCAGAGTACTTCATTTAATCCTTTAAGGACAGTCATTGACCATTGTTTCAGAGTAAAAGTAAGTAAGTGAATAAGAATAGAGGTAGCAGCACACTACACACATGACAGTGTATAAACATGTCAGAGCACTGGTGATAATTCAGCATGTAAAGTCTGACAGTCAAAGGCAGTAATGATCTCCTGTGGTGTTCCGTGGTGCACCTGGGTTGTAGAAGTTTGTTGCTGAACGTACTCCTTGGTAAGTCTTCAGCAACATCCTCTTCCAGCTCCACGCTTACAATGTCCCGAGTCTGTTTGTTGAGTCTGTTAGCGTCCACTGCTCTCAGTCTCAGTGTTGTATAGTAACAAAGTAAAAATGCTTCACTGCTGTACTTAAGTGCGTTTTGGGAGACTTTGTACTTGAGTTTTTTAAATTCAACTTACTTTCACTTTTACTTCACTACATTTCCGACCTTAATTGCATACTTCTACTCCGATACATTTTCTGTGCGCCATGCCGTTACTCGTTACAAACAAAAAAAAAACACACACACGCGAAAAAAGTTGTGTTTTCACCCAGAGACACCACTGATTACTAGTTACAGCAACAAAGTCAGGCCGATTTGTCATGAGGCATGTCCGGTAGGCTTTTTTGCAGTTGCGCACTTGTGGGGTGTTTGTCAGGAAAATTTTTCTGCATTGATTACAGATCTGCAGCGGGTCTGTAATCAACTTTTCTGCAGCGCGGCTTTGCTTTGAACCTTGAACCAATTGAAGCAGTGATTTGCAGGTCGATGCAGTGCTTCGATCTACGATTTGTGGATTTTATTTCGCTTTATCCTAATTTTTTCCCACTAAAACCCTGAAGAGCATATGTCTGTGAGTAATATTTAATATTTTTATGTTAAACTGACCTGTTGTGGTTTTATGAAACAGTTGATAGATGTATTGTATAACTTAAAAACGGGACCGATGCTAACGTGTTAGCATGTCTATGGCGTTTTCAATGTTAAAGTTAGCATTAAGCTGTTTGCATCAGCACGTTTGCGTTGATTTGTTTTCTGTATAATTAATGGCTCAGCGTTCATTGTCGTAAAAGAGTCAAATTGTAATTTTTTTAATTTATTTCTATTCATATATTATAGCAACAACAATAATAGTCTACATAATAGACAATAATAGTCAATAATAATAGACTAATAATGTTACAGTACAATTTTGGAGAAAGAGACAAAAAGAACCTAATGAAACAAAACACAACAGAAAAGATAAAACCAAGTAACAATGAAAATAAATAAATATATCTAGAAATAAATAACTGTTTCCTGTGAACACCTAGTGAGTAGCCTACTCTCGTTTAGGTTTTGAAACCTTGTTTCTGAAGTGTTTTGTGTGATGTGCACAGTTTTCAGTATTTTGACTAATGCTACCAGTCATTTACAAGCCTAGATAAACTTTTATAAAAAAAAAAAAATCAGTCCATTTTTGATTATTAACATTTACTTGTACTTTTACTTTCAATACTACATTAGTACATTTAGTTGTACATTACTTGTCATACTTAAGTACAATAAATACTAGATACTTTTAAGACTTTTACTTGAGTAGCATTTCAATCAGTGACTTGAACTTCTACCAAAGTCATTTTTTAATGGGTATCTGTACTTTTACTTAAGTGTGATTTTCCACTACTTTATACAACACTACTCTCAGTCTACTGAGGGTCATCAGCCACCACAGACTCATAGAACATCCTCAGCATTGACCTGCAGATGTTGAAGGATCTCAGTTTTGTAGGAAAGTGCAGGTGAGGTGACTTTGACGCTTCCTTTACACTGCCTCAAAGTTTTTTAAAAACCGCATAATTCCACCACTGTACAACTCAGGGGGAGGAGGAATAACGGGAAGACAGAGGTCGTGAATGAGAGGAACAGTAGTAGCCAGTAAACCAGTATTGATCAGTTCCTCTGGTATTTATATTTGCAAATTTTTTACTTTCTCTTTTGATACTATGTGTGCTTCTTACCCTGTGTGCTGCTATACAGTGCTGCTGGAACATCAATTTCCCTGAGGGAGTCTTCCCAAGGGATCAGTAAAGTTCTATCTAATCTAATCTAATCTAATCTCAATGTCCCATAGTTCATCTTAACCCCGTTTATACTGAGAAATCCGACCTGCTGTTTTTGAGTTATCTTGTCAACAGACATGCGCGAATGAAAACAATACCCTGGTTTCCACTTCACCAGCAACTAGGATAATAAATCTAAATACCTTTTCAAAAACAGAAAATCTGGATCACATCCCTGAAACACTTCTTTAACTGACTGGCTGTAATGAGTCTAACAAGGAACTCTGTCTTCTGTCATTCATCCTTTTCTTGTTTACTGCTTTTCTCCATCTCCTCATCTTACCCTCCTTCCTCCTATCCTTCCTCTCTTCCTCCTATCCTTCCTCTCCCTCTCCTTCCCCCCTGCAGCTCAAATGTAAGGTCTCGGCGCTGCGTTCACTGTGCACTCGGCACACAGAGAAGCTGTTGGCGTTCCGGACGTTCTACCCAGACATCGTCCGCACAAACTTCCCTCCCTTGTACAAGGAGCTTTTTGGCGCCGACTTCGAACACTGTCTGCCGGCTGAAGGCTAAGCTCCGCCCACCTGCTGACCACACCAAGCAGTGTTGATTGAGCACCTGCTTTCAGACGGGTTTAAACCCGTTTCTGCCGTCACGGAGGCAGGAGCGTTGAGTCTCTGCAGCTAAAGACAGATGCTGTCTGAGACGCGGCTGCTGCACGGGGACGTGCAGGACAGCTCCTCTGTCAGACGTGCTTCACCTCCTCCTCATTTTCTCTGCAGGTTTGGATCTGAGACTTGAGAATCATGTGACCTCCTTACAGTGTTCAGGCTAACACCAGCTTCATCCGATCCTGGATCCGGCTTCCCATCTGTCCAGTGCTTCAGTGTCTCCTGGACGTGTCCACCTGTGGACATGTGATTTGTTCATCTGCTCAGCTATGTTTGCGTACCACATCTATTTTGTCTACTGACTGTCTATAAGAAATGAATAAATAGTCACTTTTAAAACCAAATTATGACAAACTGTTGCACTTAATATGTTAAATAGTATTCAAGGTTCTTAAAAAAGCAACACTGCTGGCCTGTGCAGGATTTAGTCAACCTCTCACCCAAAATATTCTGGGATGGGCTGCAGAAAACCACACAACCATCAGCCAGACAAGCACAAGAAACAGGATAGACAGACAGATAGATGCAGTAAAAAAACAAGTAGTTACGTGCTTTTCGAAAAGAAAGCCGTCACTTCACTTCACCGAACGCTGACGAAAAAGATGCGAATGCCTAATATAGTGCAGAAAATAACTGAAACAATACTTCACATGGTGATACAAGCACCAAATCCAGCACAAATTCTCCTTAGACATTGCTCTTTTGAAAAAAAAACAATGGGCCACTTGAATTTTCAATAGGGGTCAATTGAATAATTACACGGGTCAAAATTAAAAATGCTCCAATCATATTGAAAACTATACAACATTATTTGTCTGATCCGAAAGATTCCTAAAAGGTATAGTTTGGACTATCTATGACTGAATGTTATGGAGTTATGGGGTAAATACCTTAACAATGGTGACAAAGGTCAATTTCAGTTTGTATAGGCGTCAAAAGTTGAAGTTGCTCCAATTTTAATAAAAAAATGGTGCAAATTGTTGATTGAGCTACTTGGATTAATAAATGGAATAGTTTTGACTGTGTTGAATGCTTGGTCTCTAAAGTAAAGGTCAAGTTACCCCGTAATGTGATAACTAAGCATGATACATGATGCAAACTATTCCTTTTTGAAACTCTATTAATTCAACCAATAATTTGCATCACCTTTGAACAAAATTAGAGCAACTCTTTTACCCCTGTACAAACTGAAACTGAACTTTGTCACCATTCTTGTTGTTTTTACCCCATAACTGTATAGAATTCAGTCATAGATAGTCCAAACTATACCTTTTTGGAATCTTTACAATCAGACAAATAATGTGGTATAATTTTCAATATGACTGGAGCATTTTTATATTTTGACCCCTATGTAATTCTTATGCTTACTGAAAATTCAAGTAGCCTGTCAGTTTTTTCAAAAGAGTAATATTTAAGGTGTACTTTTGAAAAATTTGGTGCTTGTATCACCATTTGAAGGATTCCTCTGTAAATATTCTGTTATCTGCTGCACTAATAGTAATGCACAAAAGCTTATTCATTTTAACCACTATAAAATATTAAAAAAAGTTTTTTTGTGTGTGTGTGTTTTTCAACAGTGGGTCAAAAAAAAAAAAAAGAATTTGAAATGTCCAAGCATCATTATTTCAACACAACTCAAATGTAAGATTTTTTTTTTCTTAAATAAACCAAATAATTATCAAAGTAGAAGGTACTCAGAGGGTGCATATCTCTGACAAGGCCTTCTACAGCTTAAAACCTCTTCTGGATCCTGGATGCAAATTATGTTCTGGATCATTTTGAAAGTAAAATCCCTGATTATCTTGGACATTATCCATGTGCTGATCAAATTTCTTAAAAATCTGCTCACAACTTTTTGTATTAAATGGTGCAGTGTGCCAAATATTGTTCTATATACAACCCCTGGCAAAAATGATGGAATCACCGGCCTCGGAGGATGTTCATTCACTTGTTTAATTTTGTAGAAAAAAAGCAGATCACAGACATGACACAAAACTAAAGTCATTTCAAATGGCAACTTTCTGGCTTTAAGAAACACTATAAGAAATCAGGGAAAAAAATTGTGGCAGTCAGTAACGGTTACTTTTTTAGACCAAGCAGAGGAAAATATGGAATCACTCAATTCTGAGGAATAAATTATGGAATCACCATGTAAATTTTCATCCCCAAAACTAACACCTGCATCAAATCACATCTGCTCATTGACGTTGACCCTATGTGTCTTTTTGCAAGGAATGTTTTTGCAGTTTTTGCTCTATGGCAAGATGCATTATCATCTTGAAAAATGATTTCATCATCCCCAAACATCCTTTCAATTGTCCAAAATATCAACGTAAACTTGTGCATTTATTGATGATGTAATGACAGCCATCTCCCCAGTGCCTTTACCTGACATGCAGCCCCATATCATCAATGACTGTGGAAATTTACATGTTCTGTTCAGGCAGTCATCTTTATAAATCTCATTGGAACGGCACCAAACAAAAGTTCCAGCATCATCACCTTGCTCAATGCAGATTCGAGATTCATCACTGAATATGACTTTCATCCAGTCATCCACAGTCCACGATTGCTTTTCCTTAGCCCATTGTAACCTTGTTTTTTTCTGTTTAGGTGTTAATGATGCCTTTCATTTAGCTTTTCTGTATGTAAATCCCATTTCCTTTAGGCGGTTTCTTACAGTTCGGTCACAGACGTTGACTCCAGTTTCCTCCCATTCGTTCCTCATTTGTTTTGTTGTGCATTTTTCGATTTTTGAGACATACGAGGTCTCTTAGATAATAAACCGACCCTTTTATTTTTTTTTTAACTATATGGATTTGAATGACATGCGATTACACCAATCATGCTTGAACCCTCATGCGCATGCGTGAGTTTTTTCACGCGTGTCGGTGACGTCATTTCCCTGTGGGCAGGCCTTGAGTGAGATGTGGTCCCGCCCTCTCAGCTGAATTCCTTTGTTTCACACGCTGCTCGAGACGGCGCGCGTTGCTTTATCAAAATTTTTTCTGGACCTGTGAGGAATATCCGAGTGGACACTATTCGAGAAATTTAAATGGTTTTCTGTGAAAAGTTTAACGGCTGATGAGAGATTATGGGGTGTTTCTGTCGGTGTAAGGACTTCCCACGGAGCGGGACGTCCTGCAGCGCTTCCAGGCGCTGTCGTCGGCCTGTTTCAAGCTTAAAACATCCTAATTTAAGGCTTAATTCACCCAGGACATCGTGAGAGAACAGAGAAGATTCAGAAGAGGCCGGCATGAGGAATTTATGCGGACATTCCACTGTTTAAGGACATTTTTTTAATGAAAGACGTACGCGCAAATTCGCCGAGTCGTTTCCGTGACGACTCGGCAAATCTGTGTGCGCCGCGACAGGAAAAACACCTCCGTGTTGAAAACCATTTGTAGAATTCAGGCGGCTTTTAATGGCTTTCAACAAGTGAGTAACTGAGAAATTGTTTAACAGCTTGGGCATGTTCCAACTTGCCCGTTAAGATTTCCAACGGAGGTGTTTTTCCTGCCGCGACCCCCCGCGGTCGGGTCCGGCCCGACATGCGACTCTGCCCGCACGTTCTTTCATTACAAAATGACCGTTAACAATGGAATGTCTGAATAAACTCCTCATGCCGACTTCTTCTGAAAGTTCTCTGTTCTCTGACGACTTACTGCGTCAACAGAGCCTGAAATGTGGAAGTTTTCAACTTGAAACGGCGAGACGCTGCCGCCTCAAAGTGCAGATCGCCGTCAGGCGCCGTGGACTGTCCTTAAAGCGACACTACCAGACCAAAATCTCTCATCAGCCGTTAAAATTTTTACCGAAAACCAGCTGAATTTATTGAATTGTGTCCACTCAGTTGTGCCTTACAGTTTTGAAAAAATTTTTTATCAAACAAAGCAACAGTCTCTGAGCCATTCCTAAACAATGAAAAAAATCGATGAGCGGGTGGACGACTCCTCACTCAAAGACTGCCCACATGCGAATGACGTAACCGACAGGCGTGAAAAAACTCTCGCATGCCCACGAGGGTTCAAGCATGTCTGATGTAATCACACGTGATTCAAATCCATATGGTTTTTGAAAAAATAATAAGGTCGGATACTTTTCTAATAGACCTCGTATTGCTTTAAGTTTTCTGTCTTGACACTTTGATGTCTTCCTTGGTCTACCAGTATGTTTGCCTTTCACAACCTTCCCATGTTGTTTGTATTTGGTCCAGAGTTTAGACACAGCTGACTGAACAACCAACATCTTTTGCAACATTGCGTGATGATTTACCCTCTTTTAAGAGTTTGATAATCCTCTCCTTTGTTTCAATTGACATCTCTCGTGTTGGAGCCATGATTCATGTCAGTCCACTTGGTGTAACAGCTCTCCAAGGTGTGATCACTCCTTTTTAGATGCAGACTAACAAGCAGATCTGATTTGATGCAGGTGTTAGTTTTGGGGATGAAAATTTACAGGGTGATTCCATAATTTTTTCCTCAGAATTGAGTGATTCCATATTTTTTTCCTCTGCTTGGTCTAAAAAAGTAACCGTTACTGACTGCCACAATCTTTTTTTCTTGATTTCGTATAGTGTTTCTTAAAGCCAGAAAGTTGCCATTTGAAATGACTTTAGTTTTGTGTCATGTCTGTGATCTGCTTTTTTTCTACAAAATTAAACAACTGAATGAACATCCTCCGAGGCCGGTGATTCCATAATTTTTGCCAGGGGTTGTATCTGTTCCAGAGTATATTCCAAGTCACCTGATTATCTGTGCTTTTCTGTCCCTTGATTACTCTGCTAGGACAGCCATGTGTGCATGTTTAGTGCATGGTATTTACCACATGTGCACATTTAATGCATGTGAGTCCCACCCTGTGAAACTGTTGCTCCTCCAAACCTTTATAAAGAGCCAGTAGTACAAATTGCATTGCATTTAGAGTAGCAACTAGAGTAGCAACTCCAAAAAAAAAAAAAAAAAACAGAAAACACATGCATGAAGTGAGAAATATCTTCTCACCATTATCATGGTCACACTATTATCAACATGCATCTGGCTTTTCCCACACGAAGAGCTATACGAAGTGTGAAAAAGCTCCTCCTGAAAAGAGTGGATGGACAAGAGTGGTCAAGGACAGTGGCTTTGTTTTCTTCCTGAAATGCTGGAGGTAGAGTGGTATCTAATGGCAGACAAATAATTTATAGGACCTTTTAAACCTTCATTTTTTTTGTAGGTCCTACTTCAGAATACATGACAATACAGATATTTGCTGATGGACATTAAAAAAATAATAATAAAAATCCTGATTTCCTTAAAGGCCACTTAAAAGAACTGATGTCTTTGAAAAGGTGCACACATTTTATTGATTTATATTCATAAATATTTAGCAGAATGTCATTATTTCTATACAGTATGAAATGTTTCTACATATTAGACAGTTCTCGGAAATATAGACCCCAGACTAGAAAGTCAGTCCACATTTGGATACCTTTTGCTATAGCAGATATTAATTACGGTATTTTCCAGAGTATAAGTAGAGGGGGGTTTTACTAGTTTGGGAGGTACTGCGACTTATACTCCAGTGTGACTTATATACTGGAAAATCACACATTCTTTATTAATTATAACTATAATGACTATTTATATTGGACTTTCCCAGGAATTAAAGCACTAAAAACAATAAACTCTAATAATAAAAGAATAAATGACAATACTAAAAAGTACGCTTAAACAGAAATAAGTAAGATCGACTTTATTTATCCCAAAGGTAATTTTGCCAGAGTAAAGAAACAGTAAACGTGAACAGTGTTTTTTTTTATAACAATAAGTACAACAAATTTATGCAAAATGACTGGAAGACATTTGCACAGCATGTTTGACAATATTGCACATAACTCTGAACTGAATAACTCTGTTCATTATGTATTCATCCTGCAGAAAGGGGGAGGGGGGGATTATACAGCAGTTTCCTCGGCATCCTCCTCTCTGACACCTCCACCACAGACTCCAACTCAACCCCCAGGACAGAGCCAGCTCTCCTGATGAGCTTGTTGAGTTAGAGTTGAAAATAAAAAAATTAAAAAAAAAGTGTGATGTATACTCCATTTCAGCTTATACTCCATAAAATATGGTATGACTGAAATAAACAAAATGAATTGTGAACTTCATTTACATTAATCTTTAGGAAATACAAACAGGATGATAATGTGTGGTAAATCTGTCTGGAGTAGGCAGTTCTCAAAAACTGAGTGAATGTGCAAGAAGTAGACTGGTGAGGGAAGCCACCTAGACACCCATGACCACTCTGAAAGATAGGTTTGAAGAAACTGGGCAGAGTGCAGCTTTTGTCCTCACCAATTACAGCATCAAGTCGGAGTGATGCAAAGAAGGACTTGGTTCAAAAGAAGACATGTTAAATTTGGAAGTTACAGGGAAGAGGTGAGCCTAGATTTAATCTTTTTGTAAACAAGGTGCTGCGCTCTGTGTACCTCTGCTGTATCTTAGTGACACACTCAACCACAGCCAAGCAATAATACCTCAATCTTTGTTATATTTAATACTGTAGAGTTGTATTATAACTTTGACATCACAAAGACTGATACTTAAACTGGAGTGGCTGTTGACTGCAAACATCAGCATTTCAGTGAAAAAACGTAAATAGCATACAGAGAGCTTTGATCCTGATTGTGTTTGATGATTACATTGGATCCTGATTGCTGACTGTATTTGATGATTTTTGTTATTAATAAGTTTTTTTTTTGTTGTTTTTTTTTTTCTTTCATCTTTTGTAAAAAACCTTGAAACTTTTAGAGTGGCCCAAGCAGTGGGCCACCCCTCTGAGTCTGGTCTGCTTGAGGTTTATTCCTTAAAAACACCAAAGGGAGTTTTTCCTTGCAACTGTCACCTATGCATATGCTTGCCCAGAGGGTTAATAATGGTAAATCTTTCCCATGAGGCAGCTTTTTTCTGATTTGGCGCTATAAAAATAAAATAAATTTAATTTTGATCCTGATTGTTGACAGATACAGATCACTGACTTTTTATTCACATTTCTCACGTTTGATCTTCATCTCACTCCTGATTGCTAATTGACACATCGGAGGCCTGGATCAGCTTTCAAATAGGCCCCGCCTCTTCATTCCTTGACAGAGGTTGTGTTTTTCATTTCCATTTGTCTGTCTTTCAGGCTGCCTGTCTGGCTTTGATCCTTATTGTCATTTCAGAACAATCCAGATCAAGAACAGCTCCTTTGATGCTGATTTGATGCTGAGCTAATCAGCAATCCTGAGTACGCTATCAAAAGAATCAGGAACAGAGACCAAAGCTCATACACAGGCTCTGGATCAAAGTAGACAAAAATCAAAGGCAAGCTTCACCGCTTGTTTAATCAACTCTTCTGTGACCCGCGGTCTAACTCCTCACTATCCTGTGATCCTGCTGGCAATCAAAAAACAAATGGAACCTCCTTGATGAAGTATGCACAGTGTATATCTGCAAAAAAGATTTAAAAGGGGTATACAGTGTAATTATGCACTCCGTGCTGTAGAGATTTGTTTTTACACTGGGTGCAAAAAGGATCATTTTGAAAATTATTGTACAGTGTAGCCTGATTTTTATTTTTTTAATTCACTAAATAAGATTTAATAAAAGGCAAAAAAATCACAACATCTGAATCCTGGGAATACCTACACAATGCACAGAACAACTCTAGATTCTAAGTAATAACAAAGGTAATTGGCAATTGAAGTTATTACCATAATGGCACTGACATAATTTATTAAATCCTTTAAAAAAAGTTTTTTTTTTTTTATTTTGTATGTATTCCATAAAAATGAGCAGTAAGTGCAAGTTAATGTAGTCACCTGCTGTACTATACTGTGTATGGCTACAAGTAAACAAAAAAATAACTGCACATTTATTAAATGTTTGAATGTTTTGACAAAATTTGATTTTGATTTTTGACAGACTTTTATTAGGATTCATGAAAGGTTGTCAAATAATTAACATGGCAAAACTTAAGAAACATCTCTATCATAATTTTCTCAGGCCCAAATCTGTGCACTTGTTAGTTTGTGTGGTGAAAAACTCAAAATCACACATAGTTACATTGTCTTTTTTTTTTCTTCTTTTTTTTTTCAGGCAACAAAAATTACTTGAAGATATGCAGACAAAAATTTTTTTTTAGCAAAATTGTAACTCTAAGTATGTATTTTTAAGGGCATTATAAATCCCATTGCTCATAAAGAAGAAACTCAGCGCATGCTAACATTAGCCTGTCAGCACTGTCTTATGTGACGTTTGCGAGTTTTCTTGCTAACGTCACATAATGTGGTCACAGCCAACGGTTGCGGAATTTTTCATGGTCCTCTGACTGAAAAAACTGAAACATCCAGTTTACCTTCTGCTGCTTTTAGCCAACGTGAATGCAGCGTTATCCTGACCTGCATATTTTGGGTTTGTGGGAGGAACATTAGAACTTCATAACGAAAGGTCCCAAGTCAGGTGCACTCACAGAAATATTTGCCCTAACTTTTAAGATTTATGTCATTTTATTACATGACAAATTCCCATTTACTTTTTTAAGATCATTTTAATACAAACCTACCAAATAACCCTTACATGATGCATATTCATTAGTAAGTCCCTTCGGCTGCTCCCTTGTTTGCACTTGGGGTCGCCACAGCAAATCCAAGATGGATCTGCATGTTGAATTGGCACAGATTTTACGCCGGATGCCCTTCCTAACGCAACTCCACATTACATGGAGAAATGTGGCAGGGGTGGGATTTGAACCCGGAACCTTCTGCACTGAAACCAAGTGCTTTAACCACTTGGCCACCACCCCTGCTACATGATGCATATTCATTAATCCTATTTATTTGAAATGCATAATTCTCAGCTTTATGTATTTAGTATTAATAAAATATAATTACTCTAAATCAATAATAATGACAGTATTATAATTATGCATAATAATTATGTTACCTAACAAATTACCTAACAACCAATAACCTAACCAAGTTACCTAACAAATAATTATGTTACCAAACCTACCAAATAACCCTTACATGATGCATATTCATTCTTCTTCTTTGTCTTTCGACTGTTCCCATTAGGGGTCGCCACAGCAGATCAATCGTTTCCATCTCACCCTGTCCTCTGTATCTTCCTCTGTCACACCAACCACCTGCATGTCCTCTCTCAGCACATCCATGAACCTCCTCTTTGGTCTCCCTCTTCTCCTCCTGCCTGGTGGCTCCATCCTCCGCATCCTTCTCCCTATATACCCTGGGTCCCTCCTCTGCACATGTCCAAACCATCTCAATCTCGCCTCTCTGACTTTGTCTCCAAACCGTCCCACCTGAGCTGTCCCTCTATGTTCATTCCTAATCTTGTCCATTCTTGTCACTCCCAAAGAGAATCTCAACATCTTCAGCTCTGCCACCTCCAGCTCTGCCTCCTGTCTTTTTGTTAGTGCCACTGTCTCTAAACCATACAACATAGCTGGTCTCACTACTGTTTTGTAAACTTTCCCCTTCACTCTTGCTGATATTCTTTGGTCACAAATCACTCCTGCCACCTTTCTCCATCCACTCCACCCTGCCTGCACTCTCTTCTTCACCTCTCTACCACACTCTCCATTACTTTGAACAGTTGACCCCAAATATTTAAACTCATCTACTTTCACCACTTCTACTCCTTGTAACTGCACTATTCCACTGGGCTCCCTCTCATTCACACACATGTACTCATTAATCCTATTTATTTGAAATGCATAATCCTCAGCTTTATGTATATAGTATTATAAAATAGAATTACTCCAAATCAATAATAATGACAGTATTTATTTTAAATGCATAAAGTACATTGTTTGAATAATTATATATAATTATATATATTATATATAATTATATATATTATATATAATTATGCATAATAATTATGCATAATAATTATGTTACCTATAGGTAACATAATTATTATGCATAATTATAATACTGTCATTATTATTGATTTAGAGTAATTATATTTTATTAATACTAAATACATAAAGCTGAGAATTATGCATTTCAAATAAATAGGATTAATGAATATGCATCATGTAAGGTTTATTTGGTAGGTTTGTATTAAAATTATCTAAAAAGAAAAGTAAATGGGAATTAGTCATGTAATAAAATTACATAAATCTTAAAAGTTGGGGTAAATATTTCTGTGAGTGTGCTATTGACCAACCTTCTTGCTGTGCAGTGACAGTGTTCATCAATAATCAATAATACAACTGATGGTTCTGTGTCATCGTCTCTATCTTCAGCCTCAGCAGAGGTCTCTGAACCTCGACACTGGGTTAATAACCCACACCACATACCGTTTGGACCAAACGCCTGTTAATCATTCATCCACTTTTTAAAGCTGCTTATTCTAGTTAAGAGTTGGGCGAGAGGCGGAGTACATGCTGGACAGGCCTGATGATCATGTGATTTTTTTTTTTTTTTGAATATCTTATTGTAAAATAAAGATGTCAAGTTTATATTAAAAAAGGGGTTGGCAGTACACCCAATATGGATCTGCATGTTGATGTGGGACACACATTACACACTCCACATTACACACAGAGAACACACACACACACACACACACACACACACACACACACACACACACACACACACACACACACACACACACACACACACACACACACACACACAGGTGCTTATGAGCCACAAAAGCAAGTGCAATGACCATATGACCACAGACCAGGAAGTAAAGAATGATAGCTGATTCCTAACATCCAGTTTGATGGTGATCAAATCCAGAACCTAGTGTATACCACCCCCCTGTTGGTGCATAAAATGCAGGCTGACATTTTTGTTCTGCAAATTTGTCTTCAACATTTCCTCACAAATTTGTCTTTGCAGCATTCATTCATTCATTCATTTTCTACACTCACTTACTCCAATTGGGTCGCAGGGATTGGAGCCTATGCCAGTCGTCATTGGGCGTGAGGCAGTGTACACCCTGGACAGGATGTCACACTATCGCGGGTCACATACAGACAAACATGTTCACACTACAGTTTGCATTTTTCGATTTAGTCTTTATAAAAGCATTGATTTGTTTTTTTTATTAATCTGCTTTATGAGATTAGAAATTATTTGTGTTTATTTTTTTAATGCTTACACTGTGAAAGCTGTGTGAAAATTGAGAAAAACTGAGGTTTGTGTTCAGTTTTTTTTTCTGTCATGTGATTTTTAGTTTAGTTTTTTTTTTTTTTTTTTTTTGCACAGTGATCTTGGATGACTTGAAATTATTATTTTGCTTACAGTTGTCCCTCTAATGTGAAGTTGTTGTAGGTTACATTACATTTAAAAATAAATCGTACATTTTGCATAAAAAAATAGGGCATAGACACTTGACGTGATGCATGGTAATTAAAAAAACAAAGAAACTGAAAAAGTATTTAAGGAATCCCTTGGCTTTGTGCTTGTTACTTTAAATGGTAAAAACCTTTCAGGTTGATATTTTGCTTGCAGTACTGGAGTTTGGACATATACTGTCATGGGATTGTGGAATACTGAAGATGAATAACTTGAAACCCAAACCATATTTACAGTAACTCTAAAAATAAATCAGTTTTCCACAAACTTCTTAAACAGATTGTATTAAATGACCTTCAGTGCTGGATTTTTATTTATTTATTTTCAAATTTGGTAAGATAGGTCTCATGTTGCTAAAATGTTGTGTTTTGACGCAGTAGTTTCAGGTGAGGTTTTCTGTTTTAGTCCATTGGCAAAAAGTGAATTTTGTCCAAATTGGTACCACTTAAAGGGACTAAACAACAGTTACAATCCAGCCTGAGTCATGACTACCCAAAATTCCATGTATGGTGGTCATTTCAGGGTAGTAGCTACAGGGGTAGGGGGGTCAATGAAGGTTTGCGCAAGGGTAACATTTAAAAATGCTCCAATTATGGGTGGGCAATATAAACGATATATTCGGTTCACGGTATAAATTTGGCCGACAGTAGAGATTTAGACTCCACCAACCAATCGCGGTAATGCTTGTTGATGATGTCATCGTATCTTCCTCAGTGACTCTCAGTGAACAACTGGAAAAGGCTGCAGTCAGTGCTTTGTTCGCAGGCTTCATCTCCACCTAGGCAGATTAAAACTTCTTGTAAGAGTGTAAAATTATGAGCTATTTTAACCTTCTGGAGTCGCCTGATTGAATTCTGTCATGTAAAAGTGACATGACCGAATTAAGCAGTTGTCCCATTAAATTCACCAGACAGTCTCCATTTCAATGGGTTTTAAAAGTGCATGCTTCAAGGTTTATACGAGTTTTTAAATTTTGTTAATAGGCTTACTATAATCTGAATTATGATTAATAATTTCCACAATTTTTTGTGAATTTTATGGTCATATTTGGTGCGTGTATTTGTAGAAACTCACAGTAAACAGACTTGCATTTCCTCATTCAACTGAGCTGAGTGCTCCGTCTGGGGGCAAGAGAGCGAAGAAAAAAAAAACATGGCTTCCGCTTTATCATTGGTGGAACCCCACGTCATAAGCCAATCAGGATCATCAACCCACATGATGGCGTCTCTGAGGTCTTTCTGGAGAAAAACGCCACCAAAAGCAGACAAACTAACACTGCCTCCTGCTGGACAGAAGCAAGAATGGCGAAATGAGATTATTCCAATGCACAAAAATACATATCTAACAAGTCAGAGAATCAAGTACTCAAAATGAATTATATCTGTTTTTGTTTTTTTGTTGTTTTTATTTGTTTATTTTAATCAATTTTGCTTTGCAAAGGGACTATATGACCCATTCAGAAACACTTCCATTATAACTTTTACACGTTTATATTGTCGTATATGTCGTGATATGAATTTTAAGTCATATCACCCAGCCCTAGCTCCAATCATGTTGAAAAATTTGGCAGATTATTTGTATTGGTATTGGACTATCTATGACTGAATGTTATGGGTGTATTGGGTTAAAAACAGCAAAAATGGTGACAAAAGGTAAAGTTGCTCCAATATTGGTAAAAAATATATGCAAATTATTGGTTGAATTAATCAGATTAATAAATGGAATAGTTTTGACAATGAGTGCTTGGTCTCCGAAAGTATTGGTTAAACACATCTGACGCCTGTTGATGGTACAAACTATTCCTTTATAAAACCCTATTAGCTCAACCAATAATTTGCATCAATTTTAACCACATTTTGAGCAACTGAAATTGATGTTTGCCAACAATTTTGCTGCTGTAATCCATAACATTCAGTCACAGATAGTTCAAACTATTATGCATTCTGTAATGGACATGCTCCAAATTCACTGGTGCTATGTGCACTTTAGACCTCGTGCCATCGATCATAAAGACCGGACTCTACATGTTTACTCCTGTTTTCTCTGAGAGACACGCCCACTAAGTCTTTGTATGCTCTTCTCGACATGCCTACATGTTCTCTTGGAGGGAAACTGAGACACCCTTGCCTACGAAGGCAGAGGAGGTTCAGTGTTGGTACGGCTGTACCACCTTAAGAGCCCCTTCACACATACTGTGAATTTGGTTGATTTGCACAGAAAGTGCACATGAAGCAGGAATCGTGTGCAAAACATGTAATTTCGTAGCTGCCTCCAATGCCTCGTACACCTGTTGCTACAACTATTTGCACACACCAGCGGCTGAAAGACAGAGCGTGCACTGTGCGAGCCCATTGAACCCTCTCGCAGCAGGTGTCGGCCAAATTCCAGCTGATACGCATGAACATCTAACACCACTTGCATGGCACTTAGAAAATGTGTGGCCATTTGTGCTATAATCACGAAAACAGTCAGCAGACAATCACTGTCGAGTTGGATATGAAATTTGTCTAAGTGCCCCATGACTGCGAAATTACTCAGTGTACATGTGGCGTGCCAGTGTCGGCTACCCCCACAACACATCTGTGCGTGTGGTTCACCACGCCACAGGCGAGGCATCTCTCATCTGATCACAGAATGACATCTTGGTCTGTGCGCTGACAGGACAGGGGGCGTGGCTAATGAATGTTTTTGAGTGCAATAGTAAGAATATTTAATTCGGTGAAAGATGGAATGTTCCATTCAACAAGGCCTTGTTGGATGGAACATTCCATCTTTCACCGAATTAAATATTCTTTCCATTGCACAAATGAAATAACATTCATTATTTGTTTTATATAACACCTATAATGCATACTTGTCATTTTATATTTCATTAATTTATAAACAAGAGAAAGGGGACTTACGCCCTTTCCGGTCCGACAGCAGTCACCAAAGCTCGATAGCAAAGTCGCACAAGCCAGTCCGCCCTGTGCGGCTCTGCCTCCAGCAAACACTGCTTTCTGAGGACACCCCCCCACCTACACCACCAACACCACCACTCTCGACTCACTCTCAAGCCCCCTCGGCACATCCAGCCTCCCCGTTCATTACCCAGCGAGTCTGGGCACTGTGTCGGGCCATTGTTTTTTTTTGTTTGTTTGTTTTTTTAAGCTATGTGAAGTCGCCACTAGTGTGAGCACACGGCTGCGCGCATTGGTACAAAACATATGGAATCAAATTTGCATGCTAAATGGAACCAAAATTCCATGGTAAATGAAACATAATGGCAAATGAGATGAATGATCAAATCACATGACGTACAAACCACCAATCAAATGACAAGTATATATTTAGGTGTTATATATTGCAAACTATGACATCTTTTAAGTCTTGTTTGAATGCTGACAGTAGAATCATTAGATTTGTGTGGTGGAAACCTGGCAGCCACAGTCAATGGCTGTTTCTTTGACCTATTTAAAAATCTGGATCAGATTTCAAGACCACTCATCATGTATTTGGAGTATACTATGGAAAGTTTTCAACCAGCAGTAAAAAGGTAGAATAGCCTCAACTATGAATGATAAATAATGCACAATACAACAAAATATCAATTTCATTAGGCAAAACCACACAAGCTAATGCATCTCTCTCTCTCTCTCTGTCTCTCTCTCTCT
This sequence comes from Thalassophryne amazonica, assembly GCF_902500255.1. Taxonomy (NCBI): domain Eukaryota; kingdom Metazoa; phylum Chordata; class Actinopteri; order Batrachoidiformes; family Batrachoididae; genus Thalassophryne; species Thalassophryne amazonica. Next base: position 148,329,219 of record NC_047104.1, on the reverse strand, counting down.
CTCTCTCTCTCTCTCTCTCTCTCTCTCTCTCTCTCTCTCTCTCTCTCTCTCTCTCTCTCTCTCTCTCTCTCTCTCTCTCTATATATATATATATAGTGCCTTGCAAAAGTATTGAGCCCCTTGGTATTTCACGCATTTTAAATTGTTTATGGCAGTAGTTACAGGCTTTTGTGGTTGTGATTGGAGAAATTGTGCATCGTGCAATTTTTGCATTTTGTATCCCCAGTTATACAGCTTCATGATGAAGTGGTGCAGAGGAGGGTTTTACTAAAAATAAGACCTGAAAGTTCAGCTACAATTTGCCAGAAGGTACATCTGAGATGCAAGCCTAGATTTAATGTTTTGGTGAAAGAAAACCCTTGTCTGTACCAGTTCATTATGAAGCTGTATAACTGGGGATACAAAATGCAAAGCATGCACTATGCACAATTTCTCCAATCACAGCCACAGAAGCCCGTAACTTCTTCTGGCTTGTCTGGGTGTCTTGGTGGCTTTCCTCACTCTTCTCGGCACATTCCATTGTGACAGAAGATTTTGCCATGAAAAGAGTTGCAGCGAAATTCATCGGCACGAAGCTGATGGCGCAGCAAAAGCACCTCCATGTTGAAGTCTCACAGGACATGTTGTGACATGCTCACCTCGTCCACAATTTCTCAGAGAGTCACACGAATGAAAAGCCACCGAAAGCTGTCTGAATAATCCGAATGGTTTCCACCTGGCTGTCGCCCAGTTTCTGGCAAAATTTGATGCAGTCGCACTGCTCCAGTTGTTCCGCCATTTTCCTTGCAAAGAAAAAACGACGAGAGACTCCACCCATCCTCACACAAAGGCTGCTTACAAGCAAATGACGCAACCGACAGGCGTGAAAAAATTCACAAAAAAAAGCCATTTGAATTTTCCGAATGGTTACCACCTGGAGGTCTCTCACAGTTTCTGGAAAAAATTGATGCAGCAAAGCTCCAAATCGTTGACATTTATTCGCAATAAAAATCCGACGAGAGGGGTGGACCACTGCTCACACAAAGCCTGCTCACAGGCGAATGACGCAACCAACAGGCATGAAAAAACTCATGCATGTGCACGAAGGTTCAAGCTTGGCTGATGCAATCACACGTGATTCAAATCCATATGTTTTTTGAAAAAAATAAAAAGGTCTGATACTTTTCTAACAGACCTCGTATATATATATATTGATTATCTCGCATTCAATCTCAAAACCAGAAGCACAAGAGAAATTACATTTGTGGCAAATAATGAAAGCAACTTTAGCCATAACTGAATGTTGAGCAATAACTGTAAACGTTGCATTTTTTATTCTTGATAGTATAGGTTTTAAAATGTGGCATGTTAATGCAGAATCGAATTTATAAGAATTATTTTGAAAACTGTATAACTATTGGCTTTTGTGGTGACCTACTCAGCTGTCACAACTTTGGATTTCATCACATACTGTATGCTGATGACAGTTTTCTCTCTCCACACAAACATTTCTGTTTGAGCCATGTTCTGTAAGTAACTTTATCAATAATTCTGTACAGGCCACAGGACAATATTGTTAAAAATGCCTGCTGAGAAACTGACATTATATCTGCTGAATGATATGCATCTTTATAGGTAATGTTCAATTTCTGATGCACTGTTCTTAGATTTGCTTTAGATATGGTGAAAGCGAGGTGTGATTGGTCATTAGTTACATCTTGGTTTTACAAACTAAGACACATTCTGTGTTTCTTAACAGGGTGAAACATTAAAGATTTTTTTTTTATCATATCCTGGGTAGTGTTTGTCATTTTTACTATGGATATATATTCTTACTTTCTTAACTATTTATGTCAATGAAGTCCAAGTATATTATTTAAATAGGTGATTTGTTCAGCTGAAGCTTTAGGTAGAGGTGATACAGATTATTGTGATATTTTTCCAAGTTCATATTTCACTGGTTGGTGAAATGTAGTTTATGCAAAGACATCTTTTCATTTAATGTTTCACATAAAATGCCATAAATACAGAGCTATAACACCATAATGTGAACACATACAGAAGTTATTTTCAAATATAAGAAATTACATTGCTATAATGAGCAAAAGCTTTATGGCATGGGGGTGCTGGATGTCTGGGTGAAGTCATCGATATATATAAAAATAAACAAATATTAACTAAAAAAGCAATGTGCATCACATGATAAATCACCAGTTGGTCTGGAGTGTGGTGTACCAGGTGTGCAGGGAACTTAGGATGGTGGTGTCAACAAACCTCTTTGTTTTCATAATTTCATATGCATGTGCAGTAGTGTTCAGAATAATAGTAGTGCTATGTGACTAAAAAGATTAATCCAGGTTTTGAGTATATTTCTTATTGTTAGAAGGGAAACAAGGTACCAGTAGATTCAGTAGATTCTCACAAATCCAAGACCAAGCATGCACACTCTTAAGGCTATGAAATTTGGCTATTAGTAAAAAAAGTAGAAAAAGAAGTAGAAAAGGGGGTGTTCACAATAATAATAGTGTGGCATTCAGTCAGTGAGTTTGTCAGTTTTGTGGAACAAACAGGTGTGAATCAGGTGTCCCCTATTTAAGGATGAAGCCAGCACCTGTTGAACATGCTTTTCTCTTTGAAAGCCTGAGGAAAATGGGACGTTCAAGACATTGTTCAGAAGAACAGCGTAGTTTGATTAAAAAGTTGATTGGAGAGGGGAAAACTTATATGCAAGTGCAAAAAATTATAGGCTGTTCATCTACAATGATCTCCAATGCTTTAAAATGGACAAAAAAGCAGAGACGCGTGGAAGAAAACGGAAAACAACCATCAAAATGGATAGAAGAATAACCAGAATGGCAAAGGCTCACCCACTGATCAGCTCCAGGATGATCAAAGACAGTCTGGAGTTACCTGTAAGTGCTGTGACAGTTAGAAGACGCCTGTGTGAAGTTAATTTATTTGCAAGAATCCCCCGCAAAGTCCCTCTGTTAAATAATAGACATGTGCAGAAGAGGTTACAATTTGCCAAAGAACACATCAACTGGCCTAAAGAGAAATGGAGGAATATTTTGTGGACTGATTAGAGTAAAATTGTTCTTTTTGGGTCCAAGGGCCACCGACAGTTTGTGAGACGACCCCCAAACTCTGAATTCAAGCCACAGTGAAGACAGTGAAGCATGGTGGTGCAAGCATCATGATATGGGCATGTTTCTCCTTCTATGGTGTTGAGCCTATATATCACATACCAGGTTCCAAACCAACAAAATTAATGCCTCGCACATGTGAAGAAATCATGAAAAACTGTGGTTATACAACTAAATACTAGTTTAGTGATTCACAGGATTGCTAAAAAAGCAGTTTGAACATAATAGTTTTGAGTTTGTAGCATCAACAGCAGATGCTACTATTATTGTGAACACCCCCTTTTCTACTTTTTTTTTTTACTAATAGCCCAATTTCATAGCCTTAAGAGTGTGCATATCATGAATGCTTGGTCTTGTTGGATTTGTGAGAATCTACTGAATCTACTGGTACCTTGTTTCCCATGTAACAAGAAGAAATATACTCAAGACCTGGATTAATCTTTTTAGTCACATAGCACTGCTATTATTCTGAACACTACTGTACCTGCATCTGTTACGTGTTGATGCACACATCATGAGTACTTTGGTTCAGATCCAGATAATGGTATGGACCTCACCACCTATAGACCTGTATGTATTTTCCTAGGCTCGTGGTCCACGTGAGTAGACTAAGGATTAGAACTTGGTTTTCTTATTGAGCTCTTCTCCCCAGGCTAAAGATACACACACATACATACATAAGAAGACAAAAATCATCCTTCAGTGAATATCTCTTAAATTATGTACCAAAATAATGAAGGCAATACTGAGCTAATTGAACACTGTGGTATAAATTACCAGCAGCACAGGAGGGTTTCTTATTGTCTTTATTTCGAGGTGCTTTGCAAAAATATTTCTGTCTGAGATTTTACATTCTTTGCATTTCTTTTCTGAACAAAAATGTAATTCAATATATACAAGATTTGCATAGAAGAATACAATAAATATACTTGACATTTCTGTACTTTGCCAAGTATGAATTTAAATGAACTCTTGCTGTAAGCAGTTATCAGATACAAGGAAGGCAAGAACAGCATTTGAAAAATACTATAACGTTTTTTAAATGACTTCATTTAACCGTTGCTATTGAAATAAAATCTGATGCTTTAAGAACATTATACATACTTTTATAAATAACATTGCATTCACTGGTAGAACACTTTTGTTAGCAGTATTTAACTGATACATGTCATTCTGCGTATAATTATGCAGTTCTTTACAAACACCTGCGGTTGTGATTTCATATATATATATATATATATATATATATATATATATATATATATATATATATATATATATATATATATATATATGAAAGTTAGGCTCCAAAGTGTTTTATTTGCACTAATCTGCACATTGCATAAGATGATGAAAGATACTATTTAAAATCAGATTGACAAAATCAGTCTACAAAAACAGTCAACATTTAACCTTCTTCAAACACATACACTGTAAAACCTGACAAGGTGATTTGACTTGCCAACCAAATGGAGGTTAGCCAAGTACTTTTTTTTTTCTTCATTTAAGATTATTCTAAATGACAATTGTACTTATTCCTTAGTTATGTTTTTTTTTTTTGTTTGTTTGTTTGTTTTTTGTTTTTTGCAGGCAATTGGTTTCTACATTTTTTTTTTTTTTCAAATAAAGTCAACTTGCCAAGATTTACAGTGTGGTGAAAAGAAAAAAATAGGGTACTTCTGTTTTATTTTTTTTTTTTTTTTTTTTAAGGCAGGTAGAGCTGTTTTTACCAAGAAGTAAACTTTGATGGCTTCAGATGAGGCCATACCGAAAGTGAAAAATATTCCAGTTCCTTGACTGCCCACATGAAGCTGGCTCCAAAACAGAGCACATTCACATAGGAGTCCATGTTAAAATGTCCAACGTTAGAGCATAAATAAACATATTGACAGCCTGGCACGAAAAGAAAACAAAAAAGTTTTCGTCCCTATAGATAGTTTGCTCCTCCATAACAACTGTACGGTGTGTGTGTGTGTGTGTGTGGGGGGGGGGGTTCTAACTTCTTTGATTAAGATGTTTTAAGCCATAAAGTGCTGTATAATTGTGGGTTTAGTTGAGATTAAACTACATTAAATTAGGTAGATCTTTATTAATCCCTTAGGAAGACTCCCTCAGGGAAATTGAGGTGCCAGCAGCATTGAACAGGAGCACACAGGGTAAGAAGCACACAGAGTATCAAAAGCAGAAGTAAGAAACAATCTGCAAAAAGTAAATACAAATATAAATACAAGAACGACTGGCTACTACTGTTTCTCTGCTTCCTGTCCTGTCTTCCTGTTACTCCTCCTCCCCCTGAGTAGGTTTGGGTTTCCAGAACTGGTTCTTTTCGGGTATCATTAAGAAATGATTCGATCCAAGACATCAATAGCCTTTTTGCTTATCGATTCCTTATCGGTCCTTCAGAGCGGCCGTTGTTTTTGAGGGTGTTTGTCAGGAAGATGATCATTTCTCTATGTTGATAACAGACCCTGCAGCGGGTCTGTAATCAACCGCTTCTGCAGGACGACTCCACTTTGAAGGTTGAACCAATGAAGCAGTGATTCAAACCGCTGCTTCCTTGGTTCATTGCTTCGCCGCTCTTCAGAAGCCACAAGTCCACTTCTTAACCCCTCTCAAAACCATTAAAATCTGCCGATCGTGAGTCACTTTTGTGCGGATTAAAGTACTGGGACTCTTGTCTTGTTACAGTCAAGAAATGAGAATTGTCCTCCGTTCCACAGCTCCAAACGTTGCGCTGCTCTCTGCTGAGTAAAATTAGAGTCTGCGCGGAATTAATAACTTCAAAGCAAATCGGTGCTATAAATAAAATGACACCTCTTTCCAAACATTGTAATACAGACAATAAACTACAATCGACTAAAATGTTTTTTCCTCCCAAAATGAGACGTCCTGCGCTCTTTATGAATTGCACTCATACTGACGTGCAGCACTGCGAGCTGTAAGAGCTCAGCTCACAAACATGGAAAGACATTCATGCTAATAATGTCTGAAAGGAAATGCTTTTGACAAAAACTGCAGATTTTTTTTTATGTTTATTTATGTCCGGAGATCAAGGATCCACCATGTGGAGTTTATTATGTCCAGAGTTTAAGGATCCAGTGACTGATTTCATAGTTACTTACTTTAAGACTCAATAAAATGTTGCTGACATAGAAAACCTGTAAAGCCTACTTTTAGTACAAAGAAAATTCACAAGAGGTATCGATAAGGTATCGGATCGATAAGCAGAATTGATAATGGTATCGATATCGATAAAATCTTATCAATACCCATCCCTAACCCTGAGTGAGGAGTTGTACAGTCTGATGGTCTGAAGGACAAAGGCGTTTTTCAGTCTGCTGGTCCTGCATTTGGGAAGGAGCAGTCTGTGTCTGAAGAGGCTCCTCTGGTTGCTGATGACGGTGTGAAGACGGTGACTGGCATCATCCATAATGTCCAGCAGTTTGTCCAGTGTTCTCTTCTCTGCCTAATGGATCATCTAAAACGGGCCTTCTGAAGTATTCGCGCCAAGCGAAACTCTTGTGTTATTTAATCTTGTTTGCTAACGTGTTAGCACTGCCAGTAGGATTATCCGTTTCTCTTTCATGCACGATTAGTGAGAAAATCAGTGGCTCATAACCTTTACTGTCTACACCAAAGCAAATTGTTAGGAGAACCACCGCGTGGTCCCCAAAAATATGACTCAAACACCCGAATGGAGGTTAAGGTGTTAGTTTAGGTGGTTCAGACTCAGAGATGGACGTGTTCAGGCTTCTTTCTTCACACATGGAGTCATTCACGCTCCACCCCTTTATGCATTAATGAGTTCATTGCCCCCGCTCCTGCCAACATCGATGCCCAGATATGCTTTTTATATCAGTTGTTCTGGGTCTCTACAGAAAACCTGTATATATCTGAATTCGATCTCCATTTCTTCTGTTTTTTCTTCCTGAATGATGTACACGGAGTAGCGCCACCCACTGGCATAGTGGTGCTACATATGTGCAGAGAGTATGTGCTCAATGGCCGCCTGCTATAGTCTCTCCAGTCTGCTCAAATGCTAATTTTTGGGGTGACTGGAGCTGGACGGCTGCATTCTCACAGTTGATCAGAGTCTCCACTATTTTCCTAATCCATGATGCCTGTGTTGTGGATGTAAACGTCAGTGATGGGCATGGAATTTGTCTGGTCTGTCAGTGGAGTGTTGCTTTTCTGCTGGATAAACTGCTGCAGGTTACACTGCCTCAGCTCCTTCTTCAGCTCTTCAATCACATCCCACTGGTCCTGGAGAGGAAACAACAAATCAACTTATAGATTCAAAAAGGATGAACATTTAAAGAAATAGGCTGGAGTGCTACAGTAACGGGGTGACAGTCCACTTGAAAGAGACATCTTCTCAGGACTCTATCCTCAAATGAAGGATAAGGTCTAAAACCATGGCTCCACAGCTCCACAGCCAGCATTTGTATCTACCACCAGAGCCAGTCAGTGCTTGACAGAGGTCTCCGTCAGGGCCTTAACTGTTGAAAGACAGGAGACCTTCTGCGTTGACAGCTTTGTGTAGGAAGACTATAGTCCTGAAAGGCTTGCTGCCAGTTTGTTTATGGCTTACACCCTTTGAGCCGTGCATTCAAAATGTTTTGACTTTTACTGAAGTAAATATCTGAGCACATTCTTCTTACTCTAAAGTCTTTGACGTTCAGGCAGCCTTTTAGACATACTTCCCCAAAAATTGAGCAATATTGTTATCAATATACTCCCAACTCCCAATGCCAGAGAAGTAATGGGCAAAGTAAGTTACACACTGTACATTTTCATTTTACTTGTTTGCAATTTTTTATGAATGCATAGCATAGTAAATAAGTGTTTTTTTTTAGTTTGAAATATTATTCTTTGTTTATTTATTTATTCATTTAAGTGTTTGATATTGGGTTTGAATTGAGTACGCTGAAGTTGTTATATCACTCTAGACTCCTTTGACAATAATTTTGCTTTCAGATATCAGTATCAGTTTTAGTGTAATACAATATATTACAATTTTACAACATTTTCACAGCTTTACTTTGCCATCAGACAACCCTTTCCAACAGGGACTTGACATCTCAGATCTTTCTGGATGCTTAATGAGAAACTAAACTTTCATATCAAATAGCACAACCATTTAAAGACCCTTTCCCAGGGCTTTTCAAAAATAAACAGAAATAAAGCAACAGGATTGAAATAATGAGTGATCAAGAGAGTGCAATCAGTTTAAAATCAGTTTGAACACAAACATCCCAAAATTCTCTCGGTGAGTGAGGGATTATTTGTATTACAGTGACTGTTTTCTTCCTACTTAATAGGTAAATGTGCTGTCCAAACAGGTTTATATGCCAGAATCTGATATAGATACCTAATCACATCAGCAGTAATCGACAGACAGGGAGGCTCTGAACATGAACTTGCTTTGAGCAAACAAGTTTTCAGTGGAGTTGCCAACATTCAGAGCGAATGGTGGATCTCTTCTATGGGATGTGGGCTCCACATCCAAGTCCGCAAAAAGTAGGGTACTCCATCAGCCACTGCCAAACTCGGCAGTCTCTTTCTGCAGCTGTCAAAGGAGCACCATGGATTTTGGGGTTACCTTTCACTGCTATGCTGATGATACTCAGTTATACATGCCGATAACCGCTGGTAATCTCATCCACATAAAATCCTTAGAAGATTGCCTTGCATCAGTGAGAAGTTGGATGTCTAGAAACTTCCTATTTTTAAACTCTGATAAGACTGAAATGATGATTCTTGGTCCAGTGAGACATCAGCATCAATTTGACCAGTTAACGCTTAGCCAAGGCTCGTGTGTCATACATCACACTGACATTTGACCTTTGACCTCCACATTAGAAATATTATGAGGACTGCTTTCTTCCACCTGCAAAATATAGCGAAGATTCATCCCACCCTGTCTGTGACTGATGCTGAGACCCTGATCAATGTGTTTATCTCTTCTAGATTGGACTACTGCAATGTTCTATTTTCTGGTTTACCGTAGTCCAGCATTAGGGGTCTCCAATTGGTTCAAAATGCTGCAGCCAGACTTTGACTTTTGAAAGTTCGACCACATTACACCCATTTTGGCATCTCTTCACTGGCTTCCTGTCCCAGTGAGATCAGATTTTAAGGTTCTGCTACTAGCCTATAAAGTTATTCATGGACTGGCACCGCCCTACGTAGCAGACTTAATTAAACCTTACGTACCGGCCTGGGCTTTGCATTCTCAGGGTGCAGGACTGGATCGTGTCCCTAGGGTGAATAAGAAGTCTGTGGGTCACAGAGCTTTCTCTTATCGTGCCCCTGTTCTGTGGAATGATCTCCCTGCATCAATAAAACAGACTCTGTGGAGACTTTCAAGTCCAGACTTAAGACGCACTTATTTTCCCTTTCGTATGGCTAGCATACTGGCATAGTATAGTTCTACGCGTTTACTCTTTTAATTCATTTTATTAGGAAACAGAGCGTGCCGCGGCCTCGACTTTACCTAAATTTTGGGTCTTTTAGTGAAGTTTAGGGCTAGTGGCCGGCGATCACCTTAGTATTTCCTGTTTTCTTCTTGTTTAATGCTGACAAATTATACTGTATTTCTTGTCTTTCTGATGCCTGATTCTGTTTTTTCTTTCTCTTTAAGATGCAGATCCATCCAGAGATGGGGGTGGTTTTTGTGCTGGAGACCATCCTGTCCTGTGCATCAACAGCATTTCCTGTATATTTCTTTTGTGAATTGTGTCTGTAGCATGGCTCAAACAGAGGCTCACCCCTTTGAGTCTGGTCTGCTTGAGGTTTCTTCCTCAGAGGGAGTTTTCCTTACCACTGCTGCTCTGGGGGTTAGTAAGGTGAGACCTTACTTGTGTGAAGCGCCTTGAGGCAACTCTGTTTGGATTTGGTGCTACATAAATGAAAATAAATTGAAATTGAATTGAAATTGAATTGCATGGATGGAAGACTGTGGCTATGCCAGTTTAGTGTTCAAAAGAGAGGGTCATACATATCTGGATTGGTGAGGCAAGCTGTGGCGAGACCCTCATAAGCAAATGGAAATCCTCTTTATACAGAATGTTGAAGCAGTTAGACAGCTGGTTGTCCGCATACAAGGAAGAAGCAGACTGCTGATTATTGACTTAGTGTGGAGTTTTTCATTGACATCTTCAGCTTCATGCCCAAATGGAGCCACTGATCCCTAGCCTACGAGCAACCCTGCTCCTTGCCATGGCACTCCTAGGTCTTCCCCAAGCACAGCAATCATCCATGAGGCTGTAAACTCTACATTTTTCTTTTTTTTGATAGTGCCTGCTCTCTTAATTCTGCACTTTTCTTTGCAAACCAGTGGCATTCTGCACAGTGCAAAGCTGAGGAGGAAGGTGGTAACGTGACATAAATAAAACCACAGGACACAAGCAATAACCAAAACCCATGATGCAAATGAAAATACTAAAACAAATACAATATGAGTCCACTTCTTTTATGGGTATGTGAGTATTTTTTCTAGTCTGGTTCAGCCTTTTGCATCCGGCCCAACCTGTTATGATTTCAGTGCAGGAACAGAGTCAAAGTGAACCCCAGAAGCAGGCAGCCAGGACACAGATGTGTAGATGCCACTCCCCATGAATAATGATCTTCATTCTCAAACAGAACCTGCAGCTGTAACTACACACAAGCATCTTGAGACTTTGAAGCATAATATTAGATGACTGAGGAGTTGTACCTTTAGCTTTTCATCAGCAACTTGCAGCTCTGTGTGGGTGAGTAATAACGCCACATCCAGGTCCTGTCCCTGCTGCAGGCGATAGTGAAGCTCCTGTTTCAGAGAATTCAAGGCCTCATCTGGCTGCTGAGGGCTTGACGGAGAGTTCTGACTTCTGACCTCTTCTAATGTTCTAAACGATCCTGGTGTTCCTCAAACTGGCGATTACAACGATCCAACGATGACGATATCCGGTCTAGACGGCTGTGCATATCTGTGGAATTCAGAGTAAAAACCCAACAAAAGTTCACAAATTTGCTGAGGAGAACATGACAGATAGATAGATGGAGTCATGATCTTGAAATTTGCTTTTAAATTAACACTTTGAGGTTAGGGTGGTGGCCAAGCAGTTAGTGTGGAAGGTTCCTGGTTCAATGCAACCCTATGCATTTTCCATGTAATGTGGCAGGGCAAACGTCAGAAAGGGCATCCAACATCAAACTCTGTCACCAGGGGGCAGAGTACTGTTCCAAAAAAGTAAAACAACTTTTGCACAGACAGGTTTTTCATATAGAGCGATATAAAGAATGGAACAATCTTCCTACTGGACCAAAAAGCAAAAATTATTTTATTTTTACCAGTGCATTAAAAAAAGTGGCTGTTGAATGGTCAGACCTGCCAGCATTGACTCTGAGTCTGTTTTTTTTCTCCTTATTCTGTGAAAGAAACTGATTAATGTTATTTCCATGTTTCCATTTCCATGTTCCAGTCTATTTATTATTTATTTATTGTGATTTAGATATGCAATAGTACAGTCTCTACAGGGCATGGATTGTGTCTGATTGTGATATGGTGATATGGTGCCTGTGAAAGTGATTTATTGTGGGATTTATTATCCATTATCTTTAACTAGTAATGAGTTCATGACTTTCTTTGCTAACAAAATTTTAAACTATTAGAGAAAAAATTACTCATAACCATCCCAAAGACGTATCGTTATCTTGGCTGCTTTCAGTGATGCCGGTAGTTGGTTAGACTCTTTCTCTCTCGATTGTTCTGTCTGAGTTATTTTCATTAGTTACTTCATCCAAACCATCAACATGTTTATTAGACCCCATTCCTACCAGGCTGCTCAAGGAAGCCCTACCATTATTTAATGCTTCGATCTTAAATATGATCAATCTATCTTTGTTAGTTGGCTATGTACCACAGGCTTTTAAGGTGGCAGTAATTAAACCATTACTTAAAAAGCCATCACTTGACCCAGCTATCTTAGCTAATTATAGGCCAATCTCCACCTTCCTTTTCTCTCAAAGATTCTTGAAAGGGTAGTTGTAAAACAGCTAACTGATCATCTGCAGAGGAATGGTCTATTTGAAGAGTTTCAGTCAGGTTTTAGAATTCATCATAGTACAGAAACAGCATTAGTGAAGGTTACAAATGATCTTCTTATGGCCTCGGACAGTGGACTCATCTCTGTGCTTGTTCTGTTAGACCTCAGTGCTGCTTTTGATACTGTTGACCATAAAATTTTATTACAGAGATTAGAGCATGCCATAGGTATTAAAGGCACTGCGCTGCGGTGGTTTGAATCATAATTTGTCTAATAATTACAATTTGTTCATGTAATGGGGAATCTTCTTCACAGACTAAAGTTAATTATGGAGTTCCACAAGGTTCTGTGCTAGGACCAATTTTATTCACTTTAATATGCTTCCCTTAGGCAGTATTATTAGACGGTATTGCTTAAATTTTCATTGTTACGCAGATGATACCCAGCTTTATCTATCCATGAAGCCAGAGGACCCACAACAATTAGCTAAACTGCAGGATTGCTTACAGACATAAAGACATGGATGACCTCTAATTTCCTGCTTTTAAACTCAGATAAAACTGAAGTTATTGTTCTTGGCCCACAAATCTTAGAAACATGGTGTCTAACCAGATCCTTACTCTGGATGGCATTACCCTGACCTCTAGTAATACTGTGAGAAATCTTGGAGGTCATTTTTGATCAGGATATGTCATTCAAGCGCATATTAAACCAAATATGTAGGACTGCTTTTTTTGCATTACGCAATATCTCTAAAATCAGAAAGGTCTTGTCTCAGAGTGATGCTGAAAAACTAATTCATGCATTATTTCCTCTAGGCTGGACTATTGTAATTCATTATTATCAGGTTGTCCTAAAAGTTCCCTAAAAAGCCTTCAGTTAATTCAAATGCTGCAGCTAGAGTGCTGACGGGGACTAGAAGGAGAGAGCAGATCTCACCCATATTGGCCTCTCTTCATTGGCTTCCTGTAATTCTAGAATATAATTTAAAATTCTTCTTCTTACTTATAAGGTTTTGAATAATCAGGTCCCATCTTATCTTAGGGACCTCGTAGTACCATATCACCCCAATAGAGCGCTTCGCTCTCAGACTGCAGGCTTACTGTAGTTCCTAGGGTTTGTAAGAGTAGAATGGAGGCAGAGCCTTCAGCTTTCAGGCTCCTCTCCTGTGGAACCAGCTCCCAATTCAGATCAGGGAGACAGACACCCTCTCTACTTTTAAGATTAGGCTTAAAACTTTCCTTTTTGCTAAAGCTTATAGTTAGGGCTGGATCAGGTGACCCTGAACCATCCCTTAGTTATGCTGCTATAGACGTAGACTGCTTGGGGGTTCCCATGATGCACTGTTTCTTTCTCTTTTTGCTCTGTATGCACCACTCTGCATTTAATCATTAGTGATCGATCTCTGCTCCCCTCCACAGCATGTCTTTTTCCTGGTTCTCTCCCTCAGCCCCAACCAGTCCCAGCAGAAGACTGCCCCTCCCTGAGCCTGGTTCTGCTGGAGGTTCTTCCTGTTAAAAGGGAGTTTTTCCTCCCACTGTAGCCAAGTGCTTGCTCACAGGGGGTCGTTTTGACCGTTGGGGTTTTACATCATTATTGTATGGCCTTGCCTTACAATATAAAGCGCCTTGGGGCAACTGTTTGTTGTGATTTGGCGCTATATAAAAAAAAATTGATTGATTGATTGATTTATTGTTTAGAACTTAGAATTTTAGAATATTGTGTTATTATATTGTTAATTTATTCATTTTAATTTATTTATTGTTCATTTATTTGATGTACCCAGGGACTGTGGGTGGAAATTAGCTATACAGCTATAATCTGGTACAACTCATCTTTGTCTTGATGAACTTAATGATGTTTTTACACTGTCCCTCAAATAAACTAATAAACTAAACTAAACGTGCCGAATCCACATGCAGATCCACTTCTGATCTGCTGTTGCGACCCTGAGTGCAAGCTGAAGGAATTTACTAAAGTTGTATGAAGCTCTGTCAAGTTAATAAATTCAGCTAATCTGAAAGGTTTCCCCAGTGAACATTAGTTTATTGCTTTGTCAGTGCCCACTGTAACACAAGACATGTGACCGTGATCGTTGATACATATTTTGCAATACCTTTGACGCTCTTACCCAGAGGATTACTTTCACATGAGGAAGTGGAGTAAAGTAATTAATGGCAATTTCTCAGTTATTCTTATTCCATTCAAATGCAAATGCTTCAAGTCATTTATGGACTATGTGCTCCCGTGCCAGTAAATATTATGTGGACTTTACAGTAGTGTTCAGAATAATAGTAGTGCTATATGACTAAAAAGATTAATCCAGGTTTTGAGTATATTCTTATTGTTACATGGGAAACAAGGTACCAGTAGATTCAGTAGATTCTCACAATCCAACAGACCAAGCATTCATGATATGCACACTCTTAGGGCTATGAAATGGGCTATTAGTAAAAAAAAAGTAGAAAAAGGGGTGTTCACAATAATAGTAGTGTGGCATTCAGTCAGTGAGTTCGTCAATATTGTGGAACAAACAGGTGTGAATCAGGTGTCCCCTATTTAAGGATGAAGCCAGCACCTGTTGAACATGCTTTTCTTTTTGAAAGCCTGAGGAAAATGGGACGTTCAAGACATTGTTCAGAAGAACAGTGTAGTTTGATTAAAAAGTTGATTGGAGAGGGGAAAACTTATATGCAGGTGCAAAAAATTATAGTCTGTTCATCTACAATGATCTCCAATGCTTTAAAATGGACAAAAGAACAGAGACGCGTGGAAGAAAACAGAAACAACCATCAAAAAGGATAGAAGAACAACTAGAATGGCAAAGGCTCACCCATTGATCAGCTCCAGGATGATCAAAGACAGTCTGGAGTTACCTGTAAGTGCTGTGACAGTTAGAAGACGTCTGTGTGAAGCTAATTATTTGCAAGAATCCCCTGCAAAGTCCCTCTGTTAAATAAAAGACATGTGCAGAAGAGGTTACAATTTGCCAAAGAACACATCCAACTGGCCTAAAGAGAAATGGAGGAATATTTTGTGGACTGATGAGAGTAAAATTGTTCTTTTTGGGTCCAAGGGCCACCGACAGTTTGTGAGATGACCCCCAAACTCTGAATTCAAGCCACAGTTCACAGTGAAGACAGTGAAGCATGGTGGTGCAAGCATCATGATATGGGCATGTTTCTCCTACTATGGTGTTGGGCCTATATATCGCATACCAGGTATCATGGATCAGTTTGGATATGTCAAAATACTTGAAGAGGTCATGTTGCCTTATGCTGAAGAGGACATGCCCTTGAAATGGGTGTTTCCACAAGACAATGACCCCAAGCACACTAGTAACCGAGCAAAATCTTGGTTCCAAACCAACAAAATTAATGCCTTGAGATGTGAAGAAATCATGAAAAACTGTGGTTATACAACTAAATACTAGTTTAGTGATTCACAGGATTGCTAAAAAGCAGTTTGAACATAATAGTAGATGCTACTATTATTGTGAACGCCCCCTTTTCTACTTTTTTACTAATAGCCCAATTCATAGCCTTAAGAGTGTACATATCATGAATGCTTGGTCTTGTTGGATTGGTGAGAATCTACTGAATCTACTGGTACCTTGTTTTCCATGTAACAATAATATACTCAAAACCTGGATTAATCTTTTTAGTCACATAGCACTACTGTTATTCTGAACACTACTGTAACTTCTGTAAACTGTGCATAGATATTACTTCAGTTTATATTAATCCCATGCAAATAGATACATTCGTAAATTTCATCATATCCTGTGGAAAAGGGGTTTTCAACAGGTAGGGAGGCACTAAAGTGATTTGGATGACATTTACACCCTGTACATTCTTCTGCGTGCAGATTAACACAAAAATGTGATACAATAAACACAAAGTCGGTGGGATGGGACATGTTTTTTCCATGTCTGTGTGAGACGTCTGCACACACACAAACTCACAGAGCACACCTTTGCACAGAGAGAGCCTTTGTACAGCGTGCAGCCAAAAGAAAAAAAGAACTGATGTCACAGATAACATATGATAGATGATTGAGCATGACTGTTAATCAGGACACAGGGTGTGTAAAACAATGATGTTTTGTGGAAACTGTTTCTTTGGTTGCTTGCAAAGAATCTTTCCAAATGCAAAGCAAGAAGTGTCTCCATTCATTTTCATTTAATGTTTGTGAACGTGCGCTGCATCGGTATAAATTCCAGTTACAATTTGACATTCTTAGTGATGCTGAAATATGAGACTGCAGCTAAGTTTGACCACACACCTTGTTCTCTGTCCATCTCTGCCTTTAATTGTTGCTCCCAGTGCTCTCCGTGTTTCAGCTCTGCCTCGTTCTCCCTTAGCCTTAGCTCCAGTTCCTCCAGTGCATTCTCAGGAGTTGGAATCAGTCCAGGAACTGCAGCAGAGGCTCTGTCGCTCCCTCACTTCTATATCCCTCTGAAGAGACTGAAGGTGAATCTCAAGGTCTTCAAGTTTCCTCTGTTGCTGTAAGATTTGCCTGAATACCTCCTCTTTGGCTGCAAAAGTTGAAGATGTTTCCACTTCTTTGGGATGGTCTATGAAAGGAGGAGATGCCCTCAGTTCTTGGGAGGCTCTGAGCAGTGATGTCTTGGATCCATTTGGTGTAGTCCTCTTGGGAATTGATGTGGGACCCAAACTGTAGGTGAGGTCCTTCTGTGGCCCTCTGTGTTTGATGTGTTCAGCCTCTGGTTTGTTCGGCTTGCGATGACGTCTGTCTCTGGCTGAACTGTCTTGACCACTGAGGCTGGGGCCCCTTCTCAGGAGTACAAACTGGACCTCTGTGGCTAGTTGTCCAAGCTGAGCCAGAATTTTCAGAGGGCAGTCGTCAGCCACTAACTGTTTCTCCGTTCCTCGCAACCTCAAGATAAGAACGTAACGACCTGTCTGACCTGGAGGAAAGAGAAGCACAAGAAGGAATGTTAGAACATTTAAATACAATGAATTTCATTGTATTTACATGTAAGGACAACGCATTCGAGGGGTGGGATGACTATAATAGTTATAATAGTCGACTACAACTACCTAACAACTAGTTGACTATTTTTTTATTAGTCGATTAGTCGAAAGCCATTTATTAAGTTCATTTAACCCTTAAAAGACGAGAACTGCAGGAGCTGCCACCACTCCCTTCACTCAGTGGGGAAAGTATGTGAACCTTGGACTACTTTGTGACCCAGTGGTGAATAAAAGTCTGTGGGCCACAGAGCCTTTTCTTATCATTCATCTGTTTTGGTTAAGACATTTATTTTACATCTCGTATGGTCAGCACACTGACATAGCTTGGTACTATGCTTCCTATCCTTTTACAACCCCAATTCCAATGAAGTTGGGACGTTGTGTGAAATGTAAATAAAAACAGAATACGATTTGCAAATCCTCTTCAACCTATATTCAATTGAATACACCACAAAGACAAGATATTTAATGTTCAAACTGATAAACTTTATTGTTTTGTGCAAATATTTGCTAATTTTGAAATGGATGCCTGCAACATTTCAAAAAATTTGGGACGTGGCAAGAAAAGACTGGGAAACTTGATGAATGCTCAAAGAACATCTAATTGGAAACATGTGAGTGTCATGACTGGGTATAAATGGAGCATCCCCAAAAGGCTCAGCCATTCACAAGCAAAGAGGAGGCGAGGATCACCACTTTGTGAACAACTGTGTGAAATAATAGTCCAACAGTTTAAGAACAATGTTTCTCAACATTCAATTGAAAGGAATTTAGGGATTCCATAATCTACAGTCCATAATATAATCAGAATATTCAGAGAATCTGGAGAACTTTTTATAGGTAAGCGGCAAGGCCAAAAACCAACACTGAGTGCCCGTGACCTTCAATCTCTCAGGCGGCACTGCATTAAAACCAACATCATTGTGTAAAGCTCAGGAACACTTCAGAAAACCATTGTCACTTAACACAGTTCGTCGCTACATCTACAAGTGCAAGTTAAAACTCTACCATGCAAAGCGAAAGCCATACATCAACAACATCCAGAAACGCCGCCGCCTTCTCTGGGCCCGAGCTCATTTGAAATGGACAGACACAAAGTGGAAAAATGTGCTGTGGTCTGATGAGCCCATTTCAAATTTTCTTGGAAATCATGGATGTCGTGTCCTCCAGACAAATGAGGAAAAAGACCATACAGATTGTTACCAGTGCAAAGTTCAAAAGCCGCATCTGTGATGGTATGGGGGTGTTAGTGCCCATGGTATGGACAACTTACACATCTGTGATGGCACCATCAATGCTGAAATGTACATCCAGGTTTTTGTGTGTGGCTGGGGTGCCTGGCTGGCTTTTGTTTCTGTTTTCCTTCCAGGTGGCATGCGTTCAGGACTGAGTGGCTGATGTGTGGCTGAGTTATTAGGACCTCACCCTGATCACCTAAGGCTGGTCATGTGCAACTCGTCAGGACTCACAGCTGTGGTGCATCTGTATGGATTGGGGCATGGTTGCATTTAAGTCTGGAGTACACATTGTATTTGCCAGAGACTCAAAGAAAAGTAAATGGGAATTAGTCATGTAATAAAACATAAATCTTAAAAGTTGGGGTAAATATTTCTGTGAGTGTGCTATTGACCAACCTTCTTGCTGTGCAGTGACAGTGTTCATCAATAATCAATAATACAACTGATGGTTCTGTGTCATCGTCTCTATCTTCAGCCTCAGCAGAGGTCTCTGAACCTCGACACTGGGTTAATAACCCACACCACATACCGTTTGGACCAAACGCCTGTTAATCATTCATCCACTTTTTAAAGCTGC
Organism: Thalassophryne amazonica; assembly: GCF_902500255.1. Classification (NCBI taxonomy): domain Eukaryota; kingdom Metazoa; phylum Chordata; class Actinopteri; order Batrachoidiformes; family Batrachoididae; genus Thalassophryne; species Thalassophryne amazonica. The sequence goes on along the minus strand of NC_047104.1, from coordinate 148,310,256 downwards.
TTATTCTAGTTAAGAGTTGGGCGAGAGCGGAGTACATGCTGGACAGGCATGATGATCATGTGATTTTTTTTTTTTTTGAATATCTTATTGTAAAATAAAGATGTCAAGTTTATATTAAAAAAGGGGTTGGCAGTACACCCACTATGGATCTGCATGTTGATGTGGGACACACATACACACTCCAACATTACACACAGAGAACACACACACCACACACACACACACACACACACCCACACACACACACACACACACACACACACACACACACACACACACACCACAACACACACACACAGGTGCTTATGAGCCACAAAAGCAAGTGCAATGACCATATGACCACAGACCAGGAAGTAAAGAATGATAGCTGATCCTAACATCCAGTTTGATGGTGATCAAATCCAGAACCTAGTGTATACCACCCCCCTGTTGGTGCATAAAATGCAGGCTGACATTTTTGTTCTGCAAATTTTTCTTCAAACATTTCCTCACAATTTGTCTTTGCAGCATTCATTCATTCATTCATTTTCTACACTCACTTACTCCATCGGGTCGCAGGGATTGAGCCTATGCCAGTCGTCATTGGGCGTGAGGCAGTGTACACCCTGGACAGGATGTCACACTATCGCGGGTCACATACAGACAAACATGTTCACACTACAGTTTGCATTTTTCGATTTAGTCTTTATAAAAGCATTGATTGTTTTTTTTATTAATCTGCTTTATGAGATTAGAAATTATTTGTGTTTATTTTTTTAATGCTTACACTGTGAAAGCTGTGTGAAATGAGAAAAACTGAGGTTTGTGTTCAGTTTTTTTTTCTGTCATGTGATTTTTAGTTTAGTTTTTTTTTTTTTTTTTTTTTGCACAGTGATCTTGGATGACTTTGAAATTATTATTTTGCTTACAGTTGTCCCTCTAATGTGAAGTTGTTGTAGGTTACATTACATTTAAAACTAAATCGTACCTTTTGCATCAAAAAATAGGGCATAGACACTTGACGTGATGCATGGTAATTAAAAAAACAAAGAAACTGAAAAAGTATTTAAGGAATCCCTTGGCTTTGTGCTTGTTACTTTAAATGGTTAAAAACCTTTCAGGTTGATATTTTGCTTGCAAGTACTGGAGTTTGGACATATACCTGTCATGGGATTGTGGAATACTGAAGATGATAACTTGAAACCCAAACCATATTTACAGTAACTCTAAAAATAAATCAGTTTTCCACAAACTTCTTAAACAGATTGTATTAAATGACCTTCAGTGCTGGATTTTTATTTATTTATTTTCAAATTTGGTAAGATAGGTCTCATGTTGCTAAAATGTTGTTTTGACGCAGTAGTTTCAGGTGAGGTTTTCTGTTTTAGTCCATTGGCAAAAAGTGAATTTTGTCCAAATTGGTACCACTTAAAGGGACTAAACAACAGTTACAATCCAGCCTGAGTCATGACTACCCAAAATTCCATGTATGGTGGTCATTTCAGGGTAGTAGCTACAGGGGTAGGGGGGTCAATGAAGGTTTGCGCAAGGGTAACATTTAAAAATGCTCCAATTATGGGTGGGCAATATAAACGATATATTCGGTTCACGGTATAAATTTGGCCGACAGTAGAGATTTAGACTCCACCAACCAATCGCGGTAATGCTTGTTGATGATGTCATCGTATCTTCCTCAGTGACTCTCAGTGAACAACTGGAAAAGGCTGCAGTCAGTGCTTTGTTCGCAGGCTTCATCCCACCTAGGCAGATTAAAACTTCTTGTAAGAGTGTAAAATTATGAGCTATTTTAACCTTCTGGAGTCGCCTGATTGAATTCTGTCATGTAAAAGTGACATGACCGAATTAAGCAGTTGTCCCATTAAATTCACCAGACAGTCTCCATTCAATGGGTTTTAAAAGTGCATGCTTCAAGGTTTATACGAGTTTTTAAATTTTGTTAATAGGCTTACTATAATCTGAATTATGATTAATAATTTCCACAATTTTTGTGAATTTTATGGTCATATTTGGTGCGTGTATTTGTAGAAACTCACAGTAAACAGACTTGCATTTCCTCATTCAACTGAGCTGAGTGCTCCGTCTGGGGGCAAGAGAGCGAAGAAAAAAAAAACATGGCTTCCGCTTTATCATTGGTGGAACCCCACGTCATAAGCCAATCAGGATCATCAACCCACATGATGGCGTCTCTGAGGTCTTTCTGAGAGAAAACGCCACCAAAAGCAGACAAACTAACACTGCCTCTGCTGGACAGAAGCAAGAATGGCGAAATGAGATTATTCCAATGCACAAAAATACATATCTAACAAGTCAGAGAATCAAGTACTCAAAATGAATTAGATCGTTTTTTGTTTTTTGTTGTTTTTATTTGTTTATTTTAATCAATTTTGCTTTGCAAGGGACTATATGACCCATCAGAAACACTTCCATTATAACTTTTACACGTTTATATTGTCGTATATGTCGTGATATGAATTTTAAGTCATATCACCCAGCCCTAGCTCCAATCATGTTGAAAAATTTGGCAGATTATTTGTATTGGTATTGGACTAATCTATGACTGAATGTTATGGGTGTATTGGGTTAAAACAGCAAAAATGGTGACAAAAGGTAAAGTTGCTCCAATATTGGTAAAAATATATGCAAATTATTGGTTGAATTAATCAGATTAATAAATGGAATAGTTTTGACAATGAGTGCTTGGTCTCCGAAAGTATTGGTTAAACACATCTGACGCCTGTTGATGGTACAAAACTATCCTTTATAAAACCCTATTAGCTCAACCAATAATTTGCATCAATTTTTAACCACATTTTGAGCAACTGAAATTGATGTTTGCCAACAATTTTGCTGCTGTAATCCATAACATTCAGTCACAGATAGTTCAAACTATTATGCATTCTGTAATGGACATGCTCCAAATTCACTGGTGCTATGTGCACTTTAGACCTCGTGCCATCGATCATAAAGACCGGACTCTACATGTTTACTCCTGTTTTCTCTGAGAGACACGCCCACTAAGTCTTTGTATGCTCTTCTCGACATGCCTACATGTTCTCTTGGAGGGAAACTGAGACACCCTTGCCTACGAAGGCAGAGGAGGTTCAGTGTTGGTACGGCTGTACCAACCTTAAGAGCCCCTTCACACCTACTGTGAATTTGGTTGATTTTGCACAGAAAGTGCACATGAAGCAGGAAACGTGTGCAAAACATGTAATTTCGTAGCTGCCTCCAATGCCTCGTACACCTGTTGCTACAACTATTTGCACACACCAGCGGCTGAAAGACAGAGCGTGCACTGTGCGAGCCCATTGAACCCTCTCGCAGCAGGTGTCGGCCCAATTCCAGCTGATACGCATGAACATCTAACACCACTTGCATGGCACTTAGAAATGTGTGGCCATTTGTGCTATAATCACGAAAACAGTCAGCAGACAATCACTGTCGAGTTGGATATGAAATTTGTCTAAGTGCCCCATGACTGCGAAATTACTCAGTGTACATGTGGCGTGCCAGTGTCGGCTACCCCCACAACACATCTGTGCGTGTGGTTCACCACGCCACAGGCGAGGCATCTCTCATCTGATCACAGAATGACATCTTGGTCTGTGCGCTGACAGGACAGGGGGCGTGGCTAATGAATGTTTTTGAGTGCAATAGTAAGAATATTTAATTCGGTGAAAGATGGAATGTTCCATTCAACAAGGCCTTGTTGGATGGAACATTCCATCTTTCACCGAATTAAATATTCTTTCCATTGCACAAATGAAATAACATTCATTATTTGTTTTATATAACACCTATAATGCATACTTGTCATTTTATATTTCATTAATTTATAAACAAGAGAAAGGGGACTTACGCCCTTTCCGGTCCGACAGCAGTCACCAAAGCTCGATAGCAAAGTCGCACAAGCCAGTCCGCCCTGTGCGGCTCTGCCTCCAGCAAACACTGCTTTCTGAGGACACCCCCCCACCTACACCACCAACACACCACTCTCGACTCACTCTCAAGCCCCTCGGCACATCCAGCCTCCCCGTTCATTACCCAGCGAGTCTGGGCACTGTGTCGGGCCATTGTTTTTTTTTGTTTGTTTGTTTTTTTAAGCTATGTGAAGTCGCCACTAGTGTGAGCACACGGCTGCGCGCATTGGTACAAACATATGGAATCAAATTTGCATGCTAAATGGAACCAAATTCATGGTAAATGAAACATAATGGCAAATGAGATGAATGATCAAATCACATGAACGTACAAACCACCAATCAAATGACAAGTATATATTAGGTGTTATAATTGCAAACTATGACATCTTTAAGTCTTGTTTGAATGCTGACAGTAGAATCATTAGATTTGTGTGGTGGAAACCTGGCAGCCACAGTCAATGGCTGTTTCTTTTGACCTATTTAAAATCTGGATCAGATTTCAAGACCACTCATCATGTATTTGGAGTATACTATGGAAAGTTTTCAACCAGCAGTAAAAGGTAGAATAGCCTCAACTATGAATGATAAATAATGCACAATACAACAAAATATCAATTTCATTAGGCAAAACCACACAAGCTAATGCATCTCTCTCTCTCTCTCTGTCTCTCCTCTCTCTCTCTCTCTCTCTCTCTCTCTCTCTCTCTCTCTCTCTCCTCTCTCTCTCTCTCTCTCTCTCTCTCTCTCTCTCTCTATATATATATATATATAGTGCCTTGCAAAAGTATTGAGCCCCTTGGTATTTCACGCATTTTAAATTGTTTATGGCAGTAGTACAGGCTTTTGTGGTTGTGATTGGAGAAATTGTGCATCGTGCAATTTTTTGCATTTTGTATCCCCAGTTATACAGCTTCATGATGAAGTGGTGCAGAGGAGGGTTTTGCTAAAAATAAGACCTGAAAGTTCAGCTACAATTTGCCAGAAGGTACATCTGAGATGCAAGCCTAGATTTAATGTTTTGGTGAAAGAAAACCCTTGTCTGTACCAGTTCATTATGAAGCTGTATAACTGGGGATACAAAATGCAAAGCATGCACTATGCACAATTTCTCCAATCACAGCCACAGAAGCCCGTAACTTCTTCTGGCTTGTCTGGGTGTCTTGGTGGCTTTCCTCACTCTTCTCGGCACATTCCATTGTGACAGAAGATTTTGCCATGAAAAGAGTTGCAGCGAAATTCATCGGCACGAAGCTGATGGCGCAGCAAAAGCACCTCCATGTTGAAGTCTCACAGGACATGTTGTGACATGCTCACCTCGTCCACAATTTCTCAGAGAGTCACACGAATGAAAAGCCACCGAAAGCTGTCTGAATAATCCGAATGGTTTCCACCTGGCTGTCGCCCAGTTTCTGGCAAAATTTGATGCAGTCGCACTGCTCCAGTTGTTCCGCCATTTTCCTTGCAAAGAAAAAAACGACGAGAGACTCCACCCATCCTCACACAAAGGCTGCTTACAAGCAAATGACGCAACCGACAGGCGTGAAAAAATTCACAAAAAAAAGCCATTTGAATTTTCCGAATGGTTACCACCTGGAGGTCTCTCACAGTTTCTGGAAAAATTGATGCAGCAAAGCTCCAAATCGTTGACATTTATTCGCAATAAAAATCCGACGAGAGGGGGTGGACCACTGCTCACACAAAGCCTGCTCACAGGCGAATGACGCAACCAACAGGCATGAAAAAACTCATGCATGTGCACGAAGGTTCAAGCTTGGCTGATGCAATCACACGTGATTCAATCCATATGTTTTTTGAAAAAAATAAAAAGGTCTGATACTTTTCTAACAGACCTCGTATATATATATATTGATTATCTCGCATTCAATCTCAAACCAGAAGCACAAGAGAAATTACATTTGTGGCAAATCATGAAAGCAACTTTAGCCATAACTGAATGTTGAGCAATAACTGTAAACGTTGCATTTTTTATTCTTGATAGTATAGGTTTTAAAATGTGGCATGTTAATGCAGAATCGAATTTATAAGAATTATTTTGAAAACTGTATAACTATTGGCTTTTGTGGTGACCTACTCAGCTGTCACAACTTTGGATTTCATCACATACTGTATGCTGATGACAGTTTTCTCTCTCCACACAAACATTTCTGTTTGAGCCATGTTCTGTAAGTAACTTTATCAATAATTCTGTACAGGCCACAGGACAATATTGTTAAAAATGCCTGCTGAGAAACTGACATTATATCTGCTGAATGATATGCATCTTTATAGGTAATGTTCAATTTCTGATGCACTGTTCTTAGATTTGCTTTAGATATGGTGAAAGCGAGGTGTGATTGGTCATTAGTTACATCTTGGTTTTACAAACTAAGACACATTCTGTGTTTCTTAACAGGGTGAAACATTAAAGATTTTTTTTTTTATCATATCCTGGGTAGTGTTTGTCATTTTTACTATGGATATATATTCTTACTTTCTTAACTATTTATGTCAATGAAGTCCAAGTATATTATTTAAATAGGTGATTTGTTCAGCTGAAGCTTTAGGTAGAGGTGATACAGATTATTGTGATATTTTTCCAAGTTCATATTTCACTGGTTGGTGAAATGTAGTTTATGCAAAGACATCTTTTCATTTAATGTTTCACATAAAATGCCATAAATACAGAGCTATAACACCATAATGTGAACACATACAGAAGTTATTTTCAAATATAAGAAATTACATTGCTATAATGAGCAAAAGCTTTATGGCATGGGGGGCTGGATGTCTGGGTGAAGTCATCGATATATATAAAAATAACAAATATTAACTAAAAAAGCAATGTGCATCACATGATAAATCACCAGTTGGTCTGGAGTGTGGTGTACCAGGTGTGCAGGGAACTTAGGATGGTGGTGTCAACAAACCTCTTTGTTTTCATAATTTCATATGCATGTGCAGTAGTGTTCAGAATAATAGTAGTGCTATGTGACTAAAAAGATTAATCCAGGTTTTGAGTATATTTCTTATTGTTAGAAGGGAAACAAGGTACCAGTAGATTCAGTAGATTCTCACAAATCCAAGACCAAGCATGCACACTCTTAAGGCTATGAAATTTGGCTATTAGTAAAAAAGTAGAAAAAGAAGTAGAAAAGGGGGTGTTCACAATAATAATAGTGTGGCATTCAGTCAGTGAGTTTGTCAGTTTTGTGGAACAAACAGGTGTGAATCAGGTGTCCCCTATTTAAGGATGAAGCCAGCACCTGTTGAACATGCTTTTCTCTTTGAAAGCCTGAGGAAATGGGACGTTCAAGACATTGTTCAGAAGAACAGCGTAGTTTGATTAAAAAGTTGATTGGAGAGGGGAAAACTTATATGCAAGTGCAAAAAATTATAGGCTGTTCATCTACAATGATCTCCAATGCTTTAAAATGGACAAAAAAGCAGAGACGCGTGGAAGAAAACGGAAAACAACCATCAAAATGGATAGAAGAATAACCAGAATGGCAAAGGCTCACCCACTGATCAGCTCCAGGATGATCAAAGACAGTCTGGAGTTACCTGTAAGTGCTGTGACAGTTAGAAGACGCCTGTGTGAAGCTAATTTATTTGCAAGAATCCCCCGCAAAGTCCCTCTGTTAAATAATAGACATGTGCAGAAGAGGTTACAATTTGCCAAAGAACACATCAACTGGCCTAAAGAGAAATGGAGGAATATTTTGTGGACTGATTAGAGTAAAATTGTTCTTTTTGGGTCCAAGGGCCACCGACAGTTTGTGAGACGACCCCCAAACTCTGAATTCAAGCCACAGTGAAGACAGTGAAGCATGGTGGTGCAAGCATCATGATATGGGCATGTTTCTCCTTCTATGGTGTGAGCCTATATATCACATACCAGGTTCCAAACCAACAAAATTAATGCCTCGCACATGTGAAGAATCATGAAAAACTGTGGTTATACAACTAAATACTAGTTTAGTGATTCACAGGATTGCTAAAAAGCAGTTTGAACATAATAGTTTTGAGTTTGTAGCATCAACAGCAGATGCTACTATTATTGTGAACACCCCCTTTTCTACTTTTTTTTTTTACTAACAGCCCAATTTCATAGCCTTAAGAGTGTGCATATCATGAATGCTTGGTCTTGTTGGATTTGTGAGAATCTACTGAATCTACTGGTACCTTGTTTCCCATGTAACAAGAAGAAATATACTCAAGACCTGGATTAATCTTTTTAGTCACATAGCACTGCTGTTATTCTGAACACTACTGTACCTGCATCTGTTACGTGTTGATGCACACATCATGAGTACTTTGGTTCAGATCCAGATAATGGTATGGACCTCACCACCTATAGACCTGTATGTATTTTCCTAGGCTAGTGGTCCACGTGAGTAGACTAAGGATTAGAACTTGGTTTTCTTATTGAGCTCTTCTCCCCAGGCTAAAGATACACACACATACATACATAAGAAGACAAAAATCATCTTCAGTGAATATCTCTTAATTATGTACCAAAATAATGAAGGCAATACTGAGCTAATTGAACACTGTGGTATAATTACCAGCAGCACAGGAGGGTTTCTTATTGTCTTTATTTCGAGGTGCTTTGCAAAAATATTTCTGTCTGAGATTTTACATTCTTTGCATTTCTTTTCTGAACAAAAATGTAATTCAATATATACAAGATTTGCATAGAAGAATACAATAAATATACTTGACATTTTCTGTACTTTGCCAAGTATGAATTTAAATGAACTCTTGCTGTAAGCAGTTATCAGATACAAGGAAGGCAAGAACAGCATTTGAAAAATACTATAACGTTTTTAAATGACTTCATTTAACCGTTGCTATTGAAATAAAATCTGATGCTTTAAGAACATTATACATACTTTTATAAATAACATTGCATTCACTGGTAGAACACTTTTGTTAGCAGTATTTAACTGATACATGTCATCTGCGTATAATTATGCAGTTCTTTACAAACCACCTGCGGTTGTGATTTCATATATATATATATATATATATATATATATATATATATATATATATATATATATATATATATATATATATATGAAAGTTAGGCTCCAAAGTGTTTTATTTGCACTAATCTGCACATTGCATAAGATGATGAAAGATACTATTTAAAATCAGATTGACAAAATCAGTCTACAAAAACAGTCAACATTTAACCTTCTTTCAAACACTACACTGTAAAACCTGACAAGGTGATTTGACTTGCCAACCAAATGGAGGTTAGCCAAGTACTTTTTTTTTTCTTCATTTAAGATTATTCTAAATGACAATTGTACTTATTCCTAGTTATGTTTTTTTTTGTTTGTTTGTTTGTTGTTTTTTGTTTTTTGCAGGCAATTGGTTTTCTACATTTTTTTTTTCAAATAAAGTCAACTTGCCAAGATTTACAGTGTGGTGAAAAGAAAAAAATAGGGTACTTCTGTTTAATTTTTTTTTTTTTTTTTTAAGGCAGGTAGAGCTGTTTTTGCCAAGAAGTAAACTTTGATGGCTTCAGATGAGGCCATACCGAAAGTGAAAAATATTCCAGTTCCTTGACTGCCCACATGAAGCTGGCTCCAAAACAGAGCACATTCACATAGGAGTCCATGTTAAAATGTCCAACGTTAGAGCATAAATAAACATATTGACAGCCTGGCACGAAAAGAAAAAAAAAAAGTTTTCGTCCCTATAGATAGTTTGCTCCTCCATAACAACTGTACGGTGTGTGTGTGTGTGTGGGGGGGGGGGGGGGGTTCTAACTTCTTTGATTAAGATGTTTTAAGCCATAAAGTGCTGTATAATTGTGGGTTTAGTTGAGATTAAACTACATTAAATTAGGTAGATCTTTATTAATCCCTTAGGAAGACTCCCTCAGGGAAATTGAGGTGCCAGCAGCATTGAACAGGAGCACACAGGGTAAGAAGCACACAGAGTATCAAAAGCAGAAGTAAGAAACAATCTGCAAAAAGTAAATACAAATATAAATACAAGAACGACTGGCTACTACTGTTTCTCTGCTTCCTGTCCTGTCTTCCTGTTACTCCTCCTCCCCCTGAGTAGGTTTGGGTTTCCAGAACTGGTTCTTTTCGGGTATCATTAAGAAATGATTCGATCCAAGACATCAATAGCCTTTTTGCTTATCGATTGCTTATCGGTCCTTCAGAGCGGCCGTTGTTTTTGAGGGTGTTTGTCAGGAAGATGATCATTTCTCTATGTTGATAACAGACCCTGCAGCGGGTCTGTAATCAACCGCTTCTGCAGGACGACTCCACTTTGAAGGTTGAACCAATGAAGCAGTGATTCAAACCGCTGCTTCCTTGGTTCATTGCTTCGCCGCTCTTCAGAAGCCACAAGTCCACTTCTTAACCCTCTCAAAACCATTAAAATCTGCCGATCGTGAGTCACTTTTGTGCGGATTAATGTACTGGGACTCTTGTCTTGTTACAGTCAAGAAATGAGAATTGTCCTCCGTTCCACAGCTCCAAACGTTGCGCTGCTCTCTGCTGAGTAAAATTAGAGTCTGCGCGGAATTAATAACTTCAAAGCAAATCGGTGCTATAAATAAAATGACACCTCTTTCCAACATTGTAATACAGACAATAAACTACAATCGACTAAAATGTTTTTTCCTCCCAAAATGAGACGTCCTGCGCTCTTTATGAATTGCACTCATACTGACGTGCAGCACTGCGAGCTGTAAGAGCTCAGCTCACAAACATGGAAAGACATTCATGCTAATAATGTCTGAAAGGAAATGCTTTTGACAAAAACTGCAGATTTTTTTTTTATGTTTATTTATGTCCGGAGATCAAGGATCCACCATGTGGAGTTTATTATGTCCAGAGTTTAAGGATCCAGTGACTGATTTCATAGTTACTTACTTTAAGACTCAATAAAATGTTGCTGACATAGAAAACCTGTAAAGCCTACTTTTAGTACAAAGAAAATTCACAAGAGGTATCGATAAGGTATCGGATCGATAAGCAGAATTGATAATGGTATCGATATCGATAAAATCTTATCAATACCCATCCCTAACCCTGAGTGAGGAGTTGTACAGTCTGATGGTCTGAAGGACAAAGGCGTTTTTCAGTCTGCTGGTCCTGCATTTGGGAAGGAGCAGTCTGTGTCTGAAGAGGCTCCTCTGGTTGCTGATGACGGTGTGAAGACGGTGACTGGCATCATCCATAATGTCCAGCAGTTTGTCCAGTGTTCTCTTCTCTGCCTAATGGATCATCTAAAACGGGCCTTCTGAAGTATTCGCGCCAAGCGAAACTCTTGTGTTATTTAATCTTGTTTGCTAACGTGTTAGCACTGCCAGTAGGATTATCCGTTTCTCTTTCATGCACGATTAGTGAGAAAATCAGTGGCTCATAACCTTTACTGTCTACACCAAAGCAAATTGTTAGGAGAACCACCGCGTGGTCCCCAAAAATATGACTCAAACACCCGAATGGAGGTTAAGGTGTTAGTTTAGGTGGTTCAGACTCAGAGATGGACGTGTTCAGGCTTCTTTCTTCACACATGGAGTCATTCACGCTCCACCCCTTTATGCATTAATGAGTTCATTGCCCCCGCTCCTGCCAACATCGATGCCCAGATATGCTTTTTATATCAGTTGTTCTGGGTCTCTACAGAAAACCTGTATATATCTGAATTTCGATCTCCATTTCTTCTGTTTTTTCTTCCTGAATGATGTACACGGAGTAGCGCCACCCACTGGCATAGTGGTGCTACATATGTGCAGAGAGTATGTGCTCAATGGCCGCCTGCTATAGTCTCTCCAGTCTGCTCAAATGCTAATTTTTGGGGTGACTGGAGCTGGACGGCTGCATTCTCACAGTTGATCAGAGTCTCCACTATTTTCCTAATCCATGATGCCTGTGTTGTGGATGTAAACGTCAGTGATGGGCATGGAATTTGTCTGGTCTGTCAGTGGAGTGTTGCTTTTCTGCTGGATAAACTGCTGCAGGTTACACTGCCTCAGCTCCTTCTTCAGCTCTTCAATCACATCCCACTGGTCCTGGAGAGGAAACAACAAATCAACTTATAGATTCAAAAAGGATGAACATTTAAAGAAATAGGCTGGAGTGCTACAGTAACGGGGTGACAGTCCACTTGAAAGAGACATCTTCTCAGGACTCTATCCTCAATGAAGGATAAGGTCTAAAACCATGGCTCCACAGCTCCACAGCCAGCATTTGTATCTACCACCAGAGCCAGTCAGTGCTTGACAGAGGTCTCCGTCAGGGCCTTAACTGTTGAAAGACAGGAGACCTTCTGCGTTGACAGCTTTGTGTAGGAAGACTATAGTCCTGAAAGGCTTGCTGCCAGTTTGTTTATGGCTTACACCCTTTGAGCCGTGCATTCAAAATGTTTTGACTTTTACTGAAGTAAATATCTGAGCACATTCTTCTTACTCTAAAGTCTTTGACGTTCAGGCAGCCTTTTAGACATACTTCCCCAAAAATTGAGCAATATTGTTATCAATATACTCCCAACTCCCAATGCCAGAGAAGTAATGGGCAAAGTAAGTTACACACTGTACATTTTCATTTTACTTGTTTGCAATTTTTTATGAATGCATAGCATAGTAAATAAGTGTTTTTTTTTAGTTTGAAATATTATTCTTTGTTTATTTATTTATTCATTTAAGTGTTTGATATTGGGTTTGAATTGAGTACGCTGAAGTTGTTATATCACTCTAGACTCCTTTGACAATAATTTTGCTTTCAGATATCAGTATCAGTTTTAGTGTAATACAATATATTACAATTTTTACAACATTTTCACAGCTTTACTTTGCCATCAGACAACCCTTTCCAACAGGGACTTGACATCTCAGATCTTTCTGGATGCTTAATGAGAAACTAAACTTTCATATCAAATAGCACAACCATTTAAAGACCCTTCCCAGGGCTTTTCAAAAATAAACAGAAATAAAGCAACAGGATTGAAATAATGAGTGATCAAGAGAGTGCAATCAGTTTAAAATCAGTTTGAACACAAACATCCCAAATTCTCTCGGTGAGTGAGGGATTATTTGTATTACAGTGACTGTTTTCTTCCTACTTAATAGGTAAATGTGCTGTCCAAACAGGTTTATATGCCAGAATCTGATATAGATACCTAATCACATCAGCAGTAATCGACAGACAGGGAGGCTCTGAACATGAACTTGCTTTGAGCAAACAAGTTTTCAGTGGAGTTGCCAACATTCAGAGCGAATGGTGGATCTCTTCTATGGGATGTGGGCTCCACATCCAAGTCCGCAAAAAGTAGGGTACTCCATCAGCCACTGCCAAACTCGGCAGTCTCTTTCTGCAGCTGTCAAAGGAGCACCATGGATTTTGGGGTTACCTTTCACTGCTATGCTGATGATACTCAGTTATACATGCCGATAACCGCTGGTAATCTCATCCACATAAAATCCTTAGAAGATTGCCTTGCATCAGTGAGAAGTTGGATGTCTAGAAACTTCCTATTTTTAAACTCTGATAAGACTGAAATGATGATTCTTGGTCCAGTGAGACATCAGCATCAATTTGACCAGTTAACGCTTAGCCAAGGCTCGTGTGTCATACATCACACTGACATTTGACCTTTGACCTCCACATTAGAAATATTATGAGGACTGCTTTCTTCCACCTGCAAAATATAGCGAAGATTCATCCCACCCTGTCTGTGACTGATGCTGAGACCCTGATCAATGTGTTTATCTCTTCTAGATTGGACTACTGCAATGTTCTATTTTCTGGTTTACCGTAGTCCAGCATTAGGGGTCTCCAATTGGTTCAAAATGCTGCAGCCAGACTTTTGACTTTTGAAAGTTCGACCACATTACACCCATTTTGGCATCTCTTCACTGGCTTCCTGTCCCAGTGAGATCAGATTTTAAGGTTCTGCTACTAGCCTATAAAGTTATTCATGGACTGGCACCGCCCTACGTAGCAGACTTAATTAAACCTTACGTACCGGCCTGGGCTTTGCATTCTCAGGGTGCAGGACTGGATCGTGTCCCTAGGGTGAATAAGAAGTCTGTGGGTCACAGAGCTTTCTCTTATCGTGCCCCTGTTCTGTGGAATGATCTCCCTGCATCAATAAAACAGACTCTGTGGAGACTTTCAAGTCCAGACTTAAGACGCACTTATTTTCCCTTTCGTATGGCTAGCATACTGGCATAGTATAGTTCTACGCGTTTACTCTTTTAATTCATTTTATTAGGAAACAGAGCGTGCCGCGGCCTCGACTTTACCTAAATTTTGGGTCTTTTAGTGAAGTTTAGGGCTAGTGGCCGGCGATCACCTTAGTATTTCCTGTTTTTCTTCTTGTTTAATGCTGACAAATTATACTGTATTTCTTGTCTTTCTGATGCCTGATTCTGTTTTTTCTTTCTCTTTAAGATGCAGATCCATCCAGAGATGGGGGTGGTTTTTGTGCTGGAGACCATCCTGTCCTGTGCATCAACAGCATTTCCTGTATATTTCTTTTGTGAATTGTGTCTGTAGCATGGCTCAAACAGAGGCTCACCCCTTTGAGTCTGGTCTGCTTGAGGTTTCTTCCTCAGAGGGAGTTTTTCCTTACCACTGCTGCTCTGGGGGTTAGTAAGGTGAGACCTTACTTGTGTGAAGCGCCTTGAGGCAACTCTGTTTGGATTTGGTGCTACATAAATGAAAATAAATTGAAATTGAATTGAAATTGAATTGCATGGATGGAAGACTGTGGCTATGCCAGTTTAGTGTTCAAAAGAGAGGGTCATACATATCTGGATTGGTGAGGCAAGCTGTGGCGAGACCCTCATAAGCAAATGGAAATCCTCTTTATACAGAATGTTGAAGCAGTTAGACAGCTGGTTGTCCGCATACAAGGAAGAAGCAGACTGCTGATTATTGACTTAGTGTGGAGTTTTTCATTGACATCTTCAGCTTCATGCCCAAATGGAGCCACTGATCCCTAGCCTACGAGCAACCCTGCTCCTTGCCATGGCACTCCTAGGTCTTCCCCAAGCACAGCAATCATCCATGAGGCTGTAAACTCTACATTTTTCTTTTTTTTGATAGTGCCTGCTCTCTTAATTCTGCACTTTTCTTTGCAAACCAGTGGCATTCTGCACAGTGCAAAGCTGAGGAGGAAGGTGGTAACGTGACATAAATAAAACCACAGGACACAAGCAATAACCAAAACCCATGATGCAAATGAAAATACTAAAACAAATACAAATATGAGTCCACTTCTTTTATGGGTATGTGAGTATTTTTTCTAGTCTGGTTCAGCCTTTTGCATCCGGCCCAACCTGTTATGATTTCAGTGCAGGAACAGAGTCAAAGTGAACCCCAGAAGCAGGCAGCCAGGACACAGATGTGTAGATGCCACTCCCCATGAATAATGATCTTCATTCTCAAACAGAACCTGCAGCTGTAACTACACACAAGCATCTTGAGACTTTGAAGCATAATATTAGATGACTGAGGAGTTGTACCTTTAGCTTTTCATCAGCAACTTGCAGCTCTGTGTGGGTGAGTAATAACGCCACATCCAGGTCCTGTCCCTGCTGCAGGCGATAGTGAAGCTCCTGTTTCAGAGAATTCAAGGCCTCATCTGGCTGCTGAGGGCTTGACGGAGAGTTCTGACTTCTGACCTCTTCTAAATGTTCTAAACGATCCTGGTGTTCCTCAAACTGGCGATTACAACGATCCAACGATGACGATATCCGGTCTAGACGGCTGTGCATATCTGTGGAATTCAGAGTAAAAACCCAACAAAAGTTCACAAATTTGCTGAGGAGAACATGACAGATAGATAGATGGAGTCATGATCTTGAAATTTGCTTTTAAATTAACACTTTGAGGTTAGGGTGGTGGCCAAGCAGTTAGTGTGGAAGGTTCCTGGTTCAATGCAACCCCTATGCATTTTCCATGTAATGTGGCAGGGCAACGTCAGAAAGGGCATCCAACATCAAACTCTGTCACCAGGGGGCAGAGTACTGTTCCAAAAAGTAAAACAACTTTTGCACAGACAGGTTTTTCATATAGAGCGATTAAAGAATGGAACAATCTTCCTACTGGACCAAAAAGCAAAAATTATTTTATTTTTACCAGTGCATTAAAAAAAGTGGCTGTTGAATGGTCAGACCTGCCAGCATTGACTCTGAGTCTGTTTTTTTCTCCTTATTCTGTGAAAGAAACTGATTAATGTTATTTCCATGTTTCCATTTCCATGTTCCAGTCTATTTATTTATTTATTTATTGTGATTTAGATATGCAATAGTACAGTCTCTACAGGGCATGGATTGTGTCTGATTGTGATATGGTGATATGGTGCCTGTGAAAGTGATTTATTGTGGGATTTATTATCCATTATCTTTAACTAGTAATGAGTTCATGACTTTCTTTGCTAACAAAATTTTAACTATTAGAGAAAAAATTACTCATAACCATCCCAAAGACGTATCGTTATCTTTGGCTGCTTTCAGTGATGCCGGTATTTGGTTAGACTCTTTCTCTCCGATTGTTCTGTCTGAGTTATTTTCATTAGTTACTTCATCCAAACCATCAACATGTTTATTAGACCCCATTCCTACCAGGCTGCTCAAGGAAGCCCTACCATTATTTAATGCTTCGATCTTAAATATGATCAATCTATCTTTGTTAGTTGGCTATGTACCACAGGCTTTTAAGGTGGCAGTAATTAAACCATTACTTAAAAAGCCATCACTTGACCCAGCTATCTTAGCTAATTATAGGCCAATCTCCAACCTTCCTTTTCTCTCAAAGATTCTTGAAAGGGTAGTTGTAAAACAGCTAACTGATCATCTGCAGAGGAATGGTCTATTTGAAGAGTTTCAGTCAGGTTTTAGAATTCATCATAGTACAGAAACAGCATTAGTGAAGGTTACAAATGATCTTCTTATGGCCTCGGACAGTGGACTCATCTCTGTGCTTGTTCTGTTAGACCTCAGTGCTGCTTTTGATACTGTTGACCATAAAATTTATTACAGAGATTAGAGCATGCCATAGGTATTAAAGGCACTGCGCTGCGGTGGTTTGAATCATATTTGTCTAATAGATTACAATTTGTTCATGTAAATGGGGAATCTTCTTCACAGACTAAAGTTAATTATGGAGTTCCACAAGGTTCTGTGCTAGGACCAATTTTATTCACTTTATATATGCTTCCCTTAGGCAGTATTATTAGACGGTATTGCTTAAATTTTCATTGTTACGCAGATGATACCCAGCTTTATCTATCCATGAAGCCAGAGGACACACACCAATTAGCTAAACTGCAGGATTGTCTTACAGACATAAAGACATGGATGACCTCTAATTTCCTGCTTTTAAACTCAGATAAAACTGAAGTTATTGTTCTTGGCCCCACAAATCTTAGAAACATGGTGTCTAACCAGATCCTTACTCTGGATGGCATTACCCTGACCTCTAGTAATACTGTGAGAAATCTTGGAGTCATTTTTGATCAGGATATGTCATTCAAAGCGCATATTAAACAAATATGTAGGACTGCTTTTTTGCATTTACGCAATATCTCTAAAATCAGAAAGGTCTTGTCTCAGAGTGATGCTGAAAAACTAATTCATGCATTTATTTCCTCTAGGCTGGACTATTGTAATTCATTATTATCAGGTTGTCCTAAAAGTTCCCTAAAAAGCCTTCAGTTAATTCAAAATGCTGCAGCTAGAGTGCTGACGGGGACTAGAAGGAGAGAGCATATCTCACCCATATTGGCCTCTCTTCATTGGCTTCCTGTTAATTCTAGAATATAATTTAAAATTCTTCTTCTTACTTATAAGGTTTTGAATAATCAGGTCCCATCTTATCTTAGGGACCTCGTAGTACCATATCACCCCAATAGAGCGCTTCGCTCTCAGACTGCAGGCTTACTTGTAGTTCCTAGGGTTTGTAAGAGTAGAATGGGAGGCAGAGCCTTCAGCTTTCAGGCTCCTCTCCTGTGGAACCAGCTCCCAATTCAGATCAGGGAGACAGACACCCTCTCTACTTTTAAGATTAGGCTTAAAACTTTCCTTTTTGCTAAAGCTTATAGTTAGGGCTGGATCAGGTGACCCTGAACCATCCCTTAGTTATGCTGCTATAGACGTAGACTGCTGGGGGGTTCCCATGATGCACTGTTTCTTTCTCTTTTTGCTCTGTATGCACCACTCTGCATTTAATCATTAGTGATCGATCTCTGCTCCCCTCCACAGCATGTCTTTTTCCTGGTTCTCTCCCTCAGCCCCAACCAGTCCCAGCAGAAGACTGCCCCTCCCTGAGCCTGGTTCTGCTGGAGGTTTCTTCCTGTTAAAAGGGAGTTTTTCCTTCCCACTGTAGCCAAGTGCTTGCTCACAGGGGGTCGTTTTGACCGTTGGGGTTTTACATCATTATTGTATGGCCTTGCCTTACAATATAAAGCGCCTTGGGGCAACTGTTTGTTGTGATTTGGCGCTATATAAAAAAAAATTGATTGATTGATTGATTGATTTATTGTTTAGAACTTAGAATTTTAGAATATTGTGTTATTATATTGTTAATTTATTCATTTTAATTTATTTATTGTTCATTTATTTGATGTACCCAGGGACTGTGGGTGGAAATTAGCTATACAGCTATAATCTGGTACAACTCATCTTTGTCTTGATGAACTTAATGATGTTTTTACACTGTCCCTCAAATAAACTAATAAACTAAACTAAACGTGCCGAATCCACATGCAGATCCACTTCTGATCTGCTGTTGCGACCCTGAGTGCAGCTGAAGGAATTTACTAAAGTTGTATGAAGCTCTGTCAAGTTAATAAATTCAGCTAATCTGAAAGGTTTCCCCAGTGAACATTAGTTTATTTGCTTTGTCAGTGCCCACTGTAACACAAGACATGTGACCGTGATCGTTGATACATATTTTGCAATACCTTTGACGCTCTTACCCAGAGGGATTACTTTCACATGAGGAAGTGGAGTAAAGTAATTAATGGCAATTTCTCAGTTATTCTTATTCCCATTCAAATGCAAATGCTTCAAGTCATTTTATGGACTATGTGCTCCCGTGCCAGTAAATATTATGTTGACTTTTACAGTAGTGTTCAGAATAATAGTAGTGCTATATGACTAAAAAGATTAATCCAGGTTTTGAGTATATTTCTTATTGTTACATGGGAAACAAGGTACCAGTAGATTCAGTAGATTCTCACAAATCCAACAAGACCAAGCATTCATGATATGCACACTCTTAGGGCTATGAAAATGGGCTATTAGTAAAAAAAAGTAGAAAAAGGGGTGTTCACAATAATAGTAGTGTGGCATTCAGTCAGTGAGTTCGTCAATATTGTGGAACAAACAGGTGTGAATCAGGTGTCCCCTATTTAAGGATGAAGCCAGCACCTGTTGAACATGCTTTTCTTTTTGAAAGCCTGAGGAAAATGGGACGTTCAAGACATTGTTCAGAAGAACAGTGTAGTTTGATTAAAAAGTTGATTGGAGAGGGGAAAACTTATATGCAGGTGCAAAAAATTATAGGCTGTTCATCTACAATGATCTCCAATGCTTTAAAATGGACAAAAGAACAGAGACGCGTGGAAGAAAACAGAAAACAACCATCAAAAAGGATAGAAGAACAACTAGAATGGCAAAGGCTCACCCATTGATCAGCTCCAGGATGATCAAAGACAGTCTGGAGTTACCTGTAAGTGCTGTGACAGTTAGAAGACGTCTGTGTGAAGCTAATTTATTTGCAAGAATCCCCTGCAAAGTCCCTCTGTTAAATAAAAGACATGTGCAGAAGAGGTTACAATTTGCCAAAGAACACATCCAACTGGCCTAAAGAGAAATGGAGGAATATTTTGTGGACTGATGAGAGTAAAATTGTTCTTTTTGGGTCCAAGGGCCACCGACAGTTTGTGAGATGACCCCCAAACTCTGAATTCAAGCCACAGTTCACAGTGAAGACAGTGAAGCATGGTGGTGCAAGCATCATGATATGGGCATGTTTCTCCTACTATGGTGTTGGGCCTATATATCGCATACCAGGTATCATGGATCAGTTTGGATATGTCAAAATACTTGAAGAGGTCATGTTGCCTTATGCTGAAGAGGACATGCCCTTGAAATGGGTGTTTCCACAAGACAATGACCCCAAGCACACTAGTAACCGAGCAAAATCTTGGTTCCAAACCAACAAAATTAATGCCTTGAGATGTGAAGAAATCATGAAAAACTGTGGTTATACAACTAAATACTAGTTTAGTGATTCACAGGATTGCTAAAAAAGCAGTTTGAACATAATAGTAGATGCTACTATTATTGTGAACGCCCCCTTTTCTACTTTTTTTACTAATAGCCCAATTTCATAGCCTTAAGAGTGTACATATCATGAATGCTTGGTCTTGTTGGATTGGTGAGAATCTACTGAATCTACTGGTACCTTGTTTTCCATGTAACAATAAGAAATATACTCAAAACCTGGATTAATCTTTTTAGTCACATAGCACTACTGTTATTCTGAACACTACTGTAACTTCTGTAAACTGTGCATAGATATTACTTCAGTTTATATTAATCCCATGCAAATAGATACATTCGTAAATATTTCATCATATCCTGTGGAAAAGGGGTTTTCAACAGGTAGGGAGGCACTAAAGTGATTTGGATGACATTTACACCCTGTACATTCTTCTGCGTGCAGATTAACACAAAAATGTGATACAATAAACACAAAGTCGGTGGGATGGGACATGTTTTTTCCATGTCTGTGTGAGACGTCTGCACACACACAAACTCACAGAGCACACCTTTGCACAGAGAGAGCCTTTGTACAGCGTGCAGCCAAAAGAAAAAAAAGAACTGATGTCACAGATAACATATGATAGATGATTGAGCATGACTGTTAATCAGGACACAGGGTGTGTAAAACAATGATGTTTTGTGGAAACTGTTTCTTTGGTTGCTTGCAAAGAATCTTTCCAAATGCAAAGCAAGAAGTGTCTCCATTCATTTTCATTTAATGTTTGTGAACGTGCGCTGCATCGGTATAAATTCCAGTTACAATTTGACATTCTTAGTGATGCTGAAATATGAGACTGCAGCTAAGTTTGACCACACACCTTGTTCTCTGTCCATCTCTGCCTTTAATTGTTGCTCCCAGTGCTCTCCGTGTTTCAGCTCTGCCTCGTTCTCCCTTAGCCTTAGCTCCAGTTCCTCCAGTGCATTCTCAGGAGTTGGAATCAGTCCAGGAACTGCAGCAGAGGAGCTCTGTCGCTCCCTCACTTCTATATCCCTCTGAAGAGACTGAAGGTGAATCTCAAGGTCTTCAAGTTTCCTCTGTTGCTGTAAGATTTGCCTGAATACCTCCTCTTTGGCTGCAAAAGTTGAAGATGTTTCCACTTCTTTGGGATGGTCTATGAAAGGAGGAGATGCCCTCAGTTCTTGGGAGGCTCTGAGCAGTGATGTCTTGGATCCATTTGGTGTAGTCCTCTTGGGAATTGATGTGGGACCCAAACTGTAGGTGAGGTCCTTCTGTGGCCCTCTGTGTTTGATGTGTTCAGCCTCTGGTTTGTTCGGCTTGCGATGACGTCTGTCTCTGGCTGAACTGTCTTGACCACTGAGGCTGGGGCCCCTTCTCAGGAGTACAAACTGGACCTCTGTGGCTAGTTGTCCAAGCTGAGCCAGAATTTTCAGAGGGCAGTCGTCAGCCACTAACTGTTTCTCCGTTCCTCGCAACCTCAAGATAAGAACGTAACGACCTGTCTGACCTGGAGGAAAGAGAAGCACAAGAAGGAATGTTAGAACATTTAAATACAATGAATTTCATTGTATTTACATGTAAGGACAACGCATTCGAGGGGTGGGATGACTATAATAGTTATAATAGTCGACTACAACTACCTAACAACTAGTTGACTATTTTTTTATTAGTCGATTAGTCGAAAGCCATTTATTAAGTTCATTTAACCCTTAAAAGACGAGAACTGCAGGAGCTGCCACCACTCCCTTCACTCAGTGGGGAAAGTATGTGAACCTTGGACTACTTTGTGACCCAGTGGTGAATAAAAAGTCTGTGGGCCACAGAGCCTTTTCTTATCATTCATCTGTTTTGTGTTAAGACATTTATTTTACATCTCGTATGGTCAGCACACTGACATAGCTTGGTACTATGCTTCCTATCCTTTTACAACCCCAATTCCAATGAAGTTGGGACGTTGTGTGAAATGTAAATAAAAACAGAATACGATTTGCAAATCCTCTTCAACCTATATTCAATTGAATACACCACAAAGACAAGATATTTAATGTTCAAACTGATAAACTTTATTGTTTTTGTGCAAATATTTGCTAATTTTGAAATGGATGCCTGCAACACATTTCAAAAAATTTGGGACGTGGCAAGAAAAGACTGGGAAACTTGATGAATGCTCAAAGAACATCTAATTGGAAACATGTGAGTGTCATGACTGGGTATAAATGGAGCATCCCCAAAAGGCTCAGCCATTCACAAGCAAAGAGGAGGCGAGGATCACCACTTTGTGAACAACTGTGTGAAATAATAGTCCAACAGTTTAAGAACAATGTTTCTCAACATTCAATTGAAAGGAATTTAGGGATTCCATAATCTACAGTCCATAATATAATCAGAATATTCAGAGAATCTGGAGAACTTTTTATAGGTAAGCGGCAAGGCCAAAAACCAACACTGAGTGCCCGTGACCTTCAATCTCTCAGGCGGCACTGCATTAAAAACCAACATCATTGTGTAAAGCTCAGGAACACTTCAGAAAACCATTGTCACTTAACACAGTTCGTCGCTACATCTACAAGTGCAAGTTAAAACTCTACCATGCAAAGCGAAAGCCATACATCAACAACATCCAGAAACGCCGCCGCCTTCTCTGGGCCCGAGCTCATTTGAAATGGACAGACACAAAGTGGAAAAATGTGCTGTGGTCTGATGAGCCCACATTTCAAATTTTCTTGGAAATCATGGATGTCGTGTCCTCCAGACAAATGAGGAAAAAGACCATACAGATTGTTACCAGTGCAAAGTTCAAAAGCCAGCATCTGTGATGGTATGGGGGGGTGTTAGTGCCCATGGTATGGACAACTTACACATCTGTGATGGCACCATCAATGCTGAAATGTACATCCAGGTTTTTGTTGTGTGGCTGGGGTGCCTGGCTGGCTTTTGTTTCTGTTTTCCTTCCAGGTGGCATGCGTTCAGGACTGAGTGGCTGATGTGTGGCTGAGTTATTAGGACCTCACCCTGATCACCTAAGGCTGGTCATGTGCAACTCGTCAGGACTCACAGCTGTGGTGCATCTGTATGGATTGGGGCATGGTTGCATTTAAGTCTGGAGTACACAGTGTGTATTTGCCAGAGACTCGACCTTGTGACCAGACGGGTGAGATCGACGTTTGGAGAACCATCTCATCATCATGGATGCAGAGACCGTACCAGGTTTGACGCCACAGTCTGTGAAGGAGGATTGGGTGAGGTCTCACGCTCGTCAGCACACTTCCTGAGGTACTTTAGGTTTTGTGACTAACATGAGTACAGTCAGCAGATATGGTGTCCCTCACACCTTATTATATTGAGCTGTTATGTTAGTCGTTTAATCAGCTTCCACTGCAGTGGAGAATTGGACTGGGTGTTCCATGCCTGCAGGGTGGGAAGCTGATTGGTGATTAAGCCAGGAAGTGTTTGCTGATTATGTACACCTTTGAGTGGTCTCTCTGTGTGTGGAGTGGTGGACTCACATTATGGTTTCTTCTTTCACAGACTCGGTTGGTCGCGGCCACCTGGGGGGTGTCGGCGGGGTCCTTGGGTCCGAACTGTTCTGGCTCCGGACCGTTTGTGCTGCTGGGAGCGCACCGTTTTTCCACCTCGCCAGACCGCGCACTTGTTTGTTATTAATTAAGCACTCACTGTTATGTCATTAAATTCTGTTATCCCTTTGAACCGTGCTCTGTTTCTTTTATGCTGGGTCCTAATGTCAAACGCTGGTCGGTGCTCCGACTGCGTCCGACACATAACAGTTTTGGAGCAACACATGCTGCCATCCAAGCAACGTCTTTTTCAGGGACGTCCCTGCTTATTTCAGCAAGACAATGCCAAGCTACATTCTGCACGTGTTACAACAGCGTGACTTCGTAGTAAAAGAGTGCAGGTACTAGACTGGCCTGCCTGCAGTCCAGACCTGTTGCCCATTGAAGATGTGTGGCACATTATGAAGCGCAAAATACAACAACAGAGACCCCGGACTGTTGAACATCTGAAGTCATGCATCAAGCAAGAATGGGAAAGAATTCCACCTACAAAGCTTCAACAATTAGTGTCCTCAGTTCCCGAATGCTTATTGAGTGTTGTTAGAAGGAAAGGTGATGTAACACAGTGGTAAACATACCACTGTCCCAGCTTTTTTGAAACGTGTTGCAGGCATCCATTTCAAAATGAGCAAATATTTGTACAAAAACAATAAAGTTTATCAGTTTGAACATTACATATCTTGTCTTTGTGGTGTATTCAACTGAATATAGGTTGAAGAGGATTTGCAAATTATTGTATTCTGTTTTTATTTACATTTTACACAACATCCCAACTTCATTGGAATTGGGGTTGCATATTCATTCTATTAGTAAATGGAACAGCTTGCTCTAGGGGTTGGTAAGGTTAGCACCTTAAGGCAGCCTTGTTGTAATTGGGCGCTATATACTGTAAATTCAATAATTGAATTTACGATTTTGTGTTTATAGTTGTTGAAATAAATGTCACATTTGAGTTTCACCATGAAGATTTGAAATTGGCTTAATTCATTGAATGTCAAATTTAGTCGCCGATTTGTCGAGTAGTCGATGATTAATAGTACCCGACTAGTTCACTAATAGTCCTCCCAGCCCTAAAGCATTCTATTCTATTTATATTAAGGACTTTTAGTGTGAAGGTCTCAGACTACAGCAAAAGCAAATGTACATTACAGGATGTATCACCAAAACTTAGTAAACTCTCAGAGACATTATGTGTTTGTGTGTGTGTGTGTGTGTGTGTGTGTGTGTGTGTGTGTGTGTGTGTGTGTGTGTGTGTGTGTGTGTGTGTGTGTGTGTGTGTGTGTGTGTGTGTGTGTGTGTGTGTGTGTGTGTGTGAGTGTGCTTGTGTAAATTCTAATATTTACCAATTGACTGTGCAAGAGAGATAACCACATCTTGACAGGAAGTGTTCAGTGATAGGCCACACACCACTCTGGCCACACCATCCACCCACACCTTCAGCTCCATCACTCCTATCGTGAGGCTCCACCAATGACCTGTACAGAGACATAAGCAAATTTGCAAACCACATGCTGCACAATTAATGATTTCAATCACCAAAACTTTATGTATGTGGCTCATTGCGCATAATCCAGCATGCAGGTGCCTGAGGACCACAGTGGCTGGAGAAGACCAGGAATGTCCATGTTTCACCTGTCTGTGGCAAACAGAGGGCTATTTTACTGACGTGGGGATGGAGTCTACCTGGGTGGCTGCGATCCAAGACACAATGAGATGGGTGTGGTGGACATAGACCAGCCTTCACCTGACTCTATACTCCAAAATCTTGGTCGTGTCCACCTTATTTTCTGACTTACGGTATACTGTGTGGAAAATGGAAGACAGTTACCTCAGCTGTGACTTCTGAGGTAAATGGAACACAGCATCATTCATGTCTATGCGGTGTTGTGGTCAAACACAGAGCGACAGATGCAGACGTCAGACTGAGGAGTGACAAGACCACAGCAACATTCATCATGTTCAAAAACAACTTGAACGCCAAAGAAATCAACATGCTGACAAAGCTACGTATCTTCACCTCCAACGCAACAAGATCAGTTGCTGATGAGAAGAAGTAGATGTAGTGTTTGTGAATATCAAGAAGAAAAAGGGCACCCAGTTTGTCACCAGCAAAAAGATTAAAAACAAGCCTGTGATATGGGGCGTGCTTGTGCCCAATACATCATGGGTAATTTTCTTATCGATGAAGGCATTACGAAATAAGAAAGGTGGCTACACCCAGAATGTAGTGCCTTCTAGCTGACATATTTACTTGGGACATCTGTGCACACCCCAAACATATAGTGCATGAGTGTCAGTTGCATCATGACAGAATGCAGGTTGACTGCTCTGACTGGAGTCCAGACGTGTCTCGTTTGAAAATACAGCATGTATCAAGTGATGAAGCTAACTGAGACAACTGAACACTTCTAGGTAGAATAATCACTGAATGAAGATCCAAAATAATCAATTCTGCTGGTAATTACTGCTCTATAAAACTCTGTTATGTAAATGTTCAGGCAGCCAACTGGAGCCATGTTGTGACATTCATGTGACATTCATGTGACATAATCCCCACCTCGTACATATCAAACACACACCTGCCACAAGTGTCCAATTACCTGTGAAACCCCCTTCTCCACCCTAAAGCCACCTGACATCAAGATCTGGATCATTGTCACTCCTTAATATCCCTCTGTGCAATCTTAAGAAATGGAAATGGGCACATTTCCTTTATAGTCAAAGCACTGTCATCAAAGAAAACTCACTCACTGCTTATGTCAAACCCCACATAGGAATACTTAGCATGTGCTTAATGCTGGTTCGTGCACTCTACCGTACCCAAAACAAGCCAGCAGTCAGCACATGATTTGGACATACTACACTGCCACCATTTGACATGTCCTTTGACCCAGATGTTAACAGATGATGCATATGCACGTCCCTAGTCATGTTAAATGGTAAAATGGTCTGCATTTATATACCGCTTTTCCATCTGCATCAGATGCTCAAAGCGCTTTACAATTATGCCTCACATTCACCAATTCACACAAACACACTCACACATTGATGTCAGGGTGCTGCAATGCAAGGTGCTCAGTACACACCGGGAGCAACTTGGGGATTAAGGACCTTGCCCAAGGGTTCTTAGTGATTTTCTGGTCAGGCTGGGATTTGAATGGTAAATGGACTGCATTTATATAGCGCTTTTCCATCTGAATCAGACGCTCAAAGCGCTTTACAATTATGTCTCACATTCACCCCGATGTCAGGGTGCTGCCATACAAGGCGCTCACTACACACCGGGAGCAATAGGGGATTAAAGGCCGTGCCCAAGGGCCCTTAGTGATTTTCCAGTCAGGTGGAGATTTGAACCCATGATCTTCTGGACTCAAGCCCAACACCTTAGCCACTAGACCATCACCTCCCCCTTATGTGATGAGATCCTGAGGCCCACTGTTGTGCCAACATCCAAGAACATCACCTCATGTTGCAGCAGGATAATGCACGGCCCCATGTTGCAAGGATCTGTACACAATTCTTGGAAGCCGAAAATGTCCCAGTTCTTGCATGGCCGGCATACTCACCGGACGTCATCCATTGAGCATGTTTGGGATGCTCTACTCTATGTGAAGGAGATGTGTTGTACTGCATGAGGCAAATGGTGGTCACACCAGATACTGACTGGTATCCCCCCAATAAAACAAAACTGCACCTTTCAGAGTGGCCTTTTATTGTGGGCAGTCTAAGGCACACCTGTGCACTAATCATGGTGTCTAATCAGCATCTTGATATGGCACACCTGTGAGGTGGGATGGATTATCTCAGCAAAGGAGAAGTGCTCACTATCACAGATTTAGACTGGTTTGTGAACAATATTTGAGGGAAATGGTGATATTGTCTATGTGGAAAAAGTTTTGAAGCAGCAGGACCTTCGTGGCCGGGACGACGGTGGGGGATCAAACCCACGCGGCTTGCACCAAAAGACCGTTCCTCTACCAGGTCAGTCAAAGGGGAACTCCCCATTAGCCAAGCTAGTGGGAACGTCTTTTCAACTGGGACCCGGGACTTTCATCCCGCTACAGTTTTAGATCTTTGAGTTCATCTCATACAAAATGGGAGCAAAACCAAAAGTGATGCGTTTATATTTTTGTTGAGTGTATTGGATGCAAATCCTGCTCATAAATTAATTGTGTTCATCCAATGCATCAGTTTTATAAATGTATGTGCACTAGCAAACTAGTTATGAACTAACTGACTTCCTTCCCTATATTTTCTTTATTGTCAGTTGGCAGGTTAGCTTTTGGTGTATTCCTTTAGGGAGGAATGTGCATATTGTGCCCTGAGCTTGGAGGCACTGATCAAGAGGCACCAAGTGTCAATAGGGGCTCAGGGTTGAACCCGATACACTGAAAGCTGAGCAGGACAAAGGCCAAAACATTTTTATTTTAAATGTGAATTCTAGATTAAGGGTTGACAGCCTTTGGTGTCATGTGGATGAAGTGCACTCTTAAAAGTTGTGATCCTGAAGTTCTGTTGGACCTTCACAGGAAAAGTTTGGGAATTCCTTATTGTTATGTTTGGCCTCTTTCCACAATAATGTGAAGTCTGTATGGTACCAAGCTTCTTCTACTGTATTTTTGTAGCCAATGTGTATAAACCTATATCCACAACTATATATTGACAAATGGCACATTTTATTTTATTTGTATTTACATAAATATCACATTTAACAGTGTGATCCTTTACATACAGACTTACAAAAACAGAGGCCACTTGAACAATAAGTGATGCATTAAAAGCAAGCAGTTAAACAGTTACCAATAGAGGTGGGCGGATCGATCCTAATATCGATAATATCGATACCAACGCTGTTATTGATATTGAACAATCCTCGTGTAAAAAGATCGATACTCAAGCTTTTTTCTGTCCCGCACGCACTGACTGCTGTGCACACAGATTCATCAAAGTCTACTTTCTGTCTCTGTGCGCTGTGTCACACAACACGGAGCAGTGCACCCTTGTATTGTGGTTTGTCAGCCCTCTACCTCAGAAAATTTTGTTTTAAGTTGTGTTGAGTGTTTTTTTTTTTTAAACAAAAATGTTGATTGTGATAATAAAGTATTTTGTTGTCACGTACAATGTTTGGCGAAATTCTATCCTAGGTCTTTTGGATCCTTTGGATCTATGAAACTTAAATATGAAAAAGTATTGGTATCGGTAATCGATATCGGTGATACTGGGCTTGTATGTACTTTGTATCGGATCAATACCAAAATTCCCGGTATCGCCCACCGCTAGTTACCGGTATGTGCTGCACAAATAAATATTTCACATGCACTGACTTGCCAAAATACTACAAGACACTGAAATGCATTTATGAGTTACTACTCTTGTTTGAAAAAAGGATGATTGGTTTGAAGTGGATTTGATTGAAATCAGGATGACGAGGATCTCTTGACAAAATGTGCCACATACACATAAATTAACACCACTCATGCTAACTGTCAGATTTCCCAAATGCTTTTAATCAAATATATAAGTAAGCAGCAAATTAATTTGAATCATAGCAAATAAAAACATGTATTTTAAAAATGTATATCCACCTATTGTGCTTTGAAATCACAAAATTTAAAAAATGAAGATTTATTGTCTAATTAAAAATGTTGAATTATTATCCTATTATTATCCCGACTCGATAATTAGATTTAACTAACTTAAAAACTATATTAAATGGACTGCATTTATATAGCGCTTTTCCATCTGCATCAGACGCTCAAAGCGCTTTACAATTATGCCTCACATTCACCCCGATGTCAGGGTGCTGCCATACAAGGCGCTCACTACACACCGGGAGCAATAGGGGATTAAAGGCCTTGCCCAAGGGCCCTTAGTGATTTTCCAGTCAGGTGGGGATTTGAACCCATGATCTTCTGGACTCAAGCCCACACCTTAACCACTAGACCATCACCTCCATTATGAACACAATAACTTATAAGTTATTGTGTTCATAAACAATCAATGGGACAGTCACTTTTAAATTTTTCTTGAGGAATTGAGGTGTTTGTGTGAAGTGATCAGTGTAGTTTTGTTTGGGTTTTTTTCTTGGTTCTATGAGGGCTGGAATGCAGTTGAACGTGCTGACATTCCTGAAAGGCTCCGCCCACACTGTGTTTGTTCACCAGCACTGTTCAAGATCACTTTCAGTCAGCAAACAGCCGGTGATGACTGTAAAAGTGTCATGGCAACAACAGCATTGCTCTTCACCGTGTCCAACCCAATCCGCTGTCATGTAACAGACTGTATGGCAGCTACACTTTACTTCATTGTAGAATGATATTTTTGGTCTATTTAATAAAGTAAATACAGTAATTTGTCACAATACTATAATTTGAGGACTGTTTATCTCATTACTCTACTCTTCTCTCGTCTTATGTCTGATCGTAACCATACTGACGTATTGAGACGGGGGCGGGGGGTATCTGAAAAGGCAAGGTTATTGGGTTAAAAGTCACCATGTACAAATCCACCACATCATCAAAATTATTCTTCCTACACCCACTGACTAACATGACTTGCTTTACAGAATTATTATTATTATTACCCCTGACAACAAAGTAGGAGGAGGTTATGTTTTTGCACCTGTTTGTTTGTTTGTTTGTCTATTTGTGAACAGCCTGGAGCCCACAATGTTTCATACATCGTTATGAAGTTATTACTGAAGATTCATTTTCTAGGCAAAAACTGATTTAATTTTCAAGGTCAGAAATCAAAGGTCGAAATCAGGAAAAATTTTGGAAAAATGGAAAATCCTTATCTTTAACACTGAACGAATTTTCAAAAATTCACAACCCTGTCAAAACAGAAAAACAAATCTTTCATATTTGAGGGTTTTATGTAGGATGGTGTCTTTTATCGGTTGACAAAGTTTGATCCAGATTTGATCCAGATTACAGATTTTGTGGCCATTTAAATTTAAAACTGCAAACCTTTTTAATGTATGTTTTACATTATATCTTAATCAAACGTGCTCCAATCACTCTCATGTTTGAAAGTGAGGTGCAGACTGGCATTCACTATCACCTGACAAAGTTTGATCCGGATTTCATCTGAATTATGGATTTTGTGGACATTTGAATTTAATATTGAAAAGCCCATTTGATGTACATTTGCATTATATCTTAAACAAAAGTGCCTTAATCACTTTCATTTTTGAGAATGAGGTGCAAAGTGGCACTAAATTTGATCTGCATCTGATTTGTATTGAAGATTTAGCGGATATCCCTTCACTGTCTTCCTGTCCCAGTGAGATCAGATTTTAAGGTTCTGCTACTAACCTATAAAATTATTCATGGACTGGCACGTCCTTACCTAGCTGACCTAATTAAACCTTACGTACCGGCCTGGGCTTTACGTTCTCAGGGTGCAGGACTACTTTGTGTCCCTAAGGTGAATAAGAAGTCTGCGGATCACAGAGCTTTCTCTTATCATGCCCCTGTTCTATGGAATGATCTCCCTGCGTCAATAAAACAGTCAGATTCTATGGAGATTTTCAAGTCCAGACTTAAGATGCACTTATTTTCCCTTTCATATGGCTACCATACTGGTACAGTTTTGTTTTACACTTTTTACTCTTTTAATTCATTTATTAGTAATTGGAGTGGGCTGCGGCCTCAACTTTACCTAAATTCTGGGTCTTTTAGTGAAGTTTAGGCCTAGTGGCCAGCGATCACCTTAGTATTTCTTCTGTTTTTCTTGTTGTTTAATGCTGGCAAATTATACAGTATTTTTTGTCTTTCTGATGCCTGATTCTGTTTTTTGTCTGTTTAAGGTGCAGCTCCATCCACAGATGGGAGTTGTATTTGTGTTAGCGATCCTCCTGTCCTGTGCGCCAATAGCATTTCTTGTATATTTGTCCGTGAATTGTTCTGTGAATTGTTCTGTAATTTATGTTTGTAGCATGGCCCAAGCAGAGGGTCACCCCTTTGAGTTTGGTCTGCTTGAGGTTTCTTCCTCAGAGGGAGGTTTTCCTTGGTAAGGTTAGACCTTACCTGTGTGAAGCACTTTGAGGCAACTCTGTTGTGATTTGGCGCTATATAAATGAAAATAAATTGAAAATAAATTGAAAATATTTGAGTTTTATATTGAAAAGCCCTTTTGATCAATATTTTGAATTTATAGTTTAGCTTATGAAACGTCACTTATAACAGGACCTTAACCTTAAATTTTTTCCAAGGTAAAAATTTGTGGAATTGGAAACTGGTGTTGATGGAGGTTTGCGCTCTACGAGTGCGGTGCTCTAGTTATTACATGAATTCATAATAGATCATTCATCCTGTTGCTTTAGTCTGTTTCATGGTGGAGTGGAACACACAAGTATGTTCATACAAGAAAACAGGCTTGTGTCTCTCATGCACCTTTAACCAAACTACATTTGACATTTTGCATTTTCTGTTTCAGAAAACGGGGTATTTGAAAAGGCATGTTTGTATGTTCTGGCCGGACTTAACATTACTGTAAATATTGTTTGTTCTGGTGGAAAAACAGTATTGCTTTATCAATCAATCAATCAACTTGTATTTATATGGCCCTTTACACAGCCCAAAGGGTGACCAAAGTGCTTTCCAGTATAACTAAAAGCAGACAACACAAAGGACAATATACAATGATAAAATAAAATCAAGGATAATAAATGAGTGTGCACATCAAACCAGAATAAAATGTCACAACACTAATAAGTCTTAGAAGAGTCAGACGATCATACCCTAGTGGTGACACGTTCCGGGCAAGAAGAATAAAGCTCAAAATGACATACAGCAGCACACAGCGCCATCTATCAACATCAACACTGCTTTATGTAATCTACTTCAATCAATCAATCAATCAATCAATTTTTTTATATAGCGCCAAATCACAACAAACAGTTGCCCCAAGGCGCTTTATATTGTAAGGCAAGGCCATACAATAATTATGTAAAACCCCAACGGTCAAAACGACCCCCTGTGAGCAAGCACTTGGCTACAGTGGGAAGGAAAAACTCCCTTTTAACAAGAAGAAACCTCCAGCAGAACCAGGCTCAGGGAGGGGCAGTCTTCTGCTGGAACTGGTTGGGGCTGAGGGAGAGAACCAGGAAAAAGACATACTGTGGAGGGGAGCAGAGATCGATCACTAATGATTAAATGCAGAGTGGTGCATACAGAGCAAAAAGAGAAAGAAACAATGCATCATGGGAACCCCCAGCAGTCTACGTCTATAGCAGCATAACTAAGGGATGGTTCAGGGTCACCTGATCCAGCCCTAACTATAAGCTTTAGCAAAAAGGAAAGTTTTAAGCCTAATCTTAAAAGTAGAGAGGGTGTCTGTCTCCCTGATCTGAATTGGGAGCTGGTTCCACAGGAGAGGAGCCTGAAAGCTGAAGGCTCTGCCTCCCATTCTACTCTTACAAACCCTAGGAACTACAAGTAAGCCTGCAGTCTGAGAGCGAAGCGCTCTATTGGGGTGATATGGTACTACGAGGTCCCTAAGATAAGATGGGACCTGATTATTCAAAACCTTATAAGTAAGAAGAAGAATTTTAAATTCTATTCTAGAATTAACAGGAAGCCAATGAAGAGAGGCCAATATGGGTGAGATATGCTCTCTCCTTCTAGTCCCCGTCAGTACTCTAGCTGCAGCATTTTGAATTAACTGAAGGCTTTTTAGGGAACTTTTAGGACAACCTGATAATAATGAATTACAATAGTCCAGCCTAGAGGAAATAAATGCATGAATTAGTTTTTCATCATCACTCTGAGACAAGACGTTTCTGATTTTAGAGATATTGCGTAAATGCAAAAATGCAGTCCTACATATTTGTTTAATATGCGCTTTGAATGACATATCCTGATCAAAAATGACTCAAAGATTTCTCACAGTATTACTAGAGGTCAGGGTAATGCCATCCAGAGTAAGGATCTGGTTAGACACCATGTTTCTAAGATTTGTGGGGCCAAGTACAATAACTTCAGTTTTATCTGAGTTTAAAGCAGGAAATTAGAGGTCATCCATGTCTTTATGTCTGTAAGACAATCCTGCACTTTAGCTAATTGGTGTGTGTCCTCTGGCTTCATGGATAGATAAAGCTGGGTATCATCTGCGTAACAATGAAAATTTAAGCAATACCGTCTAATAATACTGCCTAAGGGAAGCATGTATAAAGTGAATAAAATTGGTCCTAGCACAGAACCTTGTGGAACTCCATAATTAACTTTAGTCTGTGAAGAAGATTCCCCATTTACATGAACAAATTGTAATCTATTAGACAAATATGATTCAAACCACCGCAGCGCAGTGCCTTTTATGCCTATGGCATGCTCTAATCTCTGTAATAAAATTTTATGGTCAACAGTATCAAAAGCAGCACTGAGGTCTAACAGAACAAGCACAGAGATGAGTCCACTGTCCGAGGCCATAAGAAGATCATTTGTAACCTTCACTAATGCTGTTTCTGTGCTATGATGAATTCTAAAACCTGACTGAAACTCTTCAAATAGACCATTCCTCTGCAGATGATCAGTTAGCTGTTTTACAACTACCCTTTCAAGAATTTTTGAGAGAAAAGGAAGGTTGGAGATTGGCCTATAATTAGCTAAGATAGCTGGGTCAAGTGATGGCTTTTTAAGTAATGGTTTAATTACTGCCACCTTAAAAGCCTGTGGTACATAGCCAACTAACAAAGATAGATTGATCATATTTAAGATCGAAGCATTAAATAATGGTAGGGCTTCCTTGAGCAGCCTGCTGGAATGGGGTCTAATAAACATGTTGATGGTTTGGATGAAGTAACTAATGAAAATAACTCAGACAGAACAATCGGAGAGAAAGAGTCTAACCAAATACCGGCATCACTGAAAGCAGCCAAAGATAACGATACGTCCTTGGGATGGTTATGAGTAATTTTTTCTCTAATAGTTAAACTTTTGTTAGCAAAGAAAGTCATGAAGTCATTACTAGTTAAAGTTAATGGAATACTCAGCTCAATAGAGCTCTGACTCTTTGTCAGCCTGGCTACAGTGCTGAAAAGAAACCTGGGGTTGTTCTTATTTTCTTCAATTAGTGATGAGTAGAAAGATGCCCTAGCTTTACGGAGGGCTTTTTTATAGAGCAACAGACTCTTTTTCCAGGCTAAGTGATGATCTTCTAAATTAGTGAGACACCATTTCCTCTCCAACTTACGGGTTATCTGCTTTAAGCTACGAGTTTGTGAGTTATACCACGGAGTCAGGCACTTCTGATTTAAAGCTCTCTTTTTCAGAGGAGCTACAGCATCCAAAGTTGTCTTCAATGAGGATGTAAAACTATTGACGAGATACTCTATCTCACTTACAGAGTTTAGATAGCTACTCTGCACTGTGTTGGTATATGACATTAGAGAACATAAAGAAGGAATCATATCCTTAAACCTAGTTACAGCGCTTTCTGAAAGACTTCTAGTGTAATGAAACTTATTCCCCACTGCTGGGTAGTCCATCAGAGTAAATGTAAATGTTATTAAGAAATGATCAGACAGAAGGGAGTTTTCAGGGAATACTGTTAAGTCTTCTATTTCCATACCATAAGTCAGAACAAGATCTAAGATATGATTAAAGTGGTGGGTGGACTCATTTACTTTTTGAGCAAAGCCAATAGAGTCTAATAATAGATTAAATGCAGTGTTGAGGCTGTCATTCTCAGCATCTATGTGGATATTAAAATCGCCCACTATAATTATCTTATCTGAGCTAAGCACTAAGTCAGACAAAAGGTCTGAAAATTCACAGAGAAACTCACAGTAACGACCAGGTGGACGATAGATAATAACAAATAAAACTGGTTTTTGGGACTTCCAATTTGGATGGACAAGACTAAGAGTCAAGCTTTCAAATGAATTAAAGCTCTGTCTGGGTTTTTGATTAATTAATAAGCTGGAATGGAAGATTGCTGCTAATCCTCCGCCCCGGCCCGTGCTACGAGCATTCTGACAGTTAGTGTGACTCGGGGGTGTTGACTCATTTAAACTAAGATATTCATCCTGCTGTAACCAGGTTTCTGTAAGGCAGAATAAATCAATATGTTGATCAATTATTATATCATTTACCAACAGGGACTTAGAAGAGAGAGACCTAATGTTTAATAGACCACGTTTTAGTCTGTGGTGCAGTTGAAAGTGCTATATTATTTTTTCTTTTTGAATTTTTATGCTTAAATAGATTTTTGCTGGTTATTGGTAGTCTGGGAGCAGGCACCGTCTCTACAGGGATGGGGTAATGAGGGGATGGCAGGGGGAGAGAAGCTGCAGAGAGATGTGTAAGACTACAACTCTGCTTACTGGTCCCAACCCTGGATAGTCACGGTTTGGAGGATTTAAGAAAATTGGCCAGATTTCTAGAAATGAGAGCTGCTCCATCCAAAGTGGGATGGATGCCGTCTCTCCTAACAAGACCAGGTTTTCCCCAGAAGCTTTGCCAATTATCTATGAAGCCCACCTCATTTTTTGGACACCACTCAGACAGCCAGCAATTCAAGGAGAACATGCGGCTAATCCTTTGATCCTCGGCGGGTGTGTCGTCGAGTGGGGAAAAACGGTTAGAGATGTGAACAGGTTGGCGGTGTACACGGGGCTTCTGTTTAGGGCTACGCTTCCTCCTCACAGTCACCCAGTCGGCCTGCTTTCCCGGCTGCTCGGGATCTGCCAGGGGGTAACTAACGGCGGCTAAGCTACCTTGGTCCGCACCGACTACAGGGGCCTGACTAGCTGTAGAATTTTCCACGGTGCGGAGCAGAGTCTCCAATTCGCCCAGCCTGGCCTCCAAAGCTATGAATAAGCTACACTTATTACAAGTACCGTTACTGCTAAAGGACGCCGAGGAATAACTAACACCCAGAGCAGAAAAGTGCGGGAGAGACAGGAGAAGCCACCATGCTAAATCGGCTAAGAGCTAGTAGCTACGCTAAGCTAGCGGATTCCTAAAAACACGCAAAGTGAATAATGTGTAAATAATTTAGAGGTGATTCAGCAGAAGGAGTGCTTTAGTTAAGGCACGTAAAGATTACACTGGGAAACAAATCGTAATCTAGATAACTAGATCAATCTAACTGCGCAGATTAAACAGCTAACAGATACAGAAAAACACCGCTGTGCTCCGGAACAGGAAGTGATACAATACCGCAGTGAGAGCCAACCACCAGTAGAGGCGAGCAATGCAACTTCAGTGAATTATTATTATTATTATTATTATTATTATTATTATTATTATTATTATTATTATTATTATTATTATTATTAAGTATAGTATCTTTTTAGCATAATTTAGTATTTCTACAATATTGCTTTTAAAGTGTAATATCCAGTAACCCAGTTTTGCCAGTCAAAAACATTCACTTTGCTGAACTTCTTTCCAGTTTACAGAGTCAGTTTACAGAAGCAGTTTCAGTCTTTTGTTCATAGTAATGAGTCATTCACGTCATCAGGAGAGTCGTCAAGGGAGCCATCAGGGGAGGCTTCCATCCCATCATTAGGAGAGTGCTAACTAGAGCACAATAGGTGCTAATTAGAGCTATTGTTTAGTCACTAGCCTATAGCAGTCGGCCTCTCGGTAGGAGGGGTCTGGTTAGGTTAAAAAACTCCAGCTTTTGTTGGCTTTTGGTTTATTCTTCTCTACAAGAGTCAAGACAGAAGTCAGACTACCTGAGCAAGAATTTTAGCTGAGGAAGCTTCTGTGATTTGAAGCGAAACGTCCTCGCGTCAAGCAACCCAGTCCAGTCGAAGATTCAAGTTTCTCTACTATGGAAACCACCTGGACAACTGAGAGCCTACACAGAAACTTTACAGAGCTGTAATAAAAATCATTGCCGTTTATTTATTTATTTATTTGTCTAGCAGGATTACGTCAAAACTACTGCACGGAGTTTGACGAGATTTTCACCACATATAAATATTAGGCCATGGAAGACTGCATTGAATTTTGGAGGTGATCTGGCTTGACATCCATATTCTGGATTATGATTTCACTTTGTATACGCTTTGAAGGATTACGTCAAAGCTACTTCACAGATTCTCACCAAATTTGTGCCACAGATATATATTAGGGCATGGAAGACTACACAAAATTTTGGAGGTGATCTGGATCTGGATTGGCAGATGTCAGAAATCTCTGTTTGCTCTTTTTATTATTATTATTATTATTATTATTATTATTATTGCTACCACAGCCATATGCAGGAAGATCTCGTTCGTCCATCCGTTTGTCTGCCCACCCAACTCTCTCTCTCTCTGTCACCAGAACATAAAAAGTGGTTTACGTTATCCGAATGACGATTCTTTGATCAATGAATTACAGAGCAAAGGTTGGCAGGAAAAAAATCAACTCACAAATGTTTTCTTGTATTGTTTTAATTTATGAAACATTACAAGATTGACCTTTATCTCATATCCCATTTTCACTTTATGACATCATGAGCTAATGGGTCTAAAAGTCAGAACTGTGACTGCGCTGTTGTGTTGGTTGGCAGAGCTAATTATTAGCCACTCTGTACTTCAGCTTATGTATGACTGGATTTGAGTGCAAGGAGTTTTTGTTGGCTCAGATTCCTGAATTATAACCACAGAAATATTTTCTTCAACATTTATCAAATTGTACCATGTTTACAGTGACGAATGTAAAACTACAGACAGGATGATTATTATTGTGATTTTAGTCATTAGAAGTTGCGGTGTTGGCGGAGGCAGGTCTCACCTGTTGGATCAAGCGCCTCTGCGTGTCATTTGTCCTCTGCGGTATCTCGATGAGTTTCAGCTGATGTGAGAGTGAGTGACCCCAAACATTCACCCGTTCACACACTGCTGCTGCAAGCTGAAAGTGGAAAGAAGCTGTGGAATGCAGCCGTACAGGGTGTGCTGTTCTTGATTACTCTCTCGCCGGTGACGTCATGGTGCTGGAGTATGAGTAACTACGGGTAAGAACGCCCTCCAGGCCGTCAGTGTTTAGCTGTGGTGAGAGACACATTCCCCTGAGGACAATTCAAACCTCAAGTCTCAGAAATGCACACCATTAGTTGTCGATGGCATTCCCTCACGTCAGGACTTACTTAAAAAATTGTGCATTTAAAAAAATATAAAAAGACAGCGCTGAGTGTACACATTAAAGCAACATTTCAAGAGGATGAAAGTAAAACACTAACATGCCAACATTGACGTATGCTGCCACTACGCGTTTTGTGAGATCAGCCTGTCGTCTTCTAACCTGTCCCCTTGGTATGTTTGCTGACTGTGTTTTTACCTGCCGTTCGTTTGATCGGGTTACTCGATTGTTGCTAACTCCACAGAAACCTTTGCTGGATAGACTGATTTCCTGGTTTGTGTCTTCGGTCACTCCCATTTACTGCTCGGACTTCCATGACTGCTGGCTGTGACTGTTCACTCTGAAGAATCTATGAGAAGCAAAGCCAACTCCAGTGTCAGGTTTTCTCTAGTGTTGTTCTCTGCTCAGGGGTCCTGTCATTACACCAAAAACTGTTTTGGCAAAGGTCAAATATTAGTGATATAAAATTCTGAATCTTTTATTTGAAAACTAAGAAACAATAATATAGGCGTGTCAAAGGAAATTGTTTTTTTGACTTTAATATAAAATAAAAATGTAAGAGACTACAGCTTTAAGTGATGGTATGAGCCCCAGTTTATAGACAAGTAATCATTTGTTAACTGAACACAAATATTGTCAAGAACACAAAGGAATCTTCTTGGTTATTTTTATTTACAAACACAGAGGCTCTATTCGTTGCAATTTGTTCATGAATGTGATTACCACTGATGCACCTTCACTACAGTGTACCAATTAATACATGATTGAAGTAAGTGTTTATTATGTGTATCCATGTTCATGAATTTTGAAATCTTGCATGATTTTCACTCATTCATTGTTTTCTACATCTGGGTCAACAAATGTAGCTCCATCCTTTTGCAAAAACAAAGCCAATTAACAATGCTTAAAGGGACTATATCGATGATCCTACTGGAATTTAATTTGTGTTGCAGTTCTTACATTTACATTGACTTCTATATTCACTGCAGCAGTGGTGGGCACACTTCCTACCGAAGATAAAGTTGTCACTATCTGATAAAATTTTTGTCCAATAAA
Source organism: Thalassophryne amazonica (assembly GCF_902500255.1). Classification (NCBI taxonomy): domain Eukaryota; kingdom Metazoa; phylum Chordata; class Actinopteri; order Batrachoidiformes; family Batrachoididae; genus Thalassophryne; species Thalassophryne amazonica. The sequence goes on along the minus strand of NC_047104.1, from coordinate 148,270,357 downwards.
TTTTAGAACATTAATGTGATAGAGGTGAACAGATGTGTAGTTCTACCCTCTACAAGCAGAAGAGACCTGATTCTAGAATGAACTGCTCTATTGTCTGCAGAAAAAGGAGAACTGGTCTCTCTCACACTCACACACACACACACACACACACACACACACACACACACACACACACACACACACACACACACACATTTCTTTTAACCCCATACTGATATGTGGCCAATATCACCCAAGTCACCCAGAGGCATACATTTTAGGACAACAGCACTAAACTCTAGTGCCTAAAACTCTCGTGAATATATTCTCTGGGTTTATAGACGTTGTTTTTGTGTTTGCTTTTATTAAATTCCACGCATCTTAGATGTAGCAGATTAGCAGACACAGATTATCTAGAATTTTGTTTTGGCAAGTTTTCAAGGTCTCTACTGCCATCTACTGGCCAGTAGTGCTCATGGCAGTGCTCAGACTGAAACTGGGCAGACACTGTACCACAGAACTGCACAGTGTAAGTTCAGAGCGCCCAATTTATGTTCTCACACACATTGTACGTTCAAAAACCACACGTCAGACTCAAGTTTCCAGAAGCAAAACATAAACAGATGCTTTTTTCAAACTTAATTTACAAAAACTCTCGATGGGAGACATCAAAGTTAAAAAAAAACAAAAAACATTACAAAACAGCTCAGCAGTGTTTGCACAGGCACAAGAATATTAAACAGGTTTTTCATCTGACCATACGATCGGCCATCAGGAAGTGGTCGTGAAATGTTAAGCTCAGCTCGTTACTCCATGTATACTAAACGATGCAGGACGCGCGATTAAACTGAAACTCGGTGAGATCCAAAAAATTCTCACACGAATGAAAAATCAGTTGAAAAAGGGCCAAAACTCACACTGGCACCAGTAGTGGGCAGTGTTCTATTTGACACCGGTTATATCAGATGGTTATCTAATTACAACTTGGCTTCTTTTTTTTTTTTTTAAATGCCTTTTTTTTTTTTTACAAATAAAAAATGACATATTTTACAAAAGCTCATTTACCTGTAAACACCAACACACGACATGCATAGAATTAGTAATCAACCAGTCAGTGTAGCGGAGGCACATTTTACTCAGAATGCCATCTGTCTGTGTTTGTTACAAAACTTCAGAATTAGTGCATTATTCAACATTAAAAGATATATGTTATATCTTAACTTTGCACAAATGACAGAATTGACATTAATGGAGTTATTCTATCAGTATTCATTTTATTTATACTCCAAACCATAACTCAGCACTGCTTTATTTTCCAGGGCATCAGCCTGATGGCAGCACGGTGATTGGGCAGAGTTGAGCTTTCTGGCTTCTCTCAGTGGAGTCTGTGTTGGGAGTAATATACTAAACTGGAGCTTCCAGTAGAGGGCAGGATGCTGAAAGACAGAAGTACTGATTCATTGTTTGAGTCTGTTGTCACTTTTGATGCTTACAAAAGTGATCGTGGTGTTAAAACTCAAAATCAGCTTGTTAGCTGTTGCAGTTACACTGGAGACAATACTAGAATTTATCGGTTATCTGTAACTTGTGATACATTTTTTGGGTGGTTTATCTCTTTATTGAAGATAACTTTTCAGTTATCTGATTATCTGTTATCAAAGTTAATTTTTTGGTTATCTGTGCCCACCACTGCACTGCAGACAGTATTTCAAAATTCTCCACATTCCTCTCTGATGGGGTCAGGTCAGGACTGCAGGCAGGCCAGTCTGGTATTCATACCTTCTTCTTCCACCATGCCTATGCAGTGTGTGCAGAATGTGGTTTTGCATTTGTTGTTTTGCATGTCAGGGAGCAGGAGCACCTGTATAAAAATTGAAGGCAAAGATTGAACAATGGCCAAAAACTAAACAAGAAAGCACAACCAGAGAGAAAAACAACAAATAAAAGAAAGTAAGGGGAAATATCTATTTATCAATCTAGCACAAAGGAGCATGGCTAAAAATAAATAAATAAAAGAGCAAGAACCTTCTGATGGAATCCAAACATAGGCTAAGTTAGAACCCTATGCTTTTTGTTGTTTCTGTTTGTTTAAAGGATCTTTGTTGTGTGTTCTTTTTATGGGCCTTGTACGAAAGTTCAGCCAAATTCAGCTTTGTCCTTGGCATGCTGTGACTAGCCACAGCTCAACACATAGGATAGATTTTTTAACCCCAAATTAAAGAATTTGTTGCGTCAAAGAGCTCATGTTAGTTTTATGCTAAGTAATTTGCTTCAATCTCAAGTATCATGTCTGAATCCTTTCCACTTTCATTTTATCATTAAAAAATTTCTTACAAGACAAAACTTAGATGGTTCTCTGTAACACTTACAATAACTTGACTGTTGTCGTTACTTCAGATGGCACTGATTTATTGGCATAATAATCTTCTTTTGGCTGCTCCCGTTAGGGGTCGCCACAGCAGATTAGTAGTTTCCATCTCACCCTGTGCTCTGTAACTTCCTCTGTCACACCAACCACCTGCATGTCCTCCCTAAGCACATCCATAAACCTCCTCTTTGGCCTCCATCTTCTCCTGCCTGGTGGCTCCATCCTCATCATCCTTCTCCCTATATACCCTGGGTCCCTCCGTTACACATGTTCAAAATGGATGAAATTCATTTTTCCTCACAATTCTATACACAATACCCCATAATGACAATGTGGAAAAACGTTGTTTTTTTTTTTTAGATTTTTGCAAATTTATGAAAAATAAAAACCAAAGAAATCACATGTACATAAGTATTCACAGCCTTTGCCATGAAGCTCAGAATTGAGGTGCATCCTGTTTCCACTGATCATCCTTGAGATGTTTCTACAGCTTAATTGGAGCCCACCTGAGGTAAATTCAGTTGATTGGATTTGGAAAGACACCTGTCTACATATAAGGTCACACAGTTGATAGTGCACATCAGAGCGCAATCCAAGGATGAAGTCAAAGGAATTGTCTGTAGACCTCTGAGACAGGATTGTCTCGAGGCACAAATCTGGGGAAGGGTACAGAAACATTTATGCTGCTTTGAAGGTCCAAATGAGCACAGTGGACTTCATCAACCATAAATGGAAGACGTTAGGATCCACCAGGACTCTTCCTCAAGCTGGCTGTACGTCTAAACTGAGTGATCGGGGGAGAAGGGACTTAGTCAGGGACATGACCAAGAACCTGATGGTCACTCTGTCAGAGCTCCAGCATTCCTCTGTGGAGAAGGTCAAAAGGTCAAGGTCGCTGGAGTGTATTTTAAATAATCTTATGAGTACAATAACTTCTTTCCTAATACCACGATTGTTGCCAAACTTGGTATGTATGTTAGACACAGTGACCTCAAGAGGTCTATTGAATCTGGGGTCAAACGGTCAAAGGTTAAAATCACCAAACTGTACGTTGTAAATTCTGTGTCATGTGCCGTCTCTGCCCACTGTGCTGTGGGTTAGTGATGACTATGTGCTTGTTTCTTGCTGAAGCAAGTGGGTTTTATTTTCTATGAAAATTCATAAATTATGACAGCTGTCTGTACAATACCTACTTTCCTCCACCAGAAACTGGAGCCATGAGGCAGAGATGATTCACATGAGTCCAAAATCTTTGGTTGCGTTCACGATGCGCAATTTGCAAACTAAAACAAATAACCCATTCACAGTCAGGCTGCACATTAGTCATATATCATGTTATCCTTTGTAAATGACAATGATTGTGCTTTATTATAATTTTATTATGTTTGTGAACAAGCTTGGGGAAATCCCACTGCGTCAACGTTGTTACTTTACGGTAATATATCAAAGAATAACTGCAGATTATTATATTCAAAGACATCAACATGGCCAAAAATAGGAATTTGAGTAGCATGACATGCAATCCATTTTGTAGAGTTACTGATGAAAATTTTTCTGACTCACTGACTCCATTAGTCCTGTGCATGTCCTGCTGATGGCAGGGGGGGAAAAAAAACGTCATCAGGGTGAGAGCTTAGGATGTTGCAGTAAATGATTATGTTGTCAATTTCTGCTGTGCCTGTGGTGTATGTGTATGTATGTGTGTGTGTGTGTGTGTGTGTGTGTGTGTGTGTGTGTGTGTGTGTGTGTGTGTGTGTGTGTGTGTGTGTGTGTGTGTGTGTGTGTGTGTGTGTGTGTGTGTGTGTGGTGGGGTGGGGGGGTCTAACTACACCAGCAGACACACAATCAGATGCTGAAAACATGATTTCCTGAGTCTGTTGAGCTGCTGTGTTGCATCTCATCCACTAGATGTCAGTGTGTCACACAGAATGTCCTGCACTGGCTGACAATGGGAAAGCTGCAGCCATATTGTGAGGGTATTCCAAACAAAGACACATGACAGAGAAAAGGCATCTTCTCTCATGAAACATGTCATCATCAGTTGCGGCTGCTGGTCTTTCAAAGAGGGGAAGCTCATTGTCGGCTTCGGCTTATGTCATAAAATTTGTTCTTTTTCAAGAAAATGGTCTGTGACCCCTGTTGTGCCAAGTAGCCAGCCATCTTTTCCACAGACTTGATCAGTGTCCTCTCAGTTAGGCTGCTTGGACGGCCTTTGCCCATTGTGTTGCGGGTGTAAGACGTCAGCCTTTTTAAACGAGAAGCTCCTTTCTACACCCGCAGATGAAGCTCCAGCTGTTGCCACTAACAGTTTGTACAGCTGAGGCATTACACTGTCCAACTCCAGGTGTTTTAGAAAAACCAAGAAATCCCACAGCTTCCCCTGTTACCCTGGAAGTCCTGATTTGAATGCAGGACTTGAAGTTCAGACCTCAGTCTCCCTGAATCAAAGAATTGGCCATAACTTTTCAGGACACTCTGGAAACACTTCTCTCATGGCATCAACTGTCCCTGCATTGACTCATTCTAAGAAGTGCAAACTTTCCAAATTTGAAATTTGGAATCTCCTCCATGAGATTATCAAGGATGGCCATGTACACACTTCTGTAGTGCTCCTGGGGATCCTGGAATTGGGAGATGACGCCTTCTCATGGGTTCATCTCGTGGGTGTGGATGTGAGACCTGCTGCTTTGGGCATAAACAGCTTGGAAAGCCCCCTCTGACCTCTTCTCTTTGACAAAAGCAAGAAGACACTCCATCCTTTGACGATATCAAAGACCACATCAGTCTTTGAGAAGTTTGTTCATATGTGTACAACATGCAAACCCACTCAAAGATAGTTAGATAATATCTATGCTAATTCCTTATTTCATGTTAGTGATCAAGTATTTGCCTTTGTTATCTGTTTAGAGTTTTTGAAACCTGGTTTAAAGTGTAAATTGTTAAGTTTCACTGCCATCATATATGCAAGTGTCAGACACAGCGAGATCTCCCCCTGTTGGTGAGAGCCAGTAACATTAGAAATGTGAGACTAAACCACGCTCACTGTGACGTTCACATGGTATAAAAAGTGTTTTAGGGGCCTTTCAGAAGATGGACACTGTCTGAGAGGGTCCCGGTCTGGTTTTCATTGTGACCTTTAATAAATCCAAAATGAGGAACACAGTGGTTTGGTTCTTGGTAAGGGGCAGTAAATTACATAAAGAGCCGGGAGAAATTAGAGGTGTTATTCCCGCTGTAATCCAATTCCAACGTTTGCACAGATCCGTGTCTACCACTGAAGGCTACATCTTAATCCGCATAATAATATAGTTTGATGAAAGTGTTACGCAGAATCTCAGACAAAGGGTGTGGTCGGCTCATCGAAGCTTACCGTAGCAATGGCGTCTTCAAGCCAAACTGGAAATTCTGAGCGGGATCCACATCAGTACTTTCGTATGGTAGCTTAAATTAATCCATTTTGGCATCATCGTCGCTACACCACTTTCTCTGACGGCGACATTATTGATATCTGAGTAGCAGCGCCCGCGGCCAGGACGCAGTGTAATACATCAAATGTGAAACAGTTGAATATTTTGCCACGTCCACGTGATATTTTCAGTTTCAATTTCTTTTCATTTATATAGTGCCATATCACAACAAGATTGCCTCAAGGTGCTTCACACAAGTAAGGCCTAACCTTACCAACCCCCAGAGCAACAGTGGTAAGGAAAAACTCCCTCTGAGGAAGAAACCTCAAGCAGACCAGACTCAAAGGGGTGACCCTCTGCTTGAGCCATGCTACAAACATAAATTACAGAACAATTCACATAACGAACATACAAGAAATGTTGCCAGTGCACAGGATGGTCTCTGGAACAGACACCACACCCATCTCTGGATGGAGCTGCACCTCAAACAGAGAGAAAATTAAAAAAAAAGCAGAATCAAGTGTAAATTAGGAGAGAGCAGAAAAGCGCATCTAACCAGCACAGAAGCTGTCCATCTTTTGCCAGGAATGCGCGGCTTTCTCCCGCTTATGCCTCTGTGTGTCTCATTAATTAAAGCCCCCCTCCCTGCTACAACAGGTAATGCGGAACTAATGAACTAATTTACAAATTCACCATTAAAGCAGCTTAACGGAACACAGAAATAACCCTCATGACTATTTTAGACAGAGAATATAGGAATTTAGTTCTGACAACGTTCATAAGAATAAAATAGCAAAATAATCTCAAATAAAATATCTGCTCAGCTACACAAACATCAGAAAGACAAGAAATACAGTGTATTTTGTCAGCATTAAGCAACAAGAAAAACAGAAGAAATACTAAGGTGATCGCCAGCCACTAGCCCTAAACTTCACTAAAAGAATTTAGGTAAAGCTGAGGCTGCGTCACGCTCCGTTTCCTAATAAAAATGAATGAAAACAGTAAAAAGCGTAAAACAAAACTATACCAGTATGCTAGGCGTATGAAAGGGAAAATAAGTGCGTCTTAAGTCTGGACTCTATAGAATCTGACTGTTTTACTGACTCAGGGAGATCATTCCACAGAACAGGGGCACGATAAGAGAAAGCTCTGTGACCCGCAGACTTCTTATTCACCTTATGGACACTAAGGGTCCTGCACCTTGAGAACGCAAGCCTGGGCTGGTACGTAGGGTTTAATTAGGTCATCTAAGTAGGGAGGTGCCAGTCTGTTAACAATTTTATAGGCATTTTATAGTAGCAGAACCTTAAAATTTGATCTCACTGGGACAGGAACCCGGTACAGGCATGGGCACAATTTGGTGGGGGATAGGGGGACATGTCCCCCCCAACTTTTCAACCAGGGGGGACAGAATATGGTATGCCCCCCCCCACACACACACATCTTCTGACATATATGTGTGTACTTGAAACATGCTATGTCAGTCTTATGTGCAAACCATGTCAGAATAGTATCTTTGTTTCTGCAAGTTTGTATTTTTAGCAGCATTGACTTGTTTACAGCACCTGTTTCTCATTTATCACATTCGGAATTTTCTGGGACTGCATTTGCCCAGATTTGAAACCAAAAATAGGTGCCTCTTGGGACTAGTGTCTACACATAAGTATCAATGGACCATATGCTTATTTACTAAATTCTGAAAGTTAGAAAAGGAAATCAGAAAAGCTATCTGGGACCTCAGAAAGCCCATCTGCAATTATTGCTTGATCTCCAAAATCAGCAAGCGAAATTATGTTCAGTATGAGTTGTCATTAGTGCCACTTCAAAAATTAAATTCATGATAAGTAATTTATCCAAAACTTATGATCTGTTGTTTTTTTCAAACTTATGCAAAAACAAATCTTGAGAAAAAAAAATACAGTATGCGATAGTTAATATTATTAAGAGCCTGTTCTTTTATATTTATGAATACATTTTACAACATTGCAGTTGTTTTTTAATGAAAACTCAACTTATCATTTTTTTTTTTAGTTATACACATGTGGTGAGACCTTATTTACACCAGGACGTTAATAAAATCAATGCTGGCTATTCTCAGAATAAAGTACTTATATCCACAGTTTCAAATTGCATAAGTCAAATGGTGTCCACTTTATGGTCTTCTCAAAACATTAAAATTACTGTTCTGGATGCTCAGAATGCATCTGAGCTTATCTAGAAACCGTTGGCTTCAGGGGGCCTAAAACAGCCCCCAGACCCCAGGCCTATGGGCTTCGGCCGTATGGGCCTCGCACTTTGTCCCCCCCAGTTTCTAGTTCTAAATTGCGCCCTTGAGTAAAGGGATGCCAAAATGGGTGTAATGTGGACAAACTTTCTCTCTCGACATCTCACACGATTACCCATTCAGATTTTCGGAAAAAATTTAATTGGATTAAAATGCTCTTTTCATGCTTTTTATGTGCCTGAACAAAGTTGACCGCTTGCTGGCATAGACTCCAGCCTCCAGTAACCCTGATCTGGAATAAATGGACTGGAGAAGATATTTGTAGAAAAAGTAGGACAGCTTGCGTTTCAAACTGAAGCATGTGTCGGCTGTGGTGATGTTCTGCTTTGCGGACAGTTTTACAAATCATAAAAAAAAAATCTTTACACTGTACAACTGCTTCAATAAAAGCACATTTGTCTCAGTATGTACAGTGAATATTTGTACAAACTGGCACACAGAGATAACAGAAAAGCTATGTGTGGTTAGTGGTGTCAGTAATTATAGTGTCTTGACAATTTGCTTGCCATGTTGTGTTCACAACAAATTTCCAAATGAGCAACTTTGTATTAAAGTGCACACAGACAGCGCACTGCATCACCCGTGTAATTACTGTCAATCTGATTCTCAAAGAGCTTTTGTTAGGCTGCAGTCCAGCAAAAATTAAAAAGGCAATCGACCATGGTTTTAATCAGTTCATTTGTTCATGTGCATCCCAAAGTAAAGCAAAGAAAACATTATTATTATTATTATTATTATTATTATTATTATTATTATTATTATTATTATTATTATTATATGCGAGTACCAGTTGAAACTGCTTCTTATATCAATCAATCAAGTTTTATTTCTATAGCACTTTACAACAGTTTTCACTGAACCAAAGTGCTTTCCAATAGCACCAGCTAGAGATAAAATAAAAAGAACAGTACGAAAAACACAATAAAACACAATAAGAGCATCCAAAATAGAATAAAAATAGACAAAAAAGTGTCAAAGCAATTATGTGCAAAAAGCTGCCCTGAACAAGTATGTTTTTAACTTAGCTTTAAACAGAGGCAAACTATTAATGGACCTCAGTTCAGGAGGTAATGCATCCCACAACTTAGGACCTGCTACTGCAAAAGAACGGTCACCCCATTGTTTGGACCTGGACCTGGGAACCTCCAGAAAGTTTTGGTCAGCAGACCGAAGTGCTCTGACAGGGTTGTGTGTTTTTAACAGGTCACATAAATAAGAAGGTGCAATGCCATTTACAGCTTTAAAAACAAACATTAACAGTTTAAAATCAACTCTAAAACGGACTGGAAGCCAGTGCAGGGAGTAAAGTACAGGAGTGATGTGGCTGTGCTTCCTGGTGTTGGTCAACAGGCGAGCAGCAGCATTCTGGACCAGTTGGAGTCGGTTTAGAGAGCCTTGAGTGATACCAACATAAAGTGCATTGCGATAGTCAATCCGGGAGCTGATAAAAGCATGCATAGCCTTTTCAAGGTCCTTTTGGCTTAGAAAGGGTTTGACTTTTGCCAGGAGTCTCAGCTGGAAAAAACTGGCTCTTACCACACTGTCAATTTGTTTCTCAAATTTTAAACAGTCGTCAAACAGCACACCAAGGTTCCTTTCCTATATGGTTCTCTTTCTTTCAGCTAACTGTCATATTTGTGGGGGTAATCAAGTGCTCTGCAATTATATTTCAGTGGGTGTTGTTCCATGAACTTGTCTTGCCTGGTTTTGAAGGCATTGACTGATGGTGCATTGACAACTTCATCAGGTAGCCCATTCCACCATTACTGAAAGAAAAAAAAAAACTGCTTTTTGTTAGTATTTGTAGTGCTCCTTTTTAAGTGTAGAGTATGCCCTCTGGTTATCCCTCATCACTTCTGGTATGCAAGGTGGAGTGTCGTATAATCCATGTACATATATGAATGTGTTGATAAGGTCTTCCCCCCTGAGTTTCCTGTATAGTACAGAGGGTAGTTGTAGGGTTTTCAATCTTTCTTCATATGGCAGGTCACGCAGTCCTGGCACTCTCTTGGTTGCTCATCTTTGGACACTTTCCACTTAATCTGTTAGTTTCCATTTGCACGGTGACTAAATTGGTGCCCTGTACTCAATGTGTGGTCATATCGGTGATTTATACAGGATGTTGAAAACTTCTTTGTCTACATATTCAAAGGATCTCCACAGTAGACCTGCCGTTTGGTTCACTTTGGAGACAATGGATGACTCTGGCTTTCAAATGTCAAGTATTAAAAGACATGTGACCTCTCTGTACGTGGATGTGTGTGCATATGACTTTGAGAAGGAGAAACTTGGAGAGCTGACGTTTGCTTATGTATTTTTAGTCCATGAGTCAGTCATGAATTTTGACCTAATCTGTACCACTTAACCCTTAAATGGTCCAGCACATATACATTTTTTTGGAAATCAATTAATTGCTATTTTCTAATGTATCAAGGCTATAATAACACACTTGCATGATTTTTATCAAAATATGATCTTTATTTTCAATTTTATACTACGTATCCCCAGAGATACATTGTCCATTTAGGGTATGAATGAATGAATGACTTAATTTATTTTTATTCAGCCAGACAAAAACATTGAACATCGGATCTGTCATCAAAACATCACATCACACTCACCTTATTTTTCCAATACAAAACAATACAGAAAAAAAGAATATCAACAACAAAAATAAAAATGCATGTCTGAATAGGAGTGGGAAGAAGTGAATCACTTTTATAACCCCACCCCTCTTTACAAATCTGTAAATCTATTTCAGCTTCCTTCAAAAGCTGCTTCAAAGTTTCAGCTGTGAACACTCAACGTTTAAATCTCTTCGCTAACATACTTGGAAAAAATATTTTCTTTGAAGTTTTTTTTAAACTGATGAATTGTTTGGCATTGTTTAAATTCTTGATTCAATTTATTCCATGTTTTTACTCTACTCACAGAAACACAAAATCTTTTTAATGTTGTAAGAAATTTTTGAATTTGAAAACAATACATACCTCTCAGATTATATTGATTTTCCCTTTCGATAAACAGACTCTGAATATTTACAGGTAATTGTTTATTTTTAGCTTTAAACAATATCTGAAGAGTTTGAAACTCTATTAAAACCTGTATTTTTAAGATTTTTGTTCCAATGAATAATGGATTTGTGTGGTCTTTGTATCCAGCATCACTGATTATTCTTATTGCCCTTTTTTGCAAACTGATTAGTGGTTTTAGAGCAGTTTTATAATTATTGGCCCAAACCTCAGCACAGTAATTAAAATATGGTAATATTAGTGAGCAGTATAAGGTTTTTAGTGATTTTTTTAAATCTAACATATATCTTGCTTTATATAAAACTGCCAGACTTTTTGAGACTTTATTTTGTATATGTTTTATATGACTCTTCCAATTTAATTTCTCATCAATTATGACTCCAAGAAATTTATTGTCTTTTACTCTTTCAATTTCAACACCTTGTATTTTAAGTTTGACCTCTTCTGTGTCTTTACAATTTCCAAAAAACATGATTTTTGTTTTGTTCAGATTTAGTGATAATTTATTTTCTGTAAACCACTGTCCTAACTTACCAAATTCTATCTCAGTGTGACTGATTAACTCTCTTAAGTTGTGATGAATTTAAAATTTTCCAACTTTTAAAATATTTCATTTTTAACTTTGAAAACATATTACAGACAGTTAATTAGCTACTCTCTTTCAAATCTTGCACACGATGTTTTAAAAATTTGGGAAATCTTGATCAATTGATAATGATTCACATTCACGTGTATTGAGCACCGGAAACAAGTCTATAAACAACAAACTAACTAACGTATGTACAGAAAAGATCTTACTCAAGTTCTAACTGTAACATCTTCCCTCTGGAGCTTTTACACTAACAACATTGGCAGTGGAACCTGAGGAACCAGTTATGAGCATTTTGACCAGTGACAATGCAAAGCCTCACATTGCACTTCTGACATATGTCCATCCTGGCACATCCTGCATTGACCTTTCACTGACAGAATAGGGAAGTGGTCAATCCTGTCATATCTCCTGTCATCCACAGGCCTGGGGACGTTTGGCTGTTTGATTACTTTTGGTGGTGTATTTTCATTTTCTTTGGCAGGACGTCCCCTTTTCTGCTTTTCAGGGTAGATGAGTCCTTTGGCAACATCCAACCTGAAGTCCTTCAGACACTGGTGTTTCTGACCAAGTGGGGCTGCATCACGACGGTGGAGAAGCCAGGCATTACTGACAGATTGACTATCTGTAGAGTGTAGTCCCCAAAACACATGTATATCTGACAGTGAGTGTTCCCATTTTATACCCCTATCTGGACAATGTATCCCCCCAGGATACAGACATGCAATACCTGATGATCAAAGCTGTGTAAATGCAATTCATTATTTTTAAACAACAATACATAAAATCATCCCAAAAGAACAATATTTTACGAAAGCAAGTCCTACCAAAATATAATAAACATGAAAAATATCAGCACTTACCTCATGACCATTGTGTTTGTCCACGTTGCCATTTTGGAATTTGATAGACATGTATCAATATATAGTTTTGAATGCTGGCGTGAAGTCACATGACCTGGTACTTGACCCATCCCCCCTTAAGGTTTTCCCACCATATTAAGTGCAGATACTTAATGCCCCTCCCCCCTCAGCCTTCCAGATGTCTGTATCTCCCAGGATACAGAAAACATTTAAGGGTTAAAGGGGAAAAAATGACACTTAGTGTATCATGGCCTACACAAAAATGTATGATAGCCATCCCAGGGTGGTAGTTGTAGCCAGGTAGGGGTCAATGAAGAGGTCAAACTTTAAAAATGGTTCAATCATGTTGAAAACTATATCACATTATTTGTCTGATCATAATACTTCCATAAAGGTATAGTTTGGACTATCTATGATGGAATGTTCTGGAGTTATGGGGTAAAACCAGCATGAATGTTGACCTTGTTTGACCTTTACTTTGGAGACAAAGCATTCAACACAGTCAAAAATATTCAATTTTTTGAGCCTTTTATTTCAACCAATAATTTGCATCATTTTTTGCTGAAATTAGAGCAACTTTAACTTTTGACCCCTGTACAAACTGAAGTTGACCTTTGTCACCATTTTTGCTGTTTTGACCCCATAACTCCAGAACATTCCATCATAGATAGTCCAAACTATACCTTTTTGGAATCGTTATGATCAGACAAGTAACGTGATATAGTTTTCAACATGACTGGAGCATTTTTCAAGTTTGACCTCTGTGTAATTCTTCATTGACCCCTACCTGGCTACAGCTACCACCCTGTGATGGCTATCATACATTTTTGTGTAGGCCATGATACACTGAGGCTGGATTCTAAGTGCTGTTTTTTCCCCTTAAGTGGTACCGAAAACCTGCTTGGCCCATGGATTATTTGGGCCAAGGATGAACGTCGCAAAAATGGAAAGTTGATAGGACTAATATTTTTGGAGAAATTGGTGATATTAGGTTGCAACAGTGAACAATGGATGTTGATATCACCATTAATCAGTCGCTAGTAACCAGGCAAGCTCTGAAGAAAGGAAATATCTCAACCTTGCCAGTTGTAAAACATGACAACTCAATGTGCCAAATAATAAATACAATTATTCACAAATCTTTCTCATTTTAATTTACTGCGCTTTCACTTGAAATCATTATAGAAACTTTGCATAATTTATTACCACCCTTTAAAAATGTCAGCTACCTATTTTAGAAACACTACCCAATCTAGAACCCATGGATCCCCACGGGCAATGCGCTAGTTATTATTATTATTATTTTTATTATTGACAGTGTATGTGAGTGTGTCTTTTTCTTTCTATGCCTGTTTTCTTCTGCCTGGGCTAAGACATAAATATATGGGCATGTTTTAATGATTTTTCTTTGCAGGTTTAGGTTTTGTGCAGGGGTGATTTCCAGAATAACAAATGGCCTGGGAATTGTGAGAAATTCTTCTCCAGGTCAGCAACATGACACTTTTCACTCACTGTATGTGAGAAAGGAGTAAAGCTAAGCCAGTGCATGAAAAGAACTTTTCTATTCTTGAGCTTGGCACACAGCAAAAATATAACCAGACCCCTCCATGGGATGTACCACCAGCAGACAGAGATAGAGGTGGGTGGATCGATCCTAATATAGATAATATCGATACCAATGCTGGTATTGATATTGAACGATCCTCATGTAAAAAGATCAATACTCAAGCTTTTTTTCTCTCTGCATGCACTGACTGCTGTGCACACAGATTCATCAAAGTCTGCTCTCTGTCTGTAAGAGCAGCGCTGCGCTGTGTCACACAACACGGAGCAGCGCACCCTCCCCCCTCTGGTCTTTTGTTGTTGCGCTGTCATGTGGCTCAGCGGCGCCAGCCAACAGCCATGCAGGTAGGCTCAGCCTGGCCCGCCCACTCAGCGCTCTCCTCGAGTCAGCCCTCTACCTCAGGAGATTTTGTTTTAAGTTGTGTTGAGTGATATTTTTTAAACAAAAATGTTGATTGTGATAAATAAAGTATTTTGTTGTCACGTACAATGCAATTCTAGCCTAGGTCTTTTGGATCCTTTGGCTCTATGAAGCTTAAATATGAAATAAGTATTGGTATCGGTATCGATGTCAGCGATACTGGGCCTGCATTTACTTGGTATCGGATCAATACCAAAATTCCTGGTATCACCCACCTCTAGATAGAGATGGTGGATGACATCAAGAAATCCTTCCAATGGTGAGCAAAGCCTGGGTTGAAAGACAGCACAGAGGCTCTGATCCTGGTAGCACAAGAACTGGCCCTGAGCACCAGCTCCATGGAGGCAGGGCTCGACCAAAACAGGATCCAACATGCAGGCTGTGCAAACACAGCGACAGGGTACAGGTGTAGCCATGTCCAGAAACATCTGTGCCAAGCACAGACAAGAAACACCAAAGTCCAAGTGAGAAACACCACCAAAGGTGGCTGAGATCAACAGAGCGAAGGTGCTCAGTCCCTTCTCCCTTTCCTCCAAGATATAATGATCCTCCAGGACTTAATGGCTGTTGAGATATACAAATCAAATCAAATCAATTTTATTTATATAGCGCCAAATCACAACAAACAGTTGCCCCAAGGCGCTTTATATTGCAAGGTTACGGGAAAATACACACAAAGGTGTTTTTCGGGTCATGTTTTCTTTGACCTTTGACCAAAATACTCTAAAATGTAATCATCAATATTAGCTTCTGGTTGTTTTCCTCGACTTTGACCTTTGAACTTTGCCCAAACTACTTCATAGTCTAGTCCCCTTTAGCTGTCCAGCCACATAAAATGCCCACCAAGTTTGATCCATCCAGCCTTCTTGTATAACATAAAAAGGTGTTTTTCAGACTATAAAACAAGCATCTGAATAGAGAATCACGCACAGGATCAAGAGGATCTGCTGAAGTTCAAGCAGACCATCACAATGATGAAAAAAGATGACTTTAGTGACTTTAAGTGTGTCATAGTGTTTCAGAAACCCATGGACTGAGTTTTTCGTGTACAACCATCTCCGGAATCTACAGAGAATCACCCAGAAACCCCCTGTTGATAACAGAGGTCAGAGAATGACGTTCAAACCACTCATGACCCCCAAACTTACAACTAGTAGGAAACATTTCCAAATGCACTGAACATGACATGAACCTCTACATAGACAGATATATGCATACATCAGCAACCGCTTATCCAAGATCGGACTGGGTCACGAGGACACAGACAGATATTTAAAGCATATTTTGTCATCCATTAACTTTGTAATATTGCACTTTAAAACTTATTAGAAACTTGAAATAATAATGGACTTCAGAGTGATGACTTCTTTGTTGGATTTTGTCCAGTCAATTGTTGCTCTGTGCGGAGAAGCCCATACAGATGTGCAGAGGGGGCGTGGCCAGCAGCAGCTCTTCTCCACTTAAAGCAACAAGCACTCCTGTCTTAAAGACCTAAAAGTGTTTTTTTTCTTCAAGATACAGTCCATCCCGTCTCTGCCTGATGGATATTTTTGATGACAAAATTTTATATATTTGTTTTTAACACCCCTATGTCACTGTTCCCATAACTGGCTTTGGGTCCTAGGGGCAGTGCATGGTGCATCACCCCGCTAGAAGCCTCTCTTCCTTTAATGCATCTATTGACTCATTGATTTTGGAGTGATGGCTTCCTCCTTGACTGATTGCCCTTTAGGTCATTTTGATGGAGGATTCACTTGAAGGTAGATGGTGACACATTTCTATCTGATGTCTGCAACTCCCTTGTTTCCTGAGTGGATATCATGAAGCCCTGTTGGACTTTTAAAACTATACCTGGGTGTTCAATTGGGCCTCCTCTTTTTGTGAGTCTGTCTAGTCCTAGACTTCTTGTATTACTGCACAGTACGTTGTACAGTTGCTTGTGGTACTATGAATCTTTTGGAGATGGCTTCTAAGGAGGAACCTGACTTGTTGAGATCCATAAATTTTCTCCATATTCCTTTGCTTATTACATTTGGTAAAAATGGTAAATGGACTGCATTTATATAGCACTTTTCCATCTGCATCAGACAATCAAAGCGCTTTACAATAATGCCTCACATTCACCCTGCTGTCAGGGTGCTGCCATACAAGGTGCTCACTACACACACCGGGAGCTACTAGGGAATTAAGGACCTTGTCCAAGAGCCCTTAGTGAATATCCGGTCAGGCTGGGATTTGAACCAAGCACCCTCTGGTTTAACCACTAGACCATCACCTCCCCTCATTTGAGCCCCACCCATGGTTTTTAAACTCCACAAATAACTAGGTTAATAGGTATGATCTTAACCCTCTGGGGCCGACGCCGTCGTATATGATGGCTAAGACCAAACTTCACTAAATTATAAATAACTTTTGAATGATATGATATAGAAACATACTTTTTTTTGCTGAAATGTTAACTCTGCAGACTTTTGAGCCAGCCATCAGCCATCTTTGTTCTCCTCATAGAAGCTGTGTGATGACATGCGCAATGTGAGTGTCCAATCGGAATTGGTTCACCGTCACATGGTTTTCCAAAATCCAATCGTAGGGCAGATTTACCTCACGTGAAAAGCCAAAGATCATTTGCAGGAGTGATATGTTACTAGTTGGCCCATTTGAATAGCCCCCTGGGTGCTCCAATGAGTCCATACTATTAGTACATACTCAGTGTGCCCTGCGCCATTACACACAGAGATCAGTGAAAGCAGACGGAGAGCCTCTGATGACAATCTCATGTGCTCAAACAAAGAGTGTGTAACTATCAGGATTGCTCCACTAGTTTGCATGTGAATGTTATTGGATAACTCTGTTGCTTTCTCTGTGTAAAGCACTGTTTATCATATCAACGGACAACAAAACGCATAGACCATTTTGTATATATTGTTCAAAATGTGCATTTGTGTTTATTGTTTGAACCTTTTTGTTGTACAGTCTTTCACACAAGACCTCAAATTACCTTTATAAAGTGTCAAAACAGTTGTTTATTATAGTTTGCTGTGTGTTTTGAATAAATGTATGTGGAAAATAATTTTTCGCTTTATTTTTTCCTTGCCTATTTTTGATTGTAAACCTTTATTCCACTTATAAAACACAACAAAACATATATATTCTGAAAGCACAGGTTGTCCTGAAAAAAAGAGACATAAAACTTGATTGTGGGATGCAGGGAGAGATATTAACAGCAATAATAAAACATTTATGCCAGGCCAGTGAACTGTCCAAAAAAATCCCTCGGACCCCAGAGGGTTAAATACAACCATAACTGCACAATTAATTATGTCAGTGAGCCATTCAGAAGCTCCTTGGACACAGCTGGAATTAATTTGTGTCAAAAGATCAGTTCCTCAAGAAGGCTCATGAGCAATATCAGTTGCATTGTGATGGAACATCAGATATGAGATTTTGGTCATGTGGCATGACTTTTTTTTACCTTCACTTTTGATGCTGTGTATGGTTCTTACCCTGTGTGCTGCTATACAATGCTGCTGGAACCTCAATTTCCCTGAGAGAGTCTTCCCTAGGGATCAATAAAGTTCTATCTAATCTAATCTAATGTAATGTAATGTAATCTAATCTAATCTAATCTAATCTAATCTAATCTAATCTAATCTAATCTAATGTTTCTCTGTGCATGAACCTGCACATGTGTGAGTGTTGAGGGATACTGGGAAAACCCAATGCAATGCCCATGTTTCACCTGGCTGCAGCAGATACAGTACCTTTGGATACCTGCACTGGAATGAAGTAATTGAAAATGCAATATTAAACAAGATGTCATTTGTTAGAAATGAGCCAATAAGCATTAATTAGAATCACCTCCTCAGCGTCTGACATTGCATAAAGACAAATGCAATAAAAACTCAGATTCCATTTTCTACTGATTACAGTTTGAGCCGAAACATTGAATCTCATCATTTTTACGCTGATGGAAAATATATTCAAATCGAAGTGAGCCGCCCCCATGTGTTTCTCTGATTAATGCACCGTTCCAAGACGCCATCAGCACTGTGATGTTTCTGACAGATAAATATACTGTGTAAACATGAAAGCCTTCCTCCTGTCAGTGAACCTCCCTCTTACACTGTCTCCATCCAATCTTTGGCCCCCATTTTGTTTTTGTGATTCACTCTTTATTATTCTGTTGTCAGAAGAGATGTTCTCTCCTTTGGTTTCTTGTAATATGTGAGTGCACTCGGTGTGCGTGCACATGTGTGTGTGTGTGCGTGTCCCTGCAGAGACAGCCATAATAAAGCTGACTAATGCAGAAATAGACTGCAGGCTAAGCTTCTTTTTTCCAGAAATGTCTTTGAAAATGAAGGATGCATTCTTGTGGCCCAAGCCCGCAGTATTTATTTATAAATCTACCTCTTCGTCTGCTGCTGAAGAAATGTGTGGCACCAGTTTGAGTGCATGTGCACGCCGTCAATTTGACTTTAAACTTTTAATTACTCTCATTTTCTATGGCAGCCTGCTGGAGTTACATAGAAATAGTGAAGATGAGGTCACTGTGCAGGAAAACATCTTAATTTGAGAGTATTTACAATCTGTTTATTCTTTGTCTTCCCCAATATCTCAAGGCCGTAGTCAAAATACACACTAAATGGTTTTTAGTGTTCATGCACATGAACTTAGCAAGCAAAATTATGATCTGACGAAATGAAGTAAAGGCTAAAATGCTTTAAAAGCTCCCGCTAATGGCTTCAACACAACTAATTACACTCAACA
This sequence comes from Thalassophryne amazonica, assembly GCF_902500255.1. Taxonomy (NCBI): domain Eukaryota; kingdom Metazoa; phylum Chordata; class Actinopteri; order Batrachoidiformes; family Batrachoididae; genus Thalassophryne; species Thalassophryne amazonica. The sequence continues at coordinate 148,251,084 of NC_047104.1, read as the reverse complement.
AAAATATAAACGCAACACTTTTGGTTTTGCTCCCATTTTGTATGAGATGAACTCAAAGATCTAAAACTTTTTCCACATACACAATATCACCATTTCCTTCAAATATTGTTCACAAACCAGTCTAAATCTGTGATAGTGAGCACTTCTCCTTTGCTGAGATAATCCATCCCACCTCACAGGTGTGCCATATCAAGATGCTGATTAGACACCATGATTAGTGCACAGGTGTGCCTTAGACTGCCCACAATAAAAGGCCACTCTGAAAGGTGCAGTTTTATCACACAGCACAATGCCACAGATGTCAAAAGATTTGAGAGAGCGTGCAATTGGCATGCTGACAGCAGGAATGTCAACCAGAGCTGTTGCTCGTGTATTGAATGTTCATTTCTCTACCATAAGCCGTCTCCAAAGGCATTTCAGAGAATTTGGCAGTACATCCAACCAGCCTCACAACCGCAGACCTAATAAAGTTGTTCCAGGACTGGCACCGTCTTATCTGGGTGATCTGGTGGAACCCTACGTGCCGGCCCGAGCTTTGCGGTCGCAGGATGCAGGACTTCTCTGTGTTCCCAGGGTGAAGAAGAAGTCAGCAGGTCAAAGAGCCTTTTCTCATCGTGCACCCACCCCGTGGGACAGTCTTCCTGCGACCGTGAGGCAGTCGGAGTCCGTGGATATTTTTAAGTCAAGACTGAAAACCCATTTATATTTTCTTTCTTATGAATAGTTTTTATTTTTTATCTGTTTTATTCTTTTACTTCTGTTTTTAATTATGTATTTGGATTTTTTTTATTCATTTTAAATAATTTATTTAAATTTTATATTGAATTGTTCCGTGTAAGGCGCCTTCAGATGGCTTCTGCTGTAATTTGGCACATTATAAACAAATTAAATTGACTTGAATTGCAAGTGATGCCCACGTTTCACACACGGTTTTGCCATTTTGTCCCCTGTAGACTGCCTGTAGCAGCACATACAGCAGGTTGTGAGTGAGGCTTTATGTTCAGTCTTCTGTTACTGGTCCTTTGCCAAGCTATAAGTTGACTTGCTTTGTTAAACCAGACTACCATTCTGAAATATTTGTCCAAACCCTGCTTGACCCATGGTGCACGGATCTGTTATTCACGCTGTAGTGTGTGACCCTGAGGAGAGCTCTGACTCAGAATTCCGGTCACACACACTGCTCGCTATGGATGATAGTTGTTGTGGACAACCGTGTTGTCCTTTCAGAGTATTTTATTACAAATATCTGTAATAATATGTCTTCATGTTCCCATAATTGTCCAAGCTGATCAATTTTTCAAAATTTCACTCGATGGAAATCCTCGATGGCGTTTGCACTTTTTGCAGTTGTCGGTATCTTGATGACATTAGATCAGTTGTGGGCACACTTCTGATAATCCGATAACCGATAATTATTGAAGATAAAGTTTTCATTATCTGATTTTCTTTTTAGATAACTTTGAAAACCATTGTTGGATTAATTCCATCCATCCATCCATTTTCTTCCGCTTTATCCAGAGTCGGGTCGCGGGGGCAGCAGCTCAAGCAAAGCCGCCCAGACCTCCCGATCCACACATACCTCCTCCAGCTCCTCCGGGGGAACCCCAAGGCGTTCCCAAGCCAGCCGAGAGATGTAGTCCCTCCAGCGTGTCCTGGGTCTTCCCCGGGGCCTCCTCCCAGTGGGACATGCCCGGAACACCTCTCCAGCGAGGCGTCCAGGGGGCATCCGGAAAAGATGCCCGAGCCACCTCAACTGACTCCTTTCGACGTGGAGGAGCAGCGGCTCGACTCCGAGCTCCTCCCGAGTGACGATCCCCGAGTATTGGATTAATTGTCTTCCGATAAATTTTTGTCCGATAACATTTAGACCGTTAACGTGGTAAACAAAGGTAAACAGATGTGTAGTTTTACCCTCTACAAACAGAGGAGACTGGGTTATAGAAGGAACTGCTCTATTCTCTGCAGTCAAAGGAGAACTGGTCACACGCACAAAAAAAAAACATTTCTTGTAACCCCATACTGATATGCGGCCAATATCACCCAAGTCATCTAGAGGCATACATTTTTAACTTATGGTTCAAATTTTAACCAAACTTATTTCTGACAAGTTATTTAAATTAACGTCACTTCTGAAGTTTTATAAAGTGAAAATATCAGATATATGTTTTAGTTTTACCCGTGACCCGACTCAGGATAAAGCGGAAGAAAATGGATGGATGTTTTAGTTTTAACATAATGTGCTACTTTTTAAGGTTTTAGTGTGGACATGCTGTGCCCAGCAGTGCATTATGGGTAGGATAGGGTAATCTCAGTACGGTAATCTCAGTATGTTCATGACAGGAGAATGCACTTGAGACACTCTGATCAGGACAACAGCACTAAACTCTAGTGCCTAAAACTCTCGTGAATATATTCTCTGGGTTTATAGACGTTTTTGTGTTTGCTTTTATTAAATTCCACGCATCTTAAATGTAGCAGATTAGCACACAGATTATCTGGAATTTTGTTTTGGCAAGTTTTCAAGGTCTCTACTGCCATCTACTGGCCAGTAGTGCTCATGGCAGTGCTCAGACTGAAACTGGGCAGACACTGTACCACAGAACCGCACGGAATAAAAGTTCAGATCACCCGATTTATGTTCTCACACACATTGTACATTCAAAAACCACACGTCGGACTCGTGTTTCCAGAAGCAAAACATAAGCAAATGCTTTTTTTTCAAACATGGAAACCCCCCAGCAGTCTAAGTCTATAGCAGCATAACTAAGGGATGGTTCAGGGTCACCTGATCCAGCCCTAACTATAACCTTTAGCAAAAAGGAAAGTTTTAAGCCTAATCTTAAAAGTAGAGAGGGTGTCTGTCTCCCTGATCTGAATTGGGAGCTGGTTCCACAGGAGAGGAGCCTGAAAGCTGAAGGCTCTGCCTCCCATTCTACTCTTACAAACCCTAGGAACTACAAGTAAGCCTGCAGTCTGAGAACGAAGCGCTCTATTGGGGTGATATGGTACTATAAGGTCCCTAAGATAAGATGGGACCTGATTATTCAAAACCTTATAAGTAAGAAGAAGAATTTTAAATTCTATTCTAGAATTAACAGGAAGCCAATGAAGAGAGGTCAATATGGATGAAATATGCTCTGTCCTTCTAGTCCCCGTCAGTACTCTAGCTGCAGCATTTTGAATTAACTGAAGGCTTTTCAGGGAACTTTTAGGACAACCTGATAATAATGAATTACAATAGTCCAGCTTAGAGGAAATAAATGCATGAATTAGTTTTTCAGCATCACTCTGAGACAAGACCTTTCTAATTTTAGAGATATTGCGCAAAAGCAAAAAAGCAGTCCTACATATTTGCTTAATATGCACATTGAAGGACATATCCTGATCAAAAATGACTCCAAGATTTCTCACAGTATTACTAGAGGTCAGGATAATGCCATCCAGAGTGAGGATCTGGTTAGACACCATGTTTCTAAGATTTGTGGGGCCAACAGTGTTGCCACAGTTACTTTGAAAAAGTAATCCAATTACTGATTACTGATTACACCTTGAAAAAGTAACTTAGTTACTTTACTGATTACTCAATTGTAAAAGTAACTAAGTTAGATTACTAGTTACTTTTTTAGTTACTTTCCCGAGCAGCTGCAAAAAACCGCGGATGAAAAGCTCACAGCTCACTGAAAGTGGGACGTTCAGTCGATCCGACCTCCTGCCCACAGACCAAGTTTAATGCTGCTATCAACCCACAATGAAAAAATAATAGTAACGCACAGTGACATGGAGAAGTAACTTTAATTTGATTACTGATTTGGAAAGATTAACGCGTTAGATTACTCGTTACTAAAAGAAGTGGTCAGATTAGAGTAACGCGTTACCGCATCACTGGGGGCCAAGTACAATAACTTCAGTTTTATCTGAATTTAAAAGCAGGAAATTAGAGGTCATCCATGTCTTTATGTCTGTAAGACATTCCTGCAGTTTAACTAATTGGTGTGTGTCCTCTGGCTTAATGGATAGATAAAGCTGGGTATCATCTGCGTAACAATGAAAATTTAAGCAATGCTTTCTAATAATACTGCCTAAGGGAAGCATGTATAAAGTGAATAAAATTGGTCCTAGCACAGAACCTTGTGGAACTCCATAATTAACCTTAGTCTGTGAAGAAGACTTCCCATTTACATGAACAAATTGTAATCTATTAGATAAATATGATTCAAACCACCGCAGCGCAGTGCCTTTAATACCTATGGCATGCTATAATCTCTGTAATAAAATTTTATGGTCAACAGTATCAAAAGCAGCACTGAGGTCTAACAGGACAAGTACAGAGATGAGTCCACTGTCTGAGGCCATAAGAAGATCATTTGTAACCTTCACTAATGCTGTTTCTGTACTATGATGAATTCTAAAACCTGACTGAAACTCTTCAAATAGACCATTCCTCTTTAGATGATCAGTTAGCTGTTTTACAACTACCCTTTCAATAATTTTTGACAGAAAAGGAAGGTTGGAGATTGGCCTATAATTAGCTAAGATAGCTAGGTCAAGTGATGGCTTTTTAAGTAATGGTTTAATTACTGCCACCTTAAAAGCCTGTGGTACATAGCCAACTAATAAAGATAGATTGATCATATTTAAGATCGAAGCATTAATTAATGGTAGGGCTTCCTTGAGCAGCCTGGTAGGAATGGGGTCTAATAAACATGTTGATGGTTTGGATGAAGTAACTAATGAAAATAACTCAGACTGAACAATCAGAGAGAAAGAGTCTAACCAAATACCAGCATTACTGAAAGCAGCCAAAGATAGCGATATGTCTTTGGGATGGTTATGAGTAATTTTTTTCTCTAATAGTTAAAATTTTATTAGCAAAGAAAGTCATGAAGTCATTACTTGTTAAAGTTAAAGATATACTCGGCACAATAGAGCTCTGACTCTTTGTCAGCCTGGCTACAGTGCTGAAAAGAAACCTGGGGTAGTTTTTATTTTCTTCAATTAGTGATGAGTAGTAAGATGTCCTAGCTTTACGGAGGGCTTTTTTATATAGAGCAACAGACTCTTTTTCCAGGCTAAGTGAAGATCTTCTAAATTAGGGAAATGCCATTTCCTCTCCAACTTACGGGTTATCTGCTTTAAGCTGCGAGTTTGTGAGTTATACCATGGAGTCAGGCACTTCTGATTTAAGGCTGTCTTTTTCAGAGGAGCTACAGCATCCAAAGTTGTGTTCAATGAGGATGTAAAACTATTGACGAGATAATCTATCTCACTCACAGAGTTATGTAGCTACTCTGCACTGTGTTGGTATATGGCATTGGAGAACATAACAAAGAAGGAATCATATCCTTAAACCTAGTTACAGCGCTTTCCGAAAGACTTCTACTGTAATGAAACTTATTCCCCACTGCTGGGTAGTCCATTAAAGTAAATGTAAATGTTATTAAGAAATGATCAGACAGAAGGGGGTTTTCAGGGAATACTGTTAAGTCTTCAATTTCCATACCATAAGTCAGAACAAGATCTAAAGTATGGTTAAAGTGGTGGGTGGAATCATTTACATTTTGAGCAAAGCCAGTTGAGTCTAATAATAGATTAAATGCAGTGTTGAGGCTGTCATTCTCAGCATCTATGTGGATATTAAAATTGCCCACTATAATTATCTTATCTGAGCTAAGCACTAAGTCAGACAAAAGGTCTGAAAATTCACAGAGAAACTCACAGTAATGACCAGGTGGACGATAGATAACAACAAATAAAACTGTTTTTTGGGACTTCCAATTTGGATGGACAAGACTAAGAGTCAAGCTTTCAAATGAATTAAAGCTCTGTCTGGGTTTTTGATTAATTAATAAGCTGGAGTGGAAGATTGCTGCTAATCCTCCGCCTCGTCCCGTGCTACGAGCATTCTGACAGTTAGTGTGACTCGGGGGTGTTGACTCATTTAAACTAACATATTCATCCTGCTGTAACCAGGTTTCTGTAAGGCAGAATAAATCAATATTATCAGTATTCATTTTATTTATACACCAAACCATAAGTCAGCAGGGCTTTATTTTCCAAGACCTCGGCCTGACAGTGCGGTGATTGGGTAGAGTTGAGCTTTCTGGCTTCTTTCAGTGGTGTCTGTGCTGGAAGCTGTGTAGTAAACTGGAGCTTCCAGCAGGGGGAAGGATGCTGAAAGACAGAAGTGCTGATTCATTGTTTGGGTCTGTTGTCACTTTTGATGCTTCCAAAAGTGATTGAGGTGTTAAAACTAAAAATCAGCTTGTTTGTAGTTGCAATTATACTGGAGACATTACTAGAATTTACTGGTTATCAGTTATCTGTAATGTCCGATACATTTTTGGGTGGTTTATCATTTTATCTTTATCGAAGATAACTTTTCAGTTATCTGATTATCTGTTATCGAAGTTAATTTTTTTGGTTATCTGTGCCCACCACTGCATTAGATCCTCTTAATCTGTGATCACTGAGGAAATAAGCAGGTCAGAATTTTTAATAACCACACCAGTGCCACCCAGTCCATAAAAATATGCTATAGTAGAACACCCGAACCAAGGGTAGTCTTTTTAACGTTTGGCTTGGTTAAATGCGAAATGGGTGTGTGTTCTGGCTTCATTCATCCTGTCCACATCATGCAGGGTGTCAACCATGCTCAACTTCTTTACCCATTTATTGTTGGGAAGGTGTCGTAGCACGGACCCACAACAGGGGGCGCAAATAAACGGACAATGAGTAAGCCAAAAGGTAACAATTTAATGTTGTGATAATACACAACGAAACGTGCAGTAATCTTCACAGTCAATAAACACCAGGTGACGTGTGGGCAGGCTCGAAGATAGAAGACCCCTGACGAGAGAGAAGTCGCGTCCCACACGGCTTCCACCACCAACGGTCTGAAGAACACCGGAGCCGCCAAGTCCCGAGTCCCCCAGGTGGCCTCTGTCCTTGGCTGTCGACCCTGGTACTGCTGGCAGAAAGCAGAGATATGATGTGTGAGTGTGAGTCCGCACACTCAGTAATTCACAGTCCAAACACAGTTAGGAGGGAGCTCCTCCACCTCCAAATCACACACACTCGTGCAGCTCCTGGTCAACCACTTATCTGAGATGGGGTGAGAGGCGAAGCCGTCGCTGTCACACCAAACGCCAATCCTCCAGATAAGGCAACACTCCAGGAAAACGGCTGCAATAGAAGTTCAAGTTATTACACACACAGTGTCAGTCAGCAGAGAAATTACCTTGGTACTGGTAGTCGATTTCTCGGCGAGGAGGTGGAGTTGCAGTCCGGCTTTTATGATGGTGATGATGATGAACGAGTGACAGCTGGTGCAGGGGATGAATGACAGCTGTCACTTCTTCTAGGTCTAGCGCCCTCTCGTGCTTGGAGCCCGCACTCCAAGCAGGGCGCCCTCTGGTGGTGGTGGGCCAGCAGTACCTCCTCTTCAGCGGCCCACACTACATTTATGGGTTCATTGGGAGGTAAGTGGGCTAAGCATTGGCAACATGGCACACCAAGAGCAGTGCTTTTTGATCTTCAAAATGGTTCTTCAGAAAACCTGTTGATAAAAATTAGTGCCATAGGCACTGCATCTCACGTGGATGATACACAACATCACAATTTCTGCTAGAAAAATGGGCATGGACAAACTCCAACGGTTGTATCAAGGCCAATAAAAAAAAATAATAAAATCTTAAAAATCCTTCTGATTTTTTTTTTTTTTTTTTTTTTTTTTTTTTTTTTTGAGCTACCTATTAACTACTGTTTAACCACATTTCAGCTCATTATCTTTAAAAACTGCTGACCGATGGCTCTTGGTGGCATTTTCAAAATGGCCACTATGGCAGCCATCAACTGGAAAAATAGGCGTTGTCACAGTCTAGTGGTCACATGTTTTGGGCTTGCTAATTGCTACCCATGTAGCAAATTTCAGCTCAGTTGCTGCAGAAATAGCTGAGAAATGGCTATACGAGTGCTGTCAATAAAGTAACGGTCCTTTTTATTTTTTTCTAAAACTATATGGATTTCATTCATATGTTTTTACGTCAGACATGCTTGAACCCTCGTGCGCATGCGTGAGTTTTTCCACGCCTGTCGGTGACGTCATTCGCCTGTGAGCACTCCTTGTGGGAGGAGTCGTCCAGCCCCTCGTCGGAATTCCTTTGTCTGAGAAGTTGCTGAGAGACTGGCGCGTTGTTTGATCAAAATTTTTTCTAAACCTGTGAGACACATCGAAGTGGACACGGTTCGAAAAATTAAGCTGGTTTTCAGTGAAAATTTTAACGGCTGATGAGAGATTTTGAGGTGATTCTGTCACTTTAAGGACTTTTCACGGTGCGAGACGTCGCTCAGCGCTCTCAGCCGCCGTCGTCAGCCTGTTCAAGCTGAAAACCTCCACATTTCAGGCTCTATTGATCCAGGACATCGTGAGAGAACAGAGAAGTTTCAGAAGAAGTCGGTTTCAGCATTTTATCCGGATATTCCACTGTTAAAGGAGATTTTTTTAATGAAAGACGTGCAGACGGATCTGCGCGTCGGGACGCAGCCGACGCGGTGCGGCGGCACAGGAAAAACACCTCCGTGTTGATAACCATTTGTAAAATCCAGGCGGCTTTTGATGGCTTTCAGTGGAGTGAGTATATGAGAAATTGTTTAACAGGCAGGACATGTTCCAACTTGTCCTTAAGGCTTTCAACAGAGGTGTTTTTCCTGTGGCGGAGCGTCGCGGCGGCTGCGTCCCGATGCGCGGACCCGTCCGCACGTCTTTCATTAAAAAAATCTCCTTTAACAGTGGAATATCCGGATAAAATGCTGAAACCGACTTCTTCTGAAACTTCTCTGTTCTCTCACGACGTCCTGGATCAATAGAACCTGAAATGTGGAGGTTTTCAGCTTGAACAGGCTGACGACGGCGGCTGAGAGCGCTGCACGACGTCTCGCACCGTGGGACGTCCCTAAAGCAACAGAATCGCCTCAAAATCTCTCATCGGCCGTTAAAATTTTCACTGAAAACCAGCTTAATTTTTCAAACCGTGTCCACTTCGATGTGTCTCACAGGTTTAGCAAAAATTTTGATCAAACAAAGCGCCAGTCTCTCAGCAACTTCTCAGACAAAGGAATTCCGACGAGGGGCTGGACGACTCCTCCCACAAGGAGTGCTCACAGGCGAATGACGTCACCGACAGGCGTGGAAAAACTCACGCATGCGCACGAGGGTTCAAGCATGTCTGACGTAAAAACATATGAATGAAATCCATATAGTTTTAGAAAAAAATAAAAAGGACCGTTACTTTATTGACAGCCCTCGTATATGAGATTTTCAAGATGGTGGCCATGGCGGCCATATTTGAAATGAGATCGGCACGTCTCAAACGGCCTTTGGTGTCCTCGTATGGAGGTACATGCACACCAAGGTTCAGCTTCATTGGTCCAGTGGTTTCAGAGAAGATGTTTACACCTGCTGAAGACGACGACAGACGCGCAACCTGTGACATAAACTGTCGAGGGTTGCCTTTGGTCCAGGGGAGTTAAAAATCTGCACTCTTTCATAGCTATTTGTGTGTGTCACAGATTTCTGTATTTATGTTCACCAATGCTGATCGATCTCGGTGTGATATATCCAATGTGTTGATTTCTTCAGCTAATGTTTTCCTCCTTGAATCCATAAAAAATCCACCCATCACACTGAATTATATTGAATTTGAATTTTGCTCTATATATTTATTTCTAAAACAGAGTGTGGACAGGCTCCATCACTGTGTCGTGATCAGAGACGCTGAACTGATTTTGGCAGCTTATTTCTCATGGTGGTGATTAGGACAAGCAGCCGTCTGCAGCTGCCACATGATGTTACAGCCGCCAGGGGAGCAGGCAGAGCAGATCAGCCTGAGAGAAGACTCGTGGCTGATCTGCGTACAGGGGTCACAACCTCCTCCTGTGCAGGGATGGTCAGGGGAGGAAGTTGGGGGGTGGGGGTCTTACATTAATTAACAGCAGCGCTTTTAGGGAAAGCTGTCCCATGACGATGGGTCCAGTGCGGTAAAACTCATCAACCCCCCTTTTTTTTGTTAGGGACGGGGATTTGGAAGGGGGGAGGGAGATAGAGATGCAGGAGTTATGGAGGGAGGGAGGCGGGAGGCATCTGCCACTGAACACGCTGGTTGAAAAGCTTTTGTTGTGAAGGAGTGATGAAACAGATAGATGTGACAGGAACCAAACACTGCTTTAATCAAGTGAAAGAGAACACACACACAGAGAGTCACAAATACACATTCTTCATCTCTTTAGAATAACATTTAACCCAACTCATCATCAGGCTGGTCTTTACTTTATTTAAACAAAGTATATTTGAAGAGTTCAGATGCAAAATCCAGTATCTCCAAAACCATAAATGTTTATCTGAGGCCAACATGTACTTTTGGCTGTCAAGGGGACCGTCAGTGTGCAAAATATGAAATAATTTGAACAAACTGTTTTCATTTCCCCATATGGTTTCCTTTAAATCTCCATTTTCAACTGCATTTTTCTACATTAAAAAAAAGTACTTACTGGGTTTTGCATCTGAACTCTTCATTTGCTTATTTGTTTTTTTACACATAATTGTTGCATTTTTAGATCTGTAATGTTGAGAATACTAATCATGTTTTATGACTTGCATTCGATCACTGATGCATGCTCCATGCACACACACATTCTCAAGCAGTTGCATTAAGGCAGAGCTACAACCCCTGGCAAAAATTATGGAATCACCGGCCTCGGAGGATGTTCATTCTGTTGTTTAATTTTGTAGAAAAAAAAGCAGATCACAGACATGACACAAAACTAAAGTCATTGCAAATGGCAACTTTCTGGCTTTAAGAAACACTATAAGAAAGCAAGAAAAAAAGATTGTGGCAGTCAGTAACGGTTACTTTTTTAGACCAAGCAGAGGAAAAAATATGGAATCACTCAATTCTGAGGAAAAAATTATGGAATCACCCTGTAAATTTTCATCCCCAAAACTAACACCTGCATCATATCAGATCTGCTCGTTAGTCTGCATCTAAAAAGGAGTGAACACACCTTGGAGAGCTGTTGCACCAAGTGGACTGACATGAATCATGGCTCCAACACAAGAGATGTCAATTGAAACAAAGGAGAGGATTATCAAACTCTTAAAAGAGAGTAAATCATCACACAATGTTGCGAAAGATGTTGGTTGTTCACAGTCAGCTGTGTCTAAACTCTGGACCAAATACAAACAACATGGGAAGGTTGTTAAAGGCAAACATACTGGTAGACCAAGGAAGACATCAAAGCGTCAAGACAGAAAACTTAAAGCAATATGTCTCAAAAATCAAAAATGTACAACAAAACAAATGAGGAACGAATGGGAGGAAACTGGAGTCAACGTCTGTGACCGAACTGTAAGATCAAGATGATAATGCATCTTGCCATAGAGCAAAAACTGCAAAAACATTCCTTGCAAAAAGACACATAGGGTCAATGTCATGGCATAGGGTCAATGTCAATGAGCAGATCTGATTTGATGCAGGTGTTAATTTGGGGGATGAAAATTTACAGGGTGATTCCATAATTTTTTCCTCAGAATTGAGTGATTCCATATTTTTTTCCTCTGCTTGGTCTAAAAAAGTAACCGTTACTGACTGCCACAATCTTTTTTTCTTGATTTCTTATAGTGTTTCTTAAAGCCAGAAAGTTGCCATTTGAAATGACTTTAGTTTTGTGTCATGTCTGTGATCTGCTTTTTTTTCTACAAAATTAAACAACTGAATGAACATCCTCTGAGGCCAGTGATTCCATAATTTTTGCCAGGGGTTGTATAATGGGTATTGCAGTGTATCAGCTTCAAAATACATTTGACAAAATTAACCCTCAAGCGACCAAGCTATTTTAGCGTCTCACGGCATATTGTGATTCAGCAGCACGAAATATACACTAATCTATTGGTTCGTAATATTGTCACGAAAAGTGCCAAATGGTCATAATGGGATCACAAGTTTATTCTAATACATTCTGTGACGACTGTGCGGAATTAAAAGTGAAGCGGGGGGCTGGGGGGGTATGGTTAGGGTTGGGGGTAGGGTTAGTAATAGTGCGTTTAAAAATAAAGAACCCGTCACAATAATTAGAGTAATTTTGTGATTGACGAAAAAAAAAAACAAAAAAAAAAAACAAAACGTGACACTGGGCTGAGTCAATGCGATTTTCCTTGAATGGAGTTTTTCAATGGATTTTGAGTAATATTAGTTTGTTTTTTTTGCCAATTACATCATGTTTTTGAGACATGAAAACATATTTCTCTTAGCAAGCATTGAAGCAAAAGCTGTAGTCTCTCATACCGCTTCGGCGCCATAAACAATATTACGGTTCTTGTTCACATTTTGCAAACCTGGTTTAAAAACTATGCTTTTGAAGCTGCTTTTTGCATGATTAGTGGCGTCAAACTCGTGAGTGAATGTGCAACTTTTGTGTAATCAATCAATAGGGAACATGCAAATTGCAAAACAAATGTGATGTGCTAGAAGGAATCTGAGCTCAGATTCGGCTTCAGCACCACAAAATTACCCCAAATCAGTTCTCAAAGTCCATGCAAGTAAAAAATAAATAAATAATTTTTGTGGACAAGTGTAATTATAGGATCAAATATAGACAAACTTGTGACTAGCAAATATGCCTGTACTTTAACACAAATCTCAATGAACCCACCAGTCATACTTTGTAACAATCATGAGCTATTTTCATCCTCACTCTGGGCATCAAGAATCAGTCTCAATGCTTGTGCAGTTGTAAATCTTGTTATTCTTGGTCTTTTGGCTTCTCTGCAAAATAGTCAAATATAATGATTAGAGTTGGCAAATTACAATACCATCTGAAGCTATAATGTCAAAAATCTTATAGATCTTTGCAGTGGGGTCATAAGTGAGCTCACACAAGTTTGGATTATACTTGCATGGATCGGCCGATCCTTGCAAAATTCTGTGAACAAATGCAGGACAAATAGATTGACAAATTCAAGGTAGGAAACTTTTTAAAATATATGCCCGCGTCATAAATGACCCCAGTCGTTGCTTGAGGGTTTTATATATATATATATATATATATATATATATATATATATATATATATATATATATATATATATATATATATATATATATATATATATATATATATATATATACACACACATCTGTAATTGTACTTTTGACTGTGTATGACTTCATCACATGACTTCTGAGTGACTTCATTATGAACTTATTTATACTAATCAATCACAAATACTTTTCTGATGAATGCATGCTTCAGATCATCCATCTTGGCTTCTTGGTTGTTGAGATATACAAAACGAAGAAGAAGAAGAAAAAGTTTTTCAGACCACATTTTCCTTGACTTATGACCAAACTACTCTAAAACTGAATCACCTCTAGATATCTAACCAAGTAATATTCCCACCAAGTTTGAAGAAAATCTGACATCATTGTGTCAGTGTGCTTGTGAAAGGGTGAATGTGAGGCGTCATTGTAAAGCTCTTTGAGTATGTGTTTCAGAGGGGAAATTAACATAAATGCAGTCATTCTGTCCTCCTGGTTCTGGTGCGTCTTTGGAATCTAGAATTAAAACACATCTGTTCTCTGTGACCTCAGCGACTGGTTGTGGTGCTTCACTGATTATGAGTGTGCTGTTTTGTCTGCCTTTGAAACAGTATTATTTTTATTTTTAATATTTTTGCAGTAATTAAACATCAGATATAATTTTACAATTACCATTTATGGGTTTTAGATTGAAAAACAAACGAACAGCTGTGGGTTGGGATCTTCTGCATAGGAGCTGAGCTCCTCCAGGTAGGTGGAGAATCTGTTCTCCTGGCACTGCAAACAATTTTTGTTTCAGTCTGGGAGATGGGTATCATCCCTACAGATTGAAAGAAATGACTTATTGTCCCAGTCTGGAAAGAAAACGTTGAGTGAATGGATGGAACGACACACTGAGTTTCACAGTGCTCTCTGTGCCGAGGAAGGTGCTTACACAGATAATTCTTAATAGGGTTCATTTCCAGCTACTTGTGGCTCAGCAACCGGAACAGTCTGGCTTTACGCCGAAGATGTCAACCATTGAAGGTATTCTAGCCTAAATTCATTCATTTATTCACTCATTTGTGGATCTGGTTAAACACGTGCAGATTGTTTTACACATTTGTGGATCTGGTTACATATAGACATTTCGAAATACACATTTGCAAATTCTTTTGCTACAATAACGTCCCCATAACACTTCCCTATCCTCGACCAAGATAATATCTTTCTGCTTATAAATGAGGCTGGTTTGGGAGTGAGAGAATAATAAACATAGGACGTTTCGTTACGTTTCAACAAAAAGTTGGAGGATTCCAAAAAAACAAAAAAAAACATATTGTCACCACAGATTTTTGCCATCAAAATATTGCATATCCTGCTAACATGAACTGATTGATGCCTTTTTTCGCCATCATTATTATAATATACATCGATAGTATGTATTTTGCTCATGTTCGGTTCATTAAAGTTCACAAACGTAATGTTGCTCGTAATTTGAAAGCGCCAACCGGAAGTGCGCTGCGTGACGGCGCGTGTGTCTTGACGCGGGCTGCTGGAAGCTGCAGGCAGCGGCAGTTGGCTGCGTCCCGTCATCACTTCACACCCATCGGGGGCTTCCAGCGCATCCGAGCCATGAGCCCCGCAACCGGAGCCGCAGTCTGAGCCGCACAACCCGGGGACCAACCCACGGACCACCCGTCCACGCGCACGCGCCAACACTGCAGCAGCCGGACCGACGTGGGCCCACGGGGGGGGTTCGAGAAAGTCCACTGCGCCGCGCATCTGAAATCTCCGCTTCCATCCTCTCTCTTCCCCCCCTCCTCCTCCCCCCGCTCCCTCCCCCCAAACCCACTCACCCCCACCAAAAAATCAATCAATCAATAAATAAATACACATCGGCTGCAAGTAAAAGTGAAACATGTCTTCGTCGGGCAAGGACACGAACAGCGGGCTTTACGCCAACTATGTGGGACCGTACCGGCTGGAGAAGACGCTGGGGAAAGGACAGACAGGTTAGTGGGAGCGCGCACACACACACACACTTCCTCCTGCTCCTCCTGTTCCTCCTCAGCATCACTGCGGGAGCAGCGGCAGAACAGGCGGATAAGTGCAGATGCGCGTAATGCTGCTGGTGTCGGTGCGCCTTTAATCGTTGTTGTCAGGCAGAGTGCGCGCGCTCATAATGGGTGGATTTTTTTTTTTCTTTTTCTTTCTTTCTTTTTTTTTTGATGTCTTTGCCTCCATCTGTCACTCTGCTGGGGCTGATCTGTGCTGCACTGACCGGTCCGGTCCCCGTCCTGTCCTGCCCCGGAACACCTGATCCATTAAAGTCCAGCTGTCAGCTTCACCCGCGACAAATCCCTCAAATTAAAGGACCAGTTCACTTTTTTTCCCCTCCCTGCTGAGTCAGATTCAAACATTATGAGCGTGAGACCTGTGTGCGTGTGCGTCTGTGTGTGTGCGCTGCGAACCTGGACTGCATGCGTCAAAAGTGAGAATCACTTTTTCGCCAAAAATAAATAAAAATCACATTTTGCTCTGGGCTTTGCGGTCGCAGGATGCGGGACTTCTCTGTGTTCCTAGGGTGAAGAAGAAGTCAGCAAGTCAAAGAGCCTTTTCGTATTGTGCACCCACCCTGTGGAACAGTCTTCCTGCAACCGTGAGGCAGTCGGAGTCCGTGGACATTTTTAAGTCAAGACTGAAAACCCATTTATATTTTCTTTCTTATGAATAGTTTTTATTTTTATCTGTTTTATTCTTTTATTTGTTTTTATTTATGTATTTGAATTTTTTATTCATTTTTAAATTATTTATTCAATTTTATGTTGCCTTGTTTTATGTAAGGCGCTTTGAGACAGGTTTTGCTGTGATTTGGCGCATTATAAGCTAATTAAATTAAATTAAAATTAAAGTAAATGCATGGTTAGCACAGTATAGGCATCTGCAGTGGAGCAAACTCAAATTACATTTTTCTCAACTTTAAAATTCAACAGTGTAGTATATGAATGTGTTCTTGTATTTAATGATTATTTACACCAAATACTTCTGGTTATTACAAGCTAGTTGTCCAAAAAGGCAAGGAACACAGCTGTAAGTTGATTTTTGGCTGTCAGTCTATCTTATTGTTGCCAAAACATCTGAGGTGAATAAAGAGTTAAAACCTTAGTGCACATTTCAGCAGCTTTTCTCGCCATCTAGTGGGCAACGTGAGCATTTCAGGGCTGTTGGTGCATTTCCTACTTGAAACCCAAACTTCAGGGGAAAAAAAGAATTTATAAATGTCAGAAATGCATGATTTTTTTTTTTTGGGGGGGGGGGGGGGGGGGGGTGTACACCAAATGTGCTTTTCAGTGTTAAATTCAAATGTCCACAAAATCTACGATCCGGATCAGATCTGGACCAAACTTTGTGAGGCGAGAGTGAGTGCCAGTCTACACCTAACTCTCAAATATGAGTGTGATTGGGGCACGTTTGATTAAGATATAATGTAAAATATACATTAAATGTGCTTTTCAATGTTAAATTCAAATGTCCACAAAATCTACAATCCGGATCAGATCTGGACCAAACTTTGTGAGGCGAGAGTGAGTGCCAGTCTGCACCTAACTCTCAAATATGAGTGTGATTGGGGCATGTTTGATTAAGATATAATGTAAAATATACATTAAATGGGGTTTTCAATGTTAAATTCAAATGTCCACAAAATCTACAATCCAGATCAGATCTGGACCAAACTTTGTGAGGCGAGAGTGAGTGCCAGTCTGCATCTAACTCTCAAATATGAGTGTGATTGGGGCATGTTTGGTTAAGATATAATTAAAATATACATTAAATGTGCTTTTCAATGTTAAATTCAAATGTCCACAAAATCTACAATCCGAATCAGATCTGGACCAAACTTTGTGAGGCGAGAGTGATTGCCAGTCTGCATCTAACTCTCAAATATGAGTGTGATTGGGGCACGTTTGTTTAAGATATAATGTAAAATATACATTAAATGTGCTTTTCAATGTTAAATTCAAATGTCCACAAAATCAACAATCCGAATCAGATCTGGACCAAACTTTGTGAGGCGAGAGTGAGTGCCAGTCTGCATCTAACTCTCAAATATGAGTGTGATTGGGACACGTTTGATTAAGATATAATGTAAAATATACATTAAATGTGCTTTTCAATGTTAAATTCAAATGTCCACAAAATCTACAATCCGGATCAGATCTGGACCAAACTTTGTGAGGCGAGAGTGAGTGCCAGTCTGCACCTAACTCTCAAATATGAGTGTGATTGGGGCACATTTGATTAAGATATAATGTAAAATATACATTAAATGTGCTTTTCAATGTTAAATTCAAATGTCCACAAAATCTACAATCCGGATCAGATCTGGACCACACTTTATGAGGCGAGAGTGAGTGCCATTCTGCACCTAACTCTCAAATATGAGTGTGATTGGGGCATGTTTGATTAAGATATAATGTAAAATATACAGTAAATGTGCTTTTCAATGTTAAATTCAAATGTCCACAAAATCAACAATCTGAATCAGATCTGGACCAAATTTTGTGAGGCGAGAGTGAGTGCCAGTCTGCATCTAACTCTCAAATATGAGTGTGATTGGGGCACGTTTGATTAAGATATAATGTAAAATATACATTAAATGTGCTTTTCAATGTTAAATTCAAATGTCCACAAAATCTACAATCCGGATCAGATCTGGACCAAACTTTGTGAGGCGAGAGTGAGTGCCAGTCTGCACCTAACTCTCAAATATGAGTGTGATTGGGGCACATTTGATTAAGATATAATGTAAAATATACATTAAATGTGCTTTTCAATGTTAAATTCAAATGTCCACAAAATCTACAATCCGGATCAGATCTGGACCAAACTTTGTGAGGCGAGAGTGAGTGCCATTCTGCACCTAACTCTCAAATATGAGTGTGATTGGGGCATGTTTGATTAAGATATAATGTAAAATATACAGTAAATGTGCTTTTCAATGTTAAATTCAAATGTCCACAAAATCTACAATCCGAATCAGATCTGGACCAAACTTTGTGAGGAGAGAGTGAGTGCCAGTCTGCACCTAACTCTCAAATATGAGTGTGATTGGGGCACGTTGGTTAAGATATAATGTAAAATATACATTAAATGGGGTTTTCAATGTTAAATTCAAATGGCCACAAAATCTGTAATCTTGATCAGATAAAACTCTGTCATTCAGTAAAGTATACCATCCTGCATAACCCTCTCAAATATGGAAGAACTTTGATCTTTCTTGACAGAGTTATGAATTTTTAAAAATGTCTTCAATGTTAAAGATTTTTCCTGACTTTGACCTTTGACCTAGGACCTTGGAATTTGAATCAGTTCTTGCCTATCAGGATATGAATCCTCTGTAAAAAAAAAAAATAAAAAAAAAAAATATATATATATATATATATATATATATATTTGTAATGATATATGAATACTTGTGGATTTTAGGCTGTTCACAAACAAACAAACAGGGGCGACAACATACTAATAAACAACAGTCCTCACAGACTGCTCTTGTTCAGTCTTTTAAAAGTGCTGTGTGATTGTGGCCAAATAATCAAACTTGTGCTGCTTCCAAAGTGTTAAGATATGTATTGTACATTTAGATTATTTTAATATTTCATTTCATTGTTTCATGTTCTGTATTGTATAGACTTAGAATAATTAATGGCTTTGTTCTACACACTCCGATGCAGTAGGTGGCAGTATGCACCTCTAAAGCTGGTTTGAAATCCATCAATAAACACAAAGAAGCAGAAGTATTTTTACTTTTTATTAATTGATAAGTGTTTAGATACGATGTTGGCAAGACTAAAACAGTCATGGCAGCAAAGATGGGTGGAAAATAATACTCACTTTAAGTCATCCATGTGCTTTGGTATCTACATTGAATTTTACAAAATAAATTCAATCAATCAAGATGAAATGCTGGAGATACATAACACTCTAAAATCTCCACTCTGGAAGGCCGCGATAATAATCCATTCCTTGGCTACATTTGGCAGCGATGAGATGCATTTCAGCGGAGCTTTTGGTGGAATAACACCGGGTGGTGACAGGAACTATTTACCCAGTGCAGGTACTTGTCCTATAAACATTTGCTGTAGAGTCGGTCAGTCAGTGGTTTCCGTTACAGATTTGCGAAAAAGTTAAGCAAGATTTTCAGAATGTTGACAAAACACTATAGTGAAATGACTACTGGGTTTTGTCCTTTTGCGATAACTTTCATCTCTGCGAGGAAATCACAAAAAGTGGAATGGTAAATTCTGTCAAATATTACAATTTCACAATTTTTTGTTTTTTAATTCACTATTAAGGGTCTTTTACACTGAACGCGTTCAGGGCTTTAAACACGTCATGCATCGCTCTAAAACTCATCATTTTCAATGGGAAGTGTCATGTTTTTTGACGCGTCGCGTGATGCGTCAAAAACCGAGTTAGTGCAACGCTCTGCCAGCAGCTCGCATTGCCACTTGTCCTCAAGCTGCCGTGGTCAAAGTTCAGCCCAAGCCAACTTTCAATGCTGCGCACTGTGACATAGCTTCGTGTTTCCAATACAAAGGCAGCATCAGGCCAAAACAAAAAGACTACAGAGTGCAGAAATGTGTGTACACAGCAGTACCTCAAGATTAATTAATTACTGTACATTTTAAAGTTAAAAAAATGTTTCTTACATCAGAAAACTTGTAACGGGGGGGGGGGGGGGGGTGTTAGTGATGTACTCTTTAATCGTGAACATCACTGAGTTTTTAAAATGCTTATCGCAGAGCATTCTCTTTTTTTATAACATCATGTAACATCATGTCCGCGGACACTGATCTGTGTGTTACAGATATACAAATCAGTTTCCTCGGATCCGCGGAGTAATGCCACTCAAAGCGTAGCCGTTACGACAGTTGTCGCTGTGTGGCTCCTGTGCGACGCTTAAGCTAAAGTTAGCATGTGAACATCCCAAACTTTTAGAGCTTTCAAGTTTTAAAAGAAGATTTGTGCAGCATGTCTGTGTCACGGAGCGATGTCGCACAGAGAGAAGATGGCGAGAAAGACTGTTTAAAAAAGTCTCATAAGGACAAGAATCCGTGGAATCGTCGCTGGCTTCATCAACACACCTGAAAGATAAAAGAAACGGGAAAAGTGAACTGTGCCCTCTCGGGAAAACATGGTAAGAATTTTTCTCTCCCTGGAAAATAAACATTCTGCTGTTCAAACAGGATTTTAGACAAGATTATGTGACTTTTTTCGCTAATCCAGACTTTCTTTCATTGTAAAAAAGACATTGTGGCTTTGAATGGATTTAGGCTGCATGAATTTACACAAGAATATGTGACTTTCTACTATAATGTATGTTATTAATATTTTACCATGATTTTCCAAATATTCTACAAGCTTTAGCTGTGGTTTTTGAAATGCTGTAACAGTCTTTTCAGTCTTCATAAATTTCATTTCAGTTTACAATTAAAAGGAAAATCATTCCAGGTCCTACTTCCACGTCATATTCTGTTATTTCAACATCATCATTGACAGATCAAATACAAGGTTGAATATAGGATCATTTAAATATCCACTAATTTTGAGATTTGTTCTTCCAGGAGATGCTGAAACTCCCCCCCCCAAGACCCCCTGCAAATTTTCCTCAGATTTTGCAATTTTCATTTCACAGCCCTGAATTAAAATAGTTTTAAGTAAAAAAAAAAAAAAAAAAAAAAGATTATTTACAAATCTTTGATGTTCATCTGTAAATTAAAACCATAACGTATCTGCTGTTGTTATTTCAGATGAGATGCTTTCTTGATTAGCATGATAAGGAACCTTGGACATTTATTTTTAGACAAATAAAACACCATGAGAAGTAATGTACATTTTTAAGTCTGGTAGATTCATTCATTCATATCTGCATTTCAACCAGGAAAAAAGACATCATAAATAAATGTAAATATTTATTGTAAACACAACAGGAGATGATGTAAAATGACTGCAGTGTGTCTGTTAATTAAGATTTCTTAATGTGACATAAACTTCATGATGAAATCATTTTTTTAATTTAGTCATTTTGAATGAATTAATGAATGAGTATATTCGGCACACAATTCAACAACAAAAACAAAAAACTCATAACAAAGCAACTTTACAAAAGTCCTGCGTGGCCGAAAGGGTGAGGGCAGAAGCAGAGCTTATAAATACCCATCCCTTATACTAAAAAATAACAAACATATACACACAAACAAAATTTGATAAATACATATCTACACAATCCCACATATCACATATATATATATATATATATATATATATATATATATATATATATATATATATATATATATATATATATATATATATATATATATATATATACAAAGTAATAACAAATCAATAGACCTAAATCTTCAACTATAGCACGCAATTTTGTTATTCTTGTAATGTCTTTTAAAGCCTACTAACGTACTTTAATGTTGTCGGGAAAGTTGTTCCAGATGTTAACACCTTTGATAGATACACAATGACTTTTGCAGTAGTTCAGATCCTTGATTTTTCAAACAATAAAATTCCTCTCAAATTACAACTGGAGTCCCTCAGTTTAAACAGATCCTGGACATGTTGTGGCAGCAGTTTATTTTTAACTTCATACATAATTTGTATTGTAAAGTAATCAACCAAGTCCCAGAATTTTAGAATATGTAAACAGGCAAACAATGGATTTGTTGTTTGCCTGTTTTTTGAATGATGTCCTCGTTGACTATTTGATTGCTTTTATTGTAATCAGGACAGAGTAATTACTAAAATATGAATTGTCTATTCTAATGATCACTAGAATGACTATTCTAGTGATTGTGAATGCTTGGAAATTATGCACAGTAGGGGCGGGGCTTCTTCTACCTGTGTGAGTGTCTTTTTGACTGAACTTTAACTTCATGGACATGTTTAATGATTCAATCATTTAATGTTAAAATGTAAAAAGAAACAGCTTTTTCAAATAATAAAATAGTTGCTCTTTAAAGATTCTTTGTTTTATTTAGAAGCACAATAACAGGTGTTGGTTTTCAGAGAGGACAGGTGAGCTGGACCCTCAGGACATTTAACCAGGAGAAGGTCTCCTCTGCAGATTCAACCTCTTGGTGGAGTTTTTGGAGACACTTTCCTCACATTTTGAAAATCAGAGATGTTCTCTTCCTTCTGGACTTCAGGTTTTGGTGTTCAGCTCCCTCACTGGAAGTTCTGAAGTGCATCTGTATTTACAAGGTTCTCTGCACAGCAAATGTTGAAATGTTAATGATGTGGGACAAGTGAAGAAATATGAAAAAAAAACATGAAACAGTTAAAAAATTATACTAAAAATCTAAGTTATTTAAAGGTGAGACTTCTCTTGTAGTCATAGCAGAAACAGTTAAACAACTGTCGCTTTATTTGGTAAAAATAAAGAGTGAACAGTTTACAAATATAAAGTTTCACTCAGCTCGACTGAGTGATTCAACAGCTAAAGGCTAAAAGGCTAAGCTAACGGATAAATCTTCAGCAGTGCACTAACGTCGCATTTTATTCTCACCACAGACAAATTTTCAGAAGCTCTTTTGCTCAAACTGTGTGTGTGTGTGTATATCCAAAAGTGAAGGAATTTCAGATTGAGTGTGTCTGCTTGCTAACACCGGCTGCTCTGTGTGTGTCTCTACCCAGTATCGCAGTCTGATCAGTCCCCCCGTCTCATCAGTCTCCCCTCGGCTCGGTGTCACTCCGAACAGTCGCTGAAAAAAAGCTCCTCCTAGCAGGGTGATGTCCGTCACTCTTCTTCTGCTTTTTTCTCTTAATATTGTGGTTATGGTGGGCAGACTTTGTTTCACCTTTTCCAGATGCGAATCCAAGATGGCGATTGCCCTGCTTTTTCACTGGGCCCTCGAAAAACCAGATAGCGACGTAGAAATCTCCACCCCCTGCCACGTTGGGTGCATTCAACGCAAGTGAATCAGTCAAAATGATCAAATGACACATTCAGTGTAAAAGGCCCATTACACAGGCAACTTTGTCTTGCCTGTGTAATATCCCATAGACATGTCTGCCACCTGCTGGCTGGTTCGTGGATGCTGGATGGATTATGGGAAATTGCAGTCAACTGTGGGTGAATTTACGTGTCGTTTGTCTGCCACCTGCTGAACACTGAGCAAGTTGTTTGCTCATCGATATGCTCTGCCCACTAGCGTCCACGTTCACATCAGCATCAGTTAAAAATTGAAGTGAGCAACTTCACAGATTATCACTATGAAGGGATGGTGTGAAAAAACTTTTGTGTTCATGATGAAACATACAAAGCACTGCTCAGGAACATTTCAAAAGCTGATTCCAAACATTGCTCCAGAGTATGTATCAAAAAAAAAAAAAAATAGAAAAGACTATTTGGTAATAATGTTGAGTGTTCCCTCACAATCTGAGTGAGCCAAAGTCCCCATTTGTTATACACAAACTAATTCCAGTGTTTCATTTGTATCCTCTAAACAAACATTGTAAGACATGCAGTTATCATGTGAGGTCATCGGTTTGTGTAACAGGACAGGAACATCACTACAAGTTCTACAAATGTGACACTTTAAGTACATACAGATACAGTGAAGACCATAATCCATACCATAATCCAGACCAGAGTCCAGGAATTCATTGAGATGTTGTTACATCCTGTAACATCCACACGTTTATCCTACGTGTTGGCGATGTGGTGATAGTAGGGTATTGTTTTCACTGCTGTGTGTGTATGTCTGTGGACAAGATAACTCAAAAACGGCTGGTTGAATTTCCTTCAAATTTAGTGGGAATATTGCTTGGCTAATTATCTGCAAGTGGTTATATTTTGGACTAGTTTGATCAAAGGTCAAACATCAAAGTCAAGGAAAAGTTGTCTAAAAAATTACTAGTTTTTGTATATTTCAACCATCAAGACGCTTACATGGATCAATCATAGGTGTGAATATTACTTGGAGCAATAACTGTATGAAGGTGATTCCATTTTGGAGTAGTATGCTCAAAGATCTCATCATCTCAACAACCAAGAAGCCAGATTGATGATCTATAGCCTGTATAGATGAGAAAATATTTGTGATTGATTTTTGTGCATGACATCGTAATGGAGTCATACAGAAGCCATGTGATGACATCATACAAAACCAAACACGTGTATTTACGTGTACATCCATATCAATCAATCAATCAGTTTTATTTATATAGCGCCAAATCACAACAAACAGTTGCCCCAAGGCGCTTTATATTGTAAGGCAAGGCCATACAATAATTACGTAAAAAAAACCAACGGTCAAAACGACCCCCTGTGAGCAAGCACTTGGCGACAGTGGGAAGGAAAAACTCCCTTTTAACAGGAAGAAACCTCCAGCAGAACCAGGCTCAGGGAGGGGCAGTCTTCTGCTGGGACTGGTTGGGGCTGAGGGAGAGAACCAGGAAAAAGACATGCTGTGGAGGGGAGCAGAGATCAATCACTAATGATTAAATGCAGAGTGGTGCATACAGAGCAAAAGGAGAAAGAAACACTCAGTGCATCATGGGAACCCCCCCAGCAGTCTAAGTCTATAGCAGCATAACTAAGGGATGGTTCAGGGTTACCTGATCCAGCCCTAACTATAAGCTTTAGCAAAAAGGAAAGTTTTGAGCCTAATCTTAAAAGTAGAGAGGGTGTCTGTCTCCCTGATCTGAATTGGGAGCTGGTTCCAGAGGAGAGGAGCCTGAAAACTGAAGGCTCTGCCTCCCATTCTACTCTTACAAACCCTAGGAACTACAAGTAAGCCGGCAGTCTGAGAGCGAAGCGCTTTATTGGGGTGATATGGTACTATGAGGTCCCTAAGATAAGATGGGACCTGATTATTCAAAACCTTATAAGTAAGAAGAATTTTAAATTCTATTCTAGAATTAACAGGAAGCCAATGAAGAGAGGCCAATATGGGTGAGATATGCTCTCTCCTTCTAGTCCCCGTTAGTACTCTAGCTGCAGCATTTTGAATTAACTGAAGGCTTTTCAGGGAACTTTTAGGACAACCTGATAATAATGAATTACAATAGTCCAGCCTAGAGGAAATAAATGCATGAATTAGTTTTTCAGCATCACTCTGAGACAAGACCTTTCTGATTTTAGAGATATTGCATAAATGCAAAAAAGCAGTCCTACATATTTGTTTAATATGCGCATTGAATGACATATCCTGATCAAAAATGACTTCAAGATTTCTCACAGTATTACTAGAGGTCAGGGTAATGCCATCCAGAGTAAGGATCTGGTTAGACACCATAGTTCTAAGATTTGTGGGGCCAAGTACAATAACTTCAGTTTTATCTGAGTTTAAAAGCAGGAAATTAGAGGTAATCCATGTCTTTATGTCTGTAAGACAATCCTGCAGTTTAGCTAATTGGTGTGTGTCATCTGGCTTCATGGATAGATAAAGCTGGGTATCATCTACGTAACAATGAAAATTTAAGCAATGCCGTCTAATAATACTGCCTAAGGGAAGCATGTATGACGTGAATAAAATTGGTCCTAGCACAGAACCTTGTGGAACTCCATAATTAACCTTAGTCTGTGAAGAAGATTCCCCATTTACATGAACAAATTGTAATCTATTAGATAAATATGATTCAAACCACCGCAGCGCAGTGCCTTTAATACCTATGGCATGCTCTAATCTCTGTAATAAAATTTTATGGTCAGCAGTATCAAAAGCAGCACTGAGGTCTAACAGAACAAGCACAGAGATGAGTCCACTGTCTGAGGCCATAAGAAGGTCATTTGTAACCTTCACTAATGCTGTTTCTGTACTATAACGATAACGATACATCTTTGGGACGGTTATGAGTAATTTTTTCTCTAATAGTTAAAATTTTATTAGCAAAGAAAGTCATGAAGTCATTACTAGTTAAAGTTAAAGGAATACTTGGCTCAATAGAGCTCTGACTCTTTGACAGCCTGGCTACAGTGCTGAAAAGAAACCTGGGGTTGTTCTTATTTTCTTCAATTAGTGATGAGTAGTAAGATGTCCTAGCTTTACGGAGGGCTTTTTTATAGAGCAACAGACTCTTTTTCCAGGCTAAGTGAAGATCTTCTAAATTAGTGAGACGCCATTTCCTCTCCAACTTACTGCTTTAATAATAATAGATTAAATGCAGTGTTGAGGCTGTCATTCTCAGCATCTGTATGGATGTTAAAATCACCCACTATAATTATCTTATCTGAGCTAAGCACTAAGTCAGACAAAAGGTCTGAAAATTCACAGAGAAACTCACAGTAACGACCAGGTGGACGATAGATAATAACAAATAAAACTGGTTTTTGGGACTTCCAATTTGGATAGACAAGACTAAGAGTCAAGCTTTTAAATGAATTAAAGCTCTGTCTGGGTTTTTGATTAATTAATAAGCTGGAATGAAAGATTGCTGCTAATCATCCGCCTTGGCCCGTGCTATGAGCGTTCTGGCACTTAGTGTGACTCGGGGGTGTTGACTCATTTAAACTAACATATTCATCCTGCTGTAACCAGGTTTCTGTAAGGCAGAATAAATCAATATGTTGATCAATTATTATATCATTTACTAACAGGGACTTAGAAGAGAGAGACCTAATGTTTAATAGACCACATTTAACTGTTTTAGTCTGTGGTGCAGTTGAAGGTGCTATATTATTTTTTCTTTTTGAATTTTTATGCTTAAATAGATTTTACTGGTTATTGGTAGTCTGGGAGCAGGCACCGTCTCTACGGGGATGGGGTAATGAGGGGATGGCAGGGGGAGAGAAGCTGCAGAGAGGTGTGTAAGACTACAACTCTGCTTCCTGGTCCCAACCCTGGATAGTAACGGTTTGGAGGATTTAAGAAAATTGGCCAGATTTCTAGAAATGAGAGCTGCTCCATCCAAAGTGGGATGGATGCCATCTCTCCTAACAAGACCAGGTTTTACCCAGAAGCTTTGCCAATTATCTATGAAGCCCACCTCATTTTTTGGACACCACTCAGACAGCCAGCAATTCAAGGAGAACATGCGGCTAAACATGTCACTCCCTGTCCGATTGGGGAGGGGCCCAGAGAAAACTACAGAGTCCAACATTGTTTTTGCAAAGTTACACACCGATTCAATGTTAATTTTAGTGACCTCCGATTGGCGTAACCTGGTGTCATTACTGCCGACGTGAATTACAATCTTACCAAATTTACGCTTAGCCTTAGCCAGCAGTTTCAAATTTCCTTCGATGTCGCCTGCTCTGGCCCCCGGAAGACAATTGACTATGGTTGCTGGTGTCGCTAACTTCACATTTCTCAAAACAGAGTCGCCAATAACCAGAGTTTGATCCTCGGCGGGTGTGTCATCGAGTGGGGAAAAACGGTTAGAAATATGAACGGGTTGGCGGTGTACACGGGGCTTCTGTTTAGGACTACGCTTCCTCCTCACAGTCACCCAGTCGGCCTGCTTTCCCGGCTGCTCGGGATCTGCCAGAGGGAAACTAACGGCGGCTAAGCTACCTTGGTCCGCACCGACTACAGGGGCCTGGCTAGCTGTAGAATTTTCCACGGTGCGGAGCCGAGTCTCCAATTTGCCCAGCCTGGCCTCCAAAGCTACGAATAAGCTACACTTATTACAAGTACCATTATTGCTAAAGGAGGCTGAGGAATAACTAAACATTTCACACCCAGAGCAGAAAAGTGCGGGAGACACACAAAGTGAATAATGTGTAAATAATTTAGAGGTGATTCAGCAGAGGGCGTGCTTTAGTTAAGGCACGTGAAGATTACACTGTGAAACAAATCATTATCTAGTTATCTAGATCAATCTAACTGCGCAGATTAAACAGCTAACAGATACAGAAAAACACCGCTGTGCTCCGGAACAGGAAGTGATACAATACTGCAGTGAGAGCCAACCACCATCAGATGACCTGACCATATGGCGGTCTGTAGACCACACAGCATCCTGTAGCATCACCGTCATTCTACCTCCAGACTGCAGCATTTCCATTTGTGAGGAACATAACTGAAGATAAGCAAATATGTAAGTACAGTCATCACAAATTCTAATAAACCAAGAGTTTCCATGTCATGCTGAGCAGTGCCCACTCCATTTAATCAGTATTGGGAAGGTGACGTGGTCTACGAGTGGTTCAGAACCAGTTTTCCTGTGATGTGATGGTGATGTGCAGCCAGAAAGGATCAAGGTGTTTCCCTGCAGTTCCAGCTTGTGCAGGCTGCATCCGGCTCTGTTCCATCAGTTCAGGAATAAGTCGGAAGCAGCCGGTTAGCTGCTCGGTAGTTTTGGACCGTAGCCTCCTCAGCCGCTGCGGTTATAATGACGCTCACAGCTTGTGTTGGTCCGACGGTTCGGTCTTTAACAGGATTAAATCCAGTAACTGAATTTGTGTTTATTGGTCCTGGGCTTTGCCTCAAACATGCCTTGGATTCTGTCAGATTTTGTGGTCTCATTCAGGTTGTCATGCCAGAAACCTGCAATCCATTTCATCCCACTCACTCCCCTGACTGCGTTGACAGCACAGTTCTGTAGTTGTTGGTTGTCCTCAACCATTCTTGTGATCCCTTTCCATCCCTCCTCACAGTGACAGCCAGGTACACATCTGCTCCTCTGCTGTGTTTGTGACATTTTGGAATTCTGATTTGGCTTCTTGAATGCCGCAAAGCAACTGTTCAAGGCTAAATTTTAAGCAGGGAGCAACATTTCTCCAATTTACCACATTTAATCGACAGAAAATCAATAACCAGGGCTGCTATGATTTAAATCACTGTTAAAAAAAAAATCAAAAATTATTTTTTTTTTAAATCAGTACTTAAAACATCACAGAAATATGAAATCAGTACCATTAATTAATGCTAATTATGTTTACTTGGACAAAAGAAGACTGAGAATCTCAAGCCCATAATTTCCTTGTTAGATCACAGGTGAGCTAATTAAGAGATTATCTCCAGCACGGCCATGCTCAGTTATGCATGAATGGAGGCTTCTTCTGTCACTGCTTCTTATGATAAGAAGGAAGCCTGAAAGTTGCATTTGGCTAAATAAGTACCAAATAGGACTAAAATGCTTTCAAATATTGAACAGTAACATTTTCCAAACCGAGAGTTTCCATTCAGATAATGGGACACGTTTTGGCTTGTGTGCACTTGTTCTCGCTTAGGGAGTTTATGTGGCTCGCGTACACTTGTTCTCGATTAGGGAGTTTATGTGGCATGCATGCATTTGTTCTCGCTTAGGGAGTTTATGTGGCTCGCGTGCACTTGTTCTCGCTTAGGGAGTTTATGTGGCTCGCGTGCACTTGTTCTCAATTAGGGAGTTTATGTGGCTCGTGTGCACTTGTTCTCAATTAGGGAGTTTATGTGGCATGCATGCACTTGTTCTCGCTTAGGGAGTTTATGTGGCTCGCGTGCACTTGTTCTCAATTAGGGAGTTTATGTGGCTTGTGTGCACTTGTTCTTGATTAGGGAGTTTATGTGGCATGCATGCACTTGTTCTCGCTTAGGGAGTTTATGTGGCTCGCGTGCACTTGTTCTCAATTAGGGAGTTTATGTGGCTCGCGTGCACTTGTTCTCAATTAGGGAGTTTATGTGGCTCGCGTGCACTTGTTCTCAATTAGGGAGTTTATGTGGCTCGCGTGCACTTGTTCTCGATTAGGGAGTTTATGTGGCTTGCGTGCACTTGTTCTCGATTAGGGAGTTTATGTGGCACGCATGCACTTGTTCTCGATTAGGGAGTTTATGTGGCACGCATGCACTTGTTCTCGATTAGGGGGTTTATGTGGCTCGCGTGCACTTGTTCTCGCTTAGGGAGTTTATGTGGCTCGCGTGCACTTGTTCTCAATTAGGGAGTTTATGTGGCTCGCGTGCACTTGTTCTCGCTTAGGGAGTTTATGTGGCTCGCGTGCACTTGTTCTCAATTAGGGAGTTTATGTGGTTTGCGTGTACTTGTTCTCAATTAGGGAGTTTATGTGGCTCACATGCACTTGTTCTCGCTGAGGGAGTTTATGTGGCTCGCGTGCACTTGTTCTCGCTTAGGGAGCTTATGTGGCTCGCATGCACTTGTTCTCAATTAGGGAGTTTATGTGGCTCGCGTGCACTTGTTTTCGCTTAGGGAGTTCATGTGGCTCGTGTGCACTTGTTCTCGCTGAGGGAATTTATGTGGCTTGCATGCACTTGTTCTCGCTTAGGGAGTTTATGTGGCTCGCGTGCACTTGTTCTCGCTTAGGGAGTTTATGTGGCTCGCGTGCACTTGTTCTCGATTAGGGAGTTTATGTGGCTCGCGTGCACTTGTTCTCGATTAGGGAGTTTATGTGGCTCGCGTGCACTTGTTCTCGCTTAGGGAGTTTATGTGGCTCGCGTGCACTTGTTCTCAATTAGGGAGTTTATGTGGTTTGCGTGCACTTGTTCTCAATTAGGGAGTTTATGTGGCTCACGTGCACTTGTTCTCGCTTAGGGAGCTTAGGTGGCTTGCGTGCACTTGTTCTCGCTGAGGGAGTTTATGTGGTTCACGTGCACTTGTTCTCAATTAGGGAGTTTATGTGGTTCGCGTGCACTTGTTCTCAATTAGGGAGTTTATTTGGTTTGCGTGCACTTGTTCTCGCTTACGGAGTTTATGTGGTTCGTGTGCACTTGTTCTCAATTAGGGAGTTTATGTGGTTCGCATACACTTGTTCTCAATTAGTGAGTTTATTGGCTCGCGTGCACTTGTTCTCAATTAGGGAGTTTATGTGGCTCGCGTGCACTTGTTCTCGTTTAGGGAGTTTATGTGGCTCGCGTGCACTTGTTCTCGCTGAGGGAGTTTATGTCGCTTGCGTGCATTTGTTCTCGCTGAGGGAATTTATGTGGCTCGCGTGCACTTGTTCTCGCTGAGGGAGTTTATGTGGCTTGCGTGCACTTGTTCTCGCTTAGGGAGCTTATGTGGCTTGCGTGCACTTGTTCTCAATTAGGGAGTTTATGTGGCTCGCGTGCACTTGTTCTCGCTGAGGGAGTTTATGTGGCTCGCGTGCACTTGTTCTCGCTTAGGGAGTTTATGTGGCTCGTGTGCACTTGTTCTCGCTGAGGGAGTTTATGTGGCTTGCATGCACTTGTTCTTGCTGAGGGAATTTATGTGGCTCGCGTGCACTTGTTCTCACTTACGGAGTTTATGTGGCTCGTGTACACTTGTTCTCGCTGAGGGAGTTTATGTGGCCCGCGTGCACTTGTTCTCACTGAGGGAGTTTATGTGGCTCGCATGCACTTATTCTCACTGAGGGAGTTTATGTTGTTCATGTGCACTTGTTCTCACTGAGGGAGTTTATGTGATTCTTGTGCACTTGTTCTCACTGAGGGAGTTTATGTGATTCATGTGCACTTGTTCTCACTGAGGGAGTTTATGTGGCTCGCGTGCACTTGTTCTCACTTAGGGCATTTATGTGGCTCGCGTGCACTTGTTCTCGCTGAGGGAGTTTATGTGATTCATGTGCACTTGTTCTCACTTAGGGAATTTATGTGGCTCGCATGCACTTGTTCTCGCTGTGGGAGTTTATGTGATTCATGTGCACTTGTTCTCACTTAGGGAGTTTCTGTGGCTCGCGTGCACTTGTTCTCACTGAGGGAGTTTCTGTGGCTCGCGTGCACTTATTCTCGCTGAGGGAGTGTATGTGGCTCGTGTGCACTTGTTCTTGCTGAGGGAGTTTAATGTGGCCCGTGTGCACTTGTTCTCGCTGAGGGAGTTTATGTGGCTTGCGTGCACTTGTTCTCACTGAGGAAGTTTATGTGATTCATGTGCACTTGTTCTCACTGAGGGAGTTTATGTGGCTCGCTTGCACTTGTTCTCACTGAGGGAGTTTCTGTGGCTCGCGTGCACTTGTTCTCACTGAGGGAGTTTAATGTGGCCCGCGTGCACTTGTTCTCACTGAGGGAGTTTATGTGGCTCGCGTGCACTTGTTCTCGCTGAGGGAGTTTAATGTGGCCCGCGTGCACTTGTTCTCACTGAGGGAGTTTATGTGGCTCGCGTGCACTTGTTCTCACTGAGGGAATTTATGTGGCTCGCATGCACTTGTTCTCACTGAGGGAGTTTATGTGGCTCGCGTGCACTTGTTCTCACTGAGGGAGTTTAATGTGGCCCGCGTGCACTTGTTCTCACTGAGGGAGTTTATGTGGCTCGCGTGCACTTGTTCTCACTGAGGGAGTTTAATGTGGCCCGCGTGCACTTGTTCTCACTGAGGGAGTTTATGTGGCTCGCGTGCACTTGTTCTCACTGAGGGAATTTATGTGGCTCGCATGCACTTGTTCTCACTGAGGGAGTTTAATGTGGCCCGCGTGCACTTGTTCTCACTGAGGGAGTTTATGTGGCTCGCGTGCACTTGTTCTCACTGAGGGAATTTATGTGGCTCGCATGCACTTGTTCTCACTGAGGGAGTTTATGTGGCTCGCGTGCACTTGTTCTCACTGAGGGAGTTTAATGTGGCCCGCGTGCACTTGTTCTCACTGAGGGAGTTTATGTGGCTCGCGTGCACTTGTTCTCACTGAGGGAGTTTAATGTGGCCCGCGTGCACTTGTTCTCACTGAGGGAGTTTATGTGGCTCGCGTGCACTTGTTCTCACTGAGGGAGTTTATGTGGCTCGCGTGCACTTGTTCTCACTCAGGGAATTTATGTGGCTCATGTGCACTTGTTCTCGCTGAGGGAGTTTATGTCGCTTGCGTGCATTTGTTCTCGCTGAGGGAGTTTATGTGGCTCGCGTGCACTTGTTCTCGTTTAGGGAGTTTATGTGGCTCGCGTGCACTTGTTCTCGCTGAGGGAGTTTATGTCGCTTGCGTGCATTTGTTCTCGCTGAGGGAATTTATGTGGCTCGCGTGCACTTGTTCTCGCTGAGGGAGTTTATGTGGCTCGCGTGCACTTGTTCTCGCTTAGGGAGCTTATGTGGCTCGCGTGCACTTGTTCTCGCTGAGGGAGTTTATGTGGCTTGCATGCACTTGTTCTTGCTGAGGGAATTTATGTGGCTCGCGTGCAATTGTTCTCACTTACGGAGTTTATGTGGCTCGTGTACACTTGTTCTCGCTGAGGGAGTTTATGTGGCCCGCGTGCACTTGTTCTCACTGAGGGAGTTTATGTGGCTCGCATGCACTTATTCTCACTGAGGGAGTTTATGTTGTTCATGTGCACTTGTTCTCACTGAGGGAGTTTATGTGATTCTTGTGCACTTGTTCTCACTGAGGGAGTTTATGTGATTCATGTGCACTTGTTCTCACTTAGGGAATTTATGTGGCTCGCGTGCACTTGTTCTCGCTGAGGGAGTTTATGTGATTCATGTGCACTTGTTCTCACTTAGGGAGTTTCTGTGGCTCGCGTGCACTTGTTCTCAATTAGGGAGTTTATGTGGCTCGCGTGCACTTGTTCTCGCTGAGGGAGTTTATGTGGCTCGCGTGCACTTGTTCTCGCTTAGGGAGTTTATGTGGCTCGTGTGCACTTGTTCTCGCTGAGGGAGTTTATGTCGCTTGCGTGCATTTGTTCTCGCTGAGGGAATTTATGTGGCTCGCGTGCACTTGTTCTCGCTGAGGGAGTTTATGTGGCTCGCGTGCACTTGTTCTCGCTTAGGGAGCTTATGTGGCTCGCGTGCACTTGTTCTCAATTAGGGAGTTTATGTGGCTCGCGTGCACTTGTTCTCGCTGAGGGAGTTTATGTGGCTCGCGTGCACTTGTTCTCGCTTAGGGAGTTTATGTGGCTCGTGTGCACTTGTTCTCGCTGAGGGAGTTTATGTGGCTTGCATGCACTTGTTCTTGCTGAGGGAATTTATGTGGTTCGCGTGCAATTGTTCTCACTTACGGAGTTTATGTGGCTCGTGTACACTTGTTCTCGCTGAGGGAGTTTATGTGGCCCGCGTGCACTTGTTCTCACTGAAGGAGTTTATGTGGCTCGCATGCACTTATTCTCACTGAGGGAGTTTATGTTGTTCATGTGCACTTGTTCTCACTGAGGGAGTTTATGTGATTCTTGTGCACTTGTTCTCACTCAGGGAATTTATGTGGCTCACGTGCACTTGTTCTCGCTGAGGGAGTTTAATGTGGCCCGCGTGCACTTGTTCTCACTGAGGGAGTTTATGTGGCTCGCGTGCACTTGTTCTCACTGAGGGAATTTATGTGGCTCGCATGCACTTGTTCTCACTGAGGGAGTTTATGTGGCTCACGTGCACTTGTTCTCACTGAGGGAGTTTAATGTGGCCCGCGTGCACTTGTTCTCACTGAGGGAGTTTATGTGGCTCGCGTGCACTTGTTCTCACTGAGGGAGTTTAATGTGGCCCGCGTGCACTTGTTCTCACTGAGGGAGTTTATGTGGCTCGCGTGCACTTGTTCTCACTGAGGGAGTTTATGTGGCTCGCGTGCACTTGTTCTCACTCAGGGAATTTATGTGGCTCACGTGCACTTGTTCTCGCTGAGGGAGTTTATGTCGCTTGCATGCATTTGTTCTCGCTGAGGGAGTTTATGTGGCTCGCGTGCACTTGTTCTCGTTTAGGGAGTTTATGTGGCTCGCGTGCACTTGTTCTCGCTGAGGGAGTTTATGTCGCTTGCGTGCATTTGTTCTCGCTGAGGGAATTTATGTGGCTCGCGTGCACTTGTTCTCGCTGAGGGAGTTTATGTGGCTCGCGTGCACTTGTTCTCGCTTAGGGAGCTTATGTGGCTCGCGTGCACTTGTTCTCGCTGAGGGAGTTTATGTGGCTTGCATGCACTTGTTCTTGCTGAGGGAATTTATGTGGCTCGCGTGCAATTGTTCTCACTTACGGAGTTTATGTGGCTCGTGTACACTTGTTCTCGCTGAGGGAGTTTATGTGGCCCGCGTGCACTTGTTCTCACTGAGGGAGTTTATGTGGCTCGCATGCACTTATTCTCACTGAGGGAGTTTATGTTGTTCATGTGCACTTGTTCTCACTGAGGGAGTTTATGTGATTCTTGTGCACTTGTTCTCACTGAGGGAGTTTATGTGATTCATGTGCACTTGTTCTCACTGAGGGAGTTTATGTGGCTCGCGTGCACTTGTTCTCGCTGAGGGAGTTTATGTGATTCATGTGCACTTGTTCTCACTTAGGGAGTTTCTGTGGCTCGCGTGCACTTGTTCTCAATTAGGGAGTTTATGTGGCTCGCGTGCACTTGTTCTCGCTGAGGGAGTTTATGTGGCTCGTGTGCACTTGTTCTCGCTGAGGGAGTTTATGTCGCTTGCGTGCATTTGTTCTCGCTGAGGGAATTTATGTGGCTCGCGTGCACTTGTTCTCGCTGAGGGAGTTTATGTGGCTCGCGTGCACTTGTTCTCGCTTAGGGAGCTTATGTGGCTCGCGTGCACTTGTTCTCAATTAGGGAGTTTATGTGGCTCGCCTGCACTTGTTCTCGCTGAGGGAGTTTATGTGGCTCGCGTGCACTTGTTCTCGCTTAGGGAGTTTATGTGGCTCGTGTGCACTTGTTCTCGCTGAGGGAGTTTATGTGGCTTGCATGCACTTGTTCTTGCTGAGGGAATTTATGTGGCTCGCGTGCAATTGTTCTCACTTACGGAGTTTATGTGGCTCGTGTACACTTGTTCTCGCTGAGGGAGTTTAGGTGGCCCGCGTGCACTTGTTCTCACTGAGGGAGTTTATGTGGCTCGCATGCACTTATTCTCACTGAGGGAGTTTATGTTGTTCATGTTCACTTGTTCTCACTGAGGGAGTTTATGTGATTCTTTTGCACTTGTTCTCACTGAGGGAGTTTATGTGATTCATGTGCACTTGTTCTCACTGAGGGAGTTTATGTGGCTCGCGTGCACTTGTTCTCACTTAGGGCATTCATGTGGCTCGCGTGCACTTGTTCTCGCTGAGGGAGTTTATGTGATTCATGTGCACTTGTTCTCACTTAGGGAATTTATGTGGCTCGCGTGCACTTATTCTCGCTGAGGGAGTTTATGTGATTCATGTGCACTTGTTCTCACTTAGGGAGTTTCTGTGGCTCGCGTGCACTTATTCTCACTGAGGGAGTTTCTGTGGCTCGCGTGCACTTGTTCTCGCTGAGGGAGTTTATGTGATTCATGTGCACTTGTTCTCACTTAGGGAGTTTCTGTGGCTCGCGTGCACTTATTCTCACTGAGGGAGTTTATGTGGCTCGCGTGCACTTGTTCTCACTGAGGGAGTTTATGTGGCTCGCGTGCACTTATTCTCACTGAGGGAGTTTCTGTGGCTCGCGTGCACTTATTCTCACTGAGGGAGTTTATGTGGCTCGCGTGCACTTGTTCTCGCTGAGGGAGTTTATGTGATTCATGTGCACTTGTTCTCACTTAGGGAGTTTCTGTGGCTCGCGTGCACTTATTCTCACTGAGGGAGTTTCTGTGGCTCGCGTGCACTTGTTCTCGCTGAGGGAGTTTATGTGGCTCGTGTGCACTTGTTCTTGCTGAGGGAGTTTAATGTGGCCCGTGTGCACTTGTTCTCGCTGAGGGAGTTTATGTGGCTTGCGTGCACTTGTTCTCACTGAGGGAGTTTATGTGATTCATGTGCACTTGTTCTCACTGAGGGAGTTTATGTGGCTCGCTTGCACTTGTTCTCACTGAGGGAGTTTCTGTGGCTCGCGTGCACTTGTTCTCACTGAGGGAGTTTAATGTGGCCCGCGTGCACTTGTTCTCACTGAGGGAGTTTATGTGGCTCGCGTGCACTTGTTCTCACTGAGGGAATTTATGTGGCTCGCATGCACTTGTTCTCACTGAGGGAGATTATGTGGCTCGCGTGCACTTGTTCTCACTGAGGGAGTTTAATGTGGCCCGCGTGCACTTGTTCTCACTGAGGGAGTTTATGTGGCTCGCGTGCACTTGTTCTCACTGAGGGAGTTTATGTGGCTCGCGTGCACTTGTTCTCACTGAGGGAGTTTATGTGGCTCGCGTGCACTTGTTCTCACTCAGGGAATTTATGTGGCTCACGTGCACTTGTTCTCGCTGAGGGAGTTTAATGTGGCCCGCGTGCACTTGTTCTCACTTAGGGAATTTATGTGGCTCGCGTGCACTTGTTCTCGCTGAGGGAGTTTATGTGATTCATGTGCACTTGTTCTCACTTAGGGAGTTTCTGTGGCTCGCGTGCACTTGTTCTCAATTAGGGAGTTTATGTGGCTCGCGTGCACTTGTTCTCGCTGAGGGAGTTTATGTGGCTCGTGTGCACTTGTTCTCGCTGAGGGAGTTTATGTCGCTTGCGTGCATTTGTTCTCGCTGAGGGAATTTATGTGGCTCGCGTGCACTTGTTCTCGCTGAGGGAGTTTATGTGGCTCGCCTGCACTTGTTCTCGCTTAGGGAGCTTATGTGGCTCGCGTGCACTTGTTCTCAATTAGGGAGTTTATGTGGCTCGCCTGCACTTGTTCTCGCTGAGGGAGTTTATGTGGCTCGCGTGCACTTGTTCTCGCTTAGGGAGTTTATGTGGCTCGTGTGCACTTGTTCTCGCTGAGGGAGTTTATGTGGCTTGCATGCACTTGTTCTTGCTGAGGGAATTTATGTGGCTCGCGTGCAATTGTTCTCACTTACAGAGTTTATGTGGCTCGTGTACACTTGTTCTCGCTGAGGGAGTTTAGGTGGCCCGCGTGCACTTGTTCTCACTGAGGGAGTTTATGTGGCTCGCATGCACTTATTCTCACTGAGGGAGTTTATGTTGTTCATGTGCACTTGTTCTCACTGAGGGAGTTTATGTGATTCTTTTGCACTTGTTCTCACTGAGGGAGTTTATGTGATTCATGTGCACTTGTTCTCACTGAGGGAGTTTATGTGGCTCGCGTGCACTTGTTCTCGCTGAGGGAGTTTATGTGATTCATGTGCACTTGTTCTCACTTAGGGAATTTATGTGGCTCGCGTGCACTTGTTCTCGCTGAGGGAGTTTATGTGATTCATGTGCACTTGTTCTCACTTAGGGAGTTTCTGTGGCTCGCGTGCACTTATTCTCACTGAGGGAGTTTCTGTGGCTCGCGTGCACTTGTTCTCGCTGAGGGAGTTTATGTGGCTCGTGTGCACTTGTTCTTGCTGAGGGAGTTTAATGTGGCCTGTGTGCACTTGTTCTCGCTGAGGGAGTTTATGTGGCTTGCGTGCACTTGTTCTCACTGAGGGAGTTTATGTGATTCATGTGCACTTGTTCTCACTGAGGGAGTTTATGTGGCTCGCGTGCACTTGTTCTCACTCAGGGAATTTATGTGGCTCACGTGCACTTGTTCTCGCTGAGGGAGTTTAATGTGGCCCGCGTGCACTTGTTCTCACTGAGGGAGTTTATGTGGCTCGCGTGCACTTGTTCTCACTGAGGGAATTTATGTGGCTCGCATGCACTTGTTCTCACTGAGGGAGTTTATGTGGCTCGCGTGCACTTGTTCTCACTGAGGGAGTTTAATGTGGCCCGCGTGCACTTGTTCTCACTGAGGGTGTTTATGTGGCTCGCGTGCACTTGTTCTCACTGAGGGAGTTTAATGTGGCCCGCGTGCACTTGTTCTCACTGAGGGAGTTTATGTGGCTCGCGTGCACTTGTTCTCACTGAGGGAGTTTATGTGGCTCGCGTGCACTTGTTCTCACTCAGGGAATTTATGTGGCTCACGTGCACTTGTTCTCGCTGAGGGAGTTTATGTCGCTTGCGTGCATTTGTTCTCGCTGAGGGAGTTTATGTGGCTCGCGTGCACTTGTTCACGTTTAGGGAGTTTATGTGGCTCGCGTGCACTTGTTCTCGCTGAGGGAGTTTATGTCGCTTGCGTGCATTTGTTCTCGCTGAGGGAATTTATGTGGCTCGCGTGCACTTGTTCTCGCTGAGGGAGTTTATGTGGCTCGCGTGCACTTGTTCTCGCTTAGGGAGCTTATGTGGCTCGCGTGCACTTGTTCTCAATTAGGGAGTTTATGTGGCTCGCGTGCACTTGTTCTCGCTGAGGGAGTTTATGTGGCTCGCGTGCACTTGTTCTCGTTTAGGGAGTTTATGTGGCTCGCGTGCACTTGTTCTCGCTGAGGGAGTTTATGTGGCTCGCGTGCACTTGTTCTCGCTTAGGGAGTTTATGTGGCTCGTGTGCACTTGTTCTCGCTGAGGGAGTTTATGTAGCTTGCATGCACTTGTTCTTGCTGAGGGA
Organism: Thalassophryne amazonica; assembly: GCF_902500255.1. NCBI lineage: Eukaryota > Metazoa > Chordata > Actinopteri > Batrachoidiformes > Batrachoididae > Thalassophryne > Thalassophryne amazonica. The sequence continues at coordinate 148,211,915 of NC_047104.1, read as the reverse complement.
ATTTATGTGGCTCGCGTGCAATTGTTCTCACTTACGGAGTTTATGTGGCTCGTGTACACTTGTTCTCGCTGAGGGAGTTTATGTGGCCCGCGTGCACTTGTTCTCACTGAGGGAGTTTATGTGGCTCGCATGCACTTATTCTCACTGAGGGAGTTTATGTTGTTCATGTGCACTTGTTCTCACTGAGGGAGTTTATGTGATTCTTGTGCACTTGTTCTCACTGAGGGAGTTTATGTGATTCATGTGCACTTGTTCTCACTGAGGGAGTTTATGTGGCTCGCGTGCACTTGTTCTCACTTAGGGCATTTATGTGGCTCGCGTGCACTTGTTCTCGCTGAGGGAGTTTATGTGATTCATGTGCACTTGTTCTCACTTAGGGAGTTTCTGTGGCTCGCGTGCACTTGTTCTCACTGAGGGAGTTTCTGTGGCTCGCGTGCACTTGTTCTCGCTGAGGGAGTTTATGTGGCTCGCGTGCACTTGTTCTTGCTGAGGGAGTTTAATGTGGCCCGTGTGCACTTGTTCTCGCTGAGGGAGTTTATGTGGCTCGTGTGCACTTGTTCTTGCTGAGGGAGTTTAATGTGGCCTGTGTGCACTTGTTCTCGCTGAGGGAGTTTATGTGGCTTGCGTGCACTTGTTCTCACTGAGGGAGTTTATGTGATTCATGTGCACTTGTTCTCACTGAGGGAGTTTATGTGGCTCGCTTGCACTTGTTCTCACTGAGGGAGTTTCTGTGGCTCGCGTGCACTTGTTCTCACTGAGGGAGTTTATGTGGCTCGCATGCACTTGTTCTCACTCAGGGAATTTATGTGGCTCACGTGCACTTGTTCTCGCTGAGGGAGTTTAATGTGGCCCGCGTGCACTTGTTCTCACTGAGGGAGTTTATGTGGCTCGCGTGCACTTGTTCTCACTGAGGGAATTTATGTGGCTCGCATGCACTTGTTCTCACTGAGGGAGTTTATGTGGCTCGCGTGCACTTGTTCTCACTGAGGGAGTTTAATGTGGCCCGCGTGCACTTGTTCTCACTGAGGGTGTTTATGTGGCTCGCGTGCACTTGTTCTCACTGAGGGAGTTTAATGTGGCCCGCGTGCACTTGTTCTCACTGAGGGAGTTTATGTGGCTCGCGTGCACTTGTTCTCACTGAGGGAGTTTATGTGGCTCGCGTGCACTTGTTCTCACTCAGGGAATTTATGTGGCTCACGTGCACTTGTTCTCGCTGAGGGAGTTTATGTCGCTTGCGTGCATTTGTTCTCGCTGAGGGAGTTTATGTGGCTCGCGTGCACTTGTTCACGTTTAGGGAGTTTATGTGGCTCGCGTGCACTTGTTCTCGCTGAGGGAGTTTATGTCGCTTGCGTGCATTTGTTCTCGCTGAGGGAATTTATGTGGCTCGCGTGCACTTGTTCTCGCTGAGGGAGTTTATGTGGCTCGCGTGCACTTGTTCTCGCTTAGGGAGCTTATGTGGCTCGCGTGCACTTGTTCTCAATTAGGGAGTTTATGTGGCTCGCGTGCACTTGTTCTCGCTGAGGGAGTTTATGTGGCTCGCGTGCACTTGTTCTCGCTTAGGGAGTTTATGTGGCTCGCGTGCACTTGTTCTCGCTGAGGGAGTTTATGTGGCTCGCGTGCACTTGTTCTCGCTTAGGGAGTTTATGTGGCTCGTGTGCACTTGTTCTCGCTGAGGGAGTTTATGTAGCTTGCATGCACTTGTTCTTGCTGAGGGAATTTATGTGGCTCGCGTGCAATTGTTCTCACTTACGGAGTTTATGTGGCTCGTGTACACTTGTTCTCGCTGAGGGAGTTTATGTGGCCCGCGTGCACTTGTTCTCACTGAGGGAGTTTATGTGGCTCGCATGCACTTATTCTCACTGAGGGAGTTTATGTTGTTCATGTGCACTTGTTCTCACTGAGGGAGTTTATGTGATTCTTGTGCACTTGTTCTCACTGAGGGAGTTTATGTGATTCATGTGCACTTGTTCTCACTGAGGGAGTTTATGTGGCTCGCGTGCACTTGTTCTCACTTAGGGCATTTATGTGGCTCGCGTGCACTTGTTCTCGCTGAGGGAGTTTATGTGATTCATGTGCACTTGTTCTCACTTAGGGAGTTTCTGTGGCTCGCGTGCACTTGTTCTCACTGAGGGAGTTTCTGTGGCTCGCGTGCACTTGTTCTCGCTGAGGGAGTTTATGTGGCTCGCGTGCACTTGTTCTTGCTGAGGGAGTTTAATGTGGCCCGTGTGCACTTGTTCTCGCTGAGGGAGTTTATGTGGCTTGCATGCACTTGTTCTCACTGAGGGAGTTTATGTGATTCATGTGCACTTGTTCTCACTGAGGGAGTTTATGTGGCTCGCTTGCACTTGTTCTCACTGAGGGAGTTTCTGTGGCTCGCGTGCACTTGTTCTCACTGAGGGAGTTTAATGTGGCCCGCGTGCACTTGTTCTCACTGAGGGAGTTTATGTGGCTTGCGTGCACTTGTTCTCGCTGAGGGAGTTTAATGTGGCCCGCGTGCACTTGTTCTTACTGAGGGAGTTTATGTGGCTCGCGTGCACTTGTTCTCACTGAGGGAATTTATGTGGCTCGCATGCACTTGTTCTCACTGAGGGAGTTTATGTGGCTCGCGTGCACTTGTTCTCACTGAGGGAGTTTATGTGGCTCGCGTGCACTTGTTCTCACTGAGGGAGTTTAATGTGGCCCGCGTGCACTTGTTCTCACTGAGGGAGTTTATGTGGCTCGCGTGCACTTGTTCTCACTGAGGGAGTTTAATGTGGCCCGCGTGCACTTGTTCTCACTGAGGGAGTTTATGTGGCTCGCGTGCACTTGTTCTCACTGAGGGAGTTTATGTGGCTCGCGTGCACTTGTTCTCACTGAGGGAGTTTATGTGGCTCGCGTGCACTTGTTCTCACTGAGGGAGTTTATGTGGCTCGCGTGCACTTGTTCTCACTGAGGGAATTTATGTGGCTCACGTGCACTTGTTCTCGCTGAGGGAGTTTATGTCGCTTGCATGCATTTGTTCTCGCTGAGGGAGTTTATGTGGCTCGCGTGCACTTGTTCTCGTTTAGGGAGTTTATGTGGCTCGCGTGCACTTGTTCTCGCTGAGGGAGTTTATGTCGCTTGCGTGCATTTGTTCTCGCTGAGGGAATTTATGTGGCTCGCGTGCACTTGTTCTCGCTGAGGGAGTTTATGTGGCTCGCGTGCACTTGTTCTCGCTTAGGGAGCTTATGTGGCTCGTGTGCACTTGTTCTCAATTAGGGAGTTTATGTGGCTCGCGTGCACTTGTTCTCGCTGAGGGAGTTTATGTGGCTCGCGTGCACTTGTTCTCGCTTATGGAGTTTATGTGGCTCGCGTGCACTTGTTCTCGCTTAGGGAGTTTATGTGGCTCGTGTGCACTTGTTCTCGCTGAGGGAGTTTATGTGGCTTGCATGCACTTGTTCTCACTGAGGGAGTTTAATGTGGCCCGCGTGCACGTGTTCTCACTGAGGGAGTTTATGTGGCTCGCGTGCACTTGTTCTCGCTGAGGGAGTTTATGTGGCTCGCGTGCACTTGTTCTCGCTTAGGGAGTTTATGTGGCTCGTGTGCACTTGTTCTCGCTGAGGGAGTTTATGTGGCTTGCATGCACTTGTTCTCACTGAGGGAGTTTAATGTGGCCCGCGTGCACTTGTTCTCACTGAGGGAGTTTATGTGGCTCGCGTGCACTTGTTCTCACTGAGGGAATTTATGTGGCTCGCGTGCACTTGTTCTCACTGAGGGAGTTTATGTGGCTCGCGTGCACTTGTTCTCACTGAGGGAGTTTATGTGGCTCGCGTGCACTTGTTCTCACTGAGGGAGTTTAATGTGGCCCGCGTGCACTTGTTCTCACTGACGGAGTTTATGTGGCTCGCGTGCACTTGTTCTCACTGACGGAGTTTATGTGGCTCGCGTGCACTTGTTCTCACTGACGGAGTTTATGTGGCTCGCGTGCACTTGTTCTCACTGAGGGAGTTTATGTGGCTCGTGTGCACTTGTTCTCACTGAGGGAGTTTAATGTGGCCCGCGTGCACTTGTTCTCACTGACGGAGTTTATGTGGCCCGCGTGCACTTGTTCTCACTGACGGAGTTTATGTGGCTCGCGTGCACTTGTTCTCACTGAGGGAATTTATGTGACTCGTTGCTTAGATGCACGTAGGCATCATGTTTTCTGTGTATGTGTTTGTCGGTGCGTAAACCGGCTGCAGTTGTGCCATTGCAGTGAGTGATGCTGAGCTGGATGGAGGCTCCACTGCTGAGCTGGTAGACGGGAAGCCCGTATATCATTCAACCTCCTGCAATACTTACAGCAAACCCACACTCTGTGCCACTGTGCGTGTGTGTTACTGTGTGTGTATATGTGTGCTCGTGGGAAACACAGGAACTCTGATGCATTTGACTAATAAGACACTCATTAGATGCATTTTGTTTCTTGTGACACATGAATTAGATCCGTCGTGGCAATCCCTCGGTGGAGAGGAAGATTGTCCCTTGATTGATTCCCAGGCAGGATGGTGAACTCTGAGGTGACTGAACAGGCCCAGATTGTAGAAAATCTACATCCAGGATCAATCGAGTGACCACTGTGGGTGGGTTTGTTTAACATGGGACTGCCGCTGCATGCCAATAAACACACGGTCCTTGACTGATCCTTAGCCTGGTCCAGTGTTGGGAAATCCCAGATGATTGGGATGTGAGGTCCTACTGTAGGCTTCATCTGCCGTCACAGCCGTTGGGTTAAACAAGCATAACCTCTTCTGCCTGATACACCTTCTAGGACTTCTTGTTTCACCATGTTAACCATCATGCTCAGGGTTCCTGTTGGGCCTTCATGGTTACCATAGTGGCCGCGGGGCATACAAGCTCCCCACCGTATTTCACCCCAATAGGCACTCCCCTACTTGATCTGTTACCCAGATGACACAACATGAACTAGGGGTTGTCTTTTGACACCCTGAGATCTGTGACACAACACTCAACACTATACGTAAAGCAAAACTGTCACAGTGTGAAACCCACCTGCATTCATCTTCTCCAGACGTGCACATAACTGGTGCTCAGGTGAAAGCGATGACAAAAGGAATGTAGGAAAAACACTGCAAGCAGTGTTTTACGTTGCACATCATTTATTTTTAGCACGCATGAGTATCTGAACACCAGTTATGTGCACGTCTGAACTTATTCAACATGGCTGATAATATCACAAGAAATGTAATTCTAAAAGTATTGCAATTTTTATATTACTATATGTTATGATTTTTGCTTGCTCTTTGCAGCAGGAGGCCATGAGGAAATGTTAAGAAATAGACTTCCAGAAGCTGCATGTCATAATTTTTACGAAAACAATGCATACTGCATATTTGGTAATTAAATAATAAAAATACATTCTGAAGTCAACTTTAAGCCTGTCACTGTATCTTTAACTACCGACGTGGCCGCATGGAAAGTTGACGAAACAGTTTATTGGGGTTGGCAACGTCTGCTTAATGGGAATATCACTGTATCTGCCATGGAGCATCATGCAAAGAACTCTTTTTGATATGTTGGATTCATTTTTTTCAGAATTCAAAATGAAAATTGGTCACAGTGTTATGCATCTACCACTGAAACTCTGACCAGAGCAGTCATCTGAGAGAGTCAGCGCGACGGTTGTTCAGCCTCCGAGCTTCAGACCACCACAAGTTTGGCCTGTGCCCCTCAACTATTACACAAACAACACATTCCTAATTGGTGCACTCTCTGGGTGCTGCTCCTTTAAGTGGATTTTCAGCCGTACTCAATTTAATCTCCAGGGAAATTCCTTGTGGTCTGCCATTCTTTTTCTTATGTCTGTTTGAATCAGAGGTGATGTCACGTAATACTCATGTACTGCATTTCACTTGATTACCAAATATGCTATACAATGTAGAGCCCGACCGATATGGATTTTTTGAGGCCGATGCCGATATCATATTTGGATGAAAAAAATGCCGATAATCGATAAATTGACAGATTTGCCGATAGCCGATAAATCAGCCGATATTATCACAGACCTTACCTGTGTGAAGCGCTTTGAGGCAACTCTGTTGTGATTAGGCGCTATATAAATGAAAATAAATTGAAATGGAAATTGAATTTTTTTTTTTTTTTAATGAATAAAATATTCTTTTTTGGACCCTAAACAAAAAAAGGTATGAGCTAAAAGCTGAAGCTTTGTCCTCATATTGATTAACTTTATAGCAGAGAAGAATTTTCAAGTTCAAAAAATGCAATCAAGAATTAAACCTTTGTGAAATTAGCAAATACATATCCTTAAAAAGAGTTGTGAAATACATCTGATCTTGTACCTCTTGATGCTGCAACTTAAATATAGGTTAAGGATAAGGATATAGATCCTTATAAACTTACTTGTATGCTTTTGTCTGCCAATCAGTGCAGTGTGATGGCGAACTACAGGGGCCGGTGATGAACACATTTAAGCAGGGGTGTAAGCAGCTCTCAGTTGAATGGAGTCAGAGCTCCTTCTACTGGACAAACGGTGCAAGAGCATTTTACATTGCCGACACAAGCATTATTTCAGTAACTGTTCTGTTTATGAGAAATTATCGGCGTTCTATCTGCAAAATTTCGGCCAGTGGTACTATTGAAAAGGGTTTATATCGGCAAATAATATCGGCCGGCCAATATATCTGACAGATGGAAACCCCTCTAAAATCTGATTGTTTTTCTAGATATGCTTTATAATACTGTCTCTTGAAGTGGATTATTCCATTTTTTTTTGCCATATTCTGGTGTCACAAAAAGAAACAAGCAAACAAAAAAAAGCAATATCTCATAATACTGAATGGAAGCATTTGGACAGCTGTATTCCTTAAGAAGTGTGATTGTGATTTGTATCGTATCCGAAGATAAGTATATTGTCTCAGCCTGACTTGTTTAATGAAATGACAGTGTTGTAGATCTCTTTTCCTAAAGTAGTCTCGGACTCTGCGTACGTACCTTTGCCAGTGGCAAATGTGGTATCTTTACAATCAAAACATCAACAAGCCTTGTGTATTCTGACATGCTTGCCACATTCATACGGTCTAATCGTATCATTCCTGACATAAATTTCTTGTGCACTCTCTGGGGGTTGATGGTGTCTTTGCAGAGACTCGTGTGATTATTACCTTTGCCCCTGTTTGTTTTCAAACAGCTTGGAGCCCACAATTTTTCATATATCATTATGAGCTTTTTACAGAGGGTTCGTATCCTGATAGGCAAGACCTGATTAAATTTTTAAGGTCATAGGTCAAAGTCAGGAAAAATATTGGAAATATCCCTATTCTTTAACAGTGAACAAATGTTTAAAAATTCATAACTGTCAAAAAAGATCAAATTTCCTTCATATTTGAGAACATTATGTAAGGTGGTATCCTTTATCAACTGACAAAGTTTGATCTGGATCCGATACAGATTATAGATTTTGTGGCCATTGAAAACCCTATTTAATGATTTAATCTATATTTTACATTATATATCTTAATCAAAAGTGAGGTGCAGACTGACACTCATTATTGCCTGACAAAGTTTGATCCGGATCTGATTCGGATTGTGGATTTTGTGGACATTTGAATTTAATATTGAAAAGCCCTTTCGATGCACATTTTGCATTATATCTTAATAGCAAGTGTCTCAGTCACTAATTTTTCTGTTGTGGATTTACCTACACCACCAAAATTGGATGGAGGTTCCAGTTTTATGCCTGTTTGTTTGTCTTCGAGTTATCAGTCGGAAACCAAGTGCAAAAAAGCAGTGAGAAATTGTGCATAGCAGAAACAACCAATGTTCAAATCAAATCAAATCAATTTTATTTATATAGCGCCAAATCACAACAAACAGTTGCCCCAAGGCGCTTTATATTGTAAGGCAAAGCCATACAATAATTACAGAAAAACCCCAACGGTCAAAACGACCCCCTGTGAGCAAGCACTTGGCGACAGTGGGAAGGAAAAACTCCCTTTTAACAGGAAGAAACCTCCAGCAGAACCAGGCTCAGGGAGGGGCAGTCTTCTGCTGGGACTGGTTGGGGCTGAGGGAGAGAACCAGGAAAAAGACATGCTGTGGAGGGGAGCAGAGATCAATCACTATTGATTAAATGCAGAGTGGTGCATACAGAGCAAAAAGAGAAAGAAACACTCAGTGCATCATGGGAACCCCCCAGCAGTCTAAGTCTATAGCAGCATAACTAAGGGATGGTTCAGGGTCACCTGATCCAGCCCTAACTGTAAGCTTTAGCAAAAAGGAAAGTTTTAAGCCTAATCTTAAAAGTAGAGAGGGTGTCTGTCTCCCTGATCTGAATTGGGAGCTGGTTCCACAGGAGAGGAGCCTGAAAGCTGAAGGCTCTGCCTCCCATTCTACTCTTACAAACCCTAGGAACTACAAGTAAGCCTGCAGTCTGAGAGCAAAGCGCTCTATTAGGGTGATATGGTACTATGAGGTCCCTAAGATAAGATGGGACCTGATTATTCAAAACCTTATAAGTAAGAAGAAGAATTTTAAATTCTATTCTAGAATTAACAGGAAGCCAATGAAGAGAGGTCAATATGGGTGAAATATGCTCTGTCCTTCTAGTCCCCGTGCAGCATTTTAAATTAACTGAAGGCTTTTCAGGGAACTTTTAGGACAATCTGATAATAATGAATTACAATAGTCCAGCCTAGAGGAAATAAATGCATGAATTAGTTTTTCAGCATCACTCTGAGACAAGACCTTTCTAAGTTTAGAGATATTGCGCAAATGCAAAAAAGCAGTCCTACATATTTGTTTAATATGCGCATTGAATGACATATCCTGATCAAAAATGACTCCAAGATTTCTCACAGTATTACTAGAGGTCAGGGTAATGCCATCCACAGTAAGGATCTGGTTAGACACCATGTTTCTAAGATTTGTGGGGCCAAGTACAATAACTTCAGTTTTATCTGAGTTTAAAAGCAGGAAATAAGAGGTCATCCATGTCTTTATGTCTGTAAGACAATCCTGCAGTTTAGCTAATTGGTGTGTGGCCTCTGGCTTCATGGATAGATAAAGCTGGATATCATCTGCGTAACAATGAAAATTTAAGCAATGCCGTCTAATAATACTGCCTAAAGGAAACATGTATAAAGTGAATAAAATTGGTCCTAGCACAGAACCTTGTGGAACTCCATAATTAACCTTAGTCTGTGAAGAAGATTCCCCATTTACATGAACAAATTGTAATCTATTAGATAAATATGATTCAAACCACCGCAGCGCAGTGCCTTTAATACCTATGGCATGCTCTAATCTCTGTAATAAAATTTTATGGTCAACAGTATCAAAAGCAGCACTGAGGTCTAACAGAACAAGCACAGAGATGAGTCCACTGTCTGAGGCCATAAGAAGATCATTTGTAACCTTCACTAATGCTGTTTCTGTACTATGATGAATTCTAAAACCTGACTGAAACTCCTCAAATAGACTATTCCTCTGCAGATGATCAGTTAGCTGTTTTACAACTACCCTTTCAAGAATTTCTGAGAGAAAAGGAAGGTTGGAGATTGGCATATAATTAGCTAAGATAGCTGGGCCAAGTGATGGCTTTTTAAGTAATGGTTTAATTACTGCTACCTTAAAAGCCTGTGGTACATAGCCAACTAATACAGATAGATTGATAAAATTTAAGATTGAAGCATTAATTAATGGTAGGGCTTCATTGAGCAGGCTGGTAGGAATGGGGTCTAATAGACATGTTGATGGTTTGGATGAAGTAACTAATGAAAATAACTCAGACAGAACAATCGGAGAGAAAGAGTCTAACCAAATACCGGCATCACTGAAAGCAGCCAAAGATAACGATACGTCTTTGGGATGGTTATGAGTAATTTTTTCTCTAATAGTTAAAATTTTATTAGCAAAGAAAGTCATGAACTCATTACTAGTTAAAGATAATGGAATACTTGGCTCAATAGAGCTCTGACTCTTTGTCAGCCTGGCTACAGTGCTGAAAAGAAACCTGGGGTTGTTCTTATTTTCTTCAATTAGTGATGAGTAGTAAGATGTCCTAGCTTTACGGAGGGCTTTTTTTATAGAGCAACAGACTCTTTTCCAGGCTAAGTAAAGATCTTCTAAATAACTTACAGGTTATCTGCTTTAAGCTGCGAGTTTGTGAGTTATACCACGGAGTCAGGCACTTCTGATTTAAAGCTCTTTTTCAGAGGAGCTACAGCATCCAAAGTTGTCTTCAATGAGGATGTAAAAGTATTGACGAGATACTCTATCTCACTTACAGAGTTTAGGTAGCTACTCTGCCCTGTGTTGGTATATGGCATTAGAGAACATAAAGGAATCATATCCTTAAACCTAGTTACAGCGCTTTCTGAAAGACTTCTAGTGTAATGAAACTTATTCCCCACTGCTGGGTAGTCCATCAGAGTAAATGTAAATGTTATTAAGAAATGATCAGACAGAAGGGAGTTTTCAGGGAATACTGTTAAGTCTTCAATTTCCATACCATAAGTCAGAACAAGATCTAAGATATGATTAAAGTGGTGGGTGGACTCATTTACATTTTGAGCAAAGCCAATAGAGTCTAATAATAGATTAAATGCAGTGTTGAGGCTGTCATTCTCAGCATCTGTGTGGATGTTAAAATCGCCCACTATAATTATCTTATCTGAGCTAAGCACTAAGTCAGACAAAAGGTCTGAAAATTCACAGAGAAATTCACAGTAACGACCAGGAGGACGATAGATAACAACAAATAAAACTGGTTTTTGGGACTTCCAATTTGGATGGACAAGACTAAGAGTCAAGCTTTCAAATGAATTAAAGCTCTGTCTGGGTTTTTGATTAATTAATAAGCTGGAATGGAAGATTGCTGCTAATCCTCCGCCTCGGCCCGTGCTACGAGCATTCTGACAGTTAGTGTGACTCGGGGGTGTTTACTCATTTAAACTAACATATTCATCCTGCTGTAACCAGGTTTCTGTAAGGCAGAATAAATCAATATGTTGATCAGTTATTATATCATTTACTAACAGGGACTTAGAAGAGAGAGACCTAATGTTTAATAGACCACATTTAACTGTTTTAGTCTGTGGTGCAGTTGAAGGTGCTATATTATTTTTTTCTTTTTGAATTTTTATGCTTAAATAGATTTTTGCTGGTTATTGGTGGTCTGGGAGCAGGCACCATCTCTACGGGGATGGGGTAATGAGGGGATGGCAGGGGGAGAGAAGCTGCAGAGAGGTGTGTAAGACTACAACTCTGCTTCCTGGTCCCAACCCTGGATAGTCACGGTTTGGAGGATTTAAGAAAATTGGCCAGATTTCTAGAAATGAGAGCTGCTCCATCCAAAGTGGGATGGATGCCGTCTCTCCTAACAAGAGAAAAGTATCCAACCTTATTATTTTTTTCAAAAACCATATGGATTTGAATCACGTGTGATTGCGTCAGACAAGCTTGAACCCTCGTGCGCATGCGTGAGTTTTTCCACGCCTGTCGGTTGCGTCATTCGCCTGTGAGCAGGCTTTGAGTGAGGAGTGGTCCACCCCCTCTGCGGATTTTCATTGTCAGGAAATGGCGGAATGATTTGGGCTTTTTTTCCATCAGAATTTTTTCAGAAACTGTTAGAGACTGGCAGCTGGAAACCATTCGAAAAATTTATCTGGCCTTCGGTGAAAATTTTACAGGCTTCACAGAGAATAAGGACTGTTACTACAGCTTTAAGGACGGCTTTAAGGACACTCGGCGCGCCGCGCTCCGTGCCGCCATCGAGAGCCACAAACCACCGGATCATTTCTAAACGGATGGCTCTGTGGAGCCGGGACCGTCGTGTGCACTTTCTCTGGTTATCACAAGAGCTGGACATCAACCATTTTCCAGCAGATTTCACTTTTAACAAGAGATTTTGTCATGGAAAGCCGAGCGGAGGCTTCGCGCGTCACGATGGATTCGCTACTGGAGCAAGACAAAGGAACACCTCCGTTTTGGTCTCTCAGGACAGCTTTGAGATGGTGTTCAGACAGCTGTCGGTGGTTTTTCCATCAAGTGATTATCCGAGAAATTGTGGATGTGCCTGGACATGCCAGAACATGTCCCTTGAGGCTTCATCACAGCGTTGCTGTGCGCGATGCGGCACTGCCGCAACGCGCGAAGCCTCGGCTCCTCTTTCCATGACAAAACTCCTGTAACAGTGGAATGTGCCGTTCATTTCCAACCTTGACGCTGTGTTTTATCCGGGACGTCGTCTGACTAGCACAGGAATTATGAAAAGATGAGGACATCAGCACTTTTTCGGCACATTGAGACAGACGTGCGGAGGAATAGCGCGTCGCGGCAGTGCCGCATGGTGCAAAGCAACGCCGTGATGAAGCCTCACGGGACATGTTCTGGCATGTCCAGGCACATCCACAATTTCTCGGATAATCATTCGATGGAAAAACCACCGACAGCTGTCTGAACGCCATCTCAAAGCCGTCCTGTGAAACCAAAACAGAGGTGTTCCTTTGTCTCGCTCCATCGGCAAATCGGTTGTGACGCGCGAAGCCTCCGCTCAGCTTTCCATGACAAAATCTCTTGTTAAAATGAAATCTGCCGGAAAATGGCTGATGTCCAGCTCTTGTGATAACCAGAGAAAGTGCACACAGTGGTCTCGGATCCACAGAGCGATCCGTTTAGAAATGATCTGTTGGTTTGTGGCTCTCGATGGCGGCACGGAGCGCGGTGCGCCGAGTGTCCTTAAAGCCGTCCTTAAAGCTGTAGTAACAGTCCTTATTCTCTGTGAAGCCCGTAAAATTTTCACCAAAAACCAGATAAATGTTTCGAATGGTTTCCAGCTGCCAGTCTCTAACAGTTTCTGAAAAAATTCTGATGGAAAAAAAGACCAAATCATTCCGCCATTTCCTGACAATGAAAATCCGCCGAGGGGGTGGACCACTCCTCACTCAAAGCCTGCTCACAGGCGAATGACGCAACCGACAGGCGTGGAAAAACTCACGCATGCGCACGAGGGTTCAAGCTTGTCTGACGCAATCACACGTGATTCAAATCCATATGGTTTTTGAAAAAAATAATAAGGTCGGATACTTTTCTAATAGACCTCGTACGTTACATTTCGTGATCGCATCCAATGCCTTTAGACTGGGCTGGTTTGGTACTGTCCATCCGTTAAGTTTTAATGCCCACATCCATTTATCAATTTGCCAGACATTCATACATCGATTTGCTGCCACTGCTGCCAACATGGCCACGCCCAGATATGGGCTTTATATTGGCGGTTCCGGTCTCTCTGGGTGACGTCACACAGGGTTTGTTCAGTATATATCCAGTCTATGGGTATTGAGGAAGTTGGAAAGGAAAGGGTTACTAGATGGTTACAGGATGAGCTAACTCCAGCGTGTCAGACAGTGAAGCCTGGAGCCAAGTGTAGGTTTTGTTTTTTTTTTTTGCTATGACTAAAAAAACCTGCAGTTTATCCAAAATCTGTAAATTTGTTGAATATTTAAATCTCTCATTATGTTAACAAGATCATGAAGAATCTAATGTTAATTAATGTTCTGTGTTCTCATTTAAACCCAAACTCGCACACAGTCCACACCTGATGAACCCACCTGAGTTATCCATGAAAAATAAAATATCAAGAATATTTAAGAAGCAAAAATTGTTGATGTTTCTCCTGGATATTTTCATCTGTCCTGTCAAGTTTATACTGACAGTGTCTAGGTTTTCTGTTTAAATATAGATGATATTTGCAGCAGTCTGGATGTGCAATTATGCATGCAAAGTGGACATTGTGCGCCTGCAAAGGTTTAAACATACAAACAAACAGATTCACTAATCATTACAGTAAATCCTTAAAGGAAACACCCAGATATCAATACAGTACACAAATAAATGTTGGTTTTATTTCTAACTTATGATTGAATAACACAGATGATTAGACAGACAAACACACATACAGAATTTCCTTTTTTGTTTGTTTCCTTTTTTTTTTGCCTACATTTGCCATTTTGCCAATACCCCATCATTAATATTACACCATTGCTGGTAACTGGTGATGATATGTGCAGGCAGAGTGTATGTGCGTTGCAATGCCATTTTTTTTTAAATGTGTCTCACTGTTACTCTTTTTATTCAGCTTTAAACCTGTTTTTTAGTGGCATCAACTCAAACACTTTGTGCTGACAGATATCAGGAACGTGGCAGCTCTGCACTCCAACCATACCTCATTTTTAGACCAACAGACCCACTGCAGCACAAGCGGAGTATTGTTACTGAGAGGACGTGGGCGCTGTGCGTGAAAATTACAGCTGTGCTGGTTTGACATTAGCAGTGACACTTGTGCTGCTTTGTGGCTGATATATAATCAGGCCCTTTTAATGTGGAGCTACCTTCCAACATAAATCTGACTTTTCGAACATGCCAGACTTTTTGATGCTGTGGATGTTCCGCCCCAGAAGCCCATTTGGCCGTGGTTTTTGATTCTTTGGTTATATTTTTGGGGTTGTCTTGTGAGGTCTGACCTGTAGGTTTTGCATTATGTGTTCGTGTGTGTGTGTGAATGTGTCCCCCCTTGCACCCTGCGTGTGTGTGTGTGTGTCTGTGTATGTGGGTGTGTCTCCCCTGGTCCATCATGTGCACTGTCTTCCCGTTGCAATCCATCACATTTAAGTTCCACTTTATTTTTCTGTTTTTGGTTTATGAATGTATTTTGATCATTACTTAGTTCTTGTAGTATTGCTTGTTTTCTTATTTCTGCACGTTTGTATTTTTTACAAGTTTGAGTCCTGCGTTTTGTTTATGCATTATCTATTATAGTGTTGGGAATCGCTGTGTTCGTGGTTCTTGTTACATTTTATTTTGTCCACTCACCCTTAGTTGCGTTCTTTTGCACCGACTATTGTCTAATTAGTGTTTAGTCACCGAGTGTTCTGTTCATTTCCATGTGTACCTTTTGTTCATGGCACGGTGGATTAGTGGTTAGCACTAGTGTCTCACAGCAAGAAGGTCATGGGATAGATTCCTGGCCTTTCTGTGTGGAGTTTGCATGTTCTCCCTGTGTCTATGTGGGTTTCCTCCGGGCACTCTGTTTTCCTACAATAGTCAAAAACATGCTTATTTAGTGTTTGCTCCTTTCTCTGCCCCTGACCAAGGTAGCGTCTCTACATCGGGAGTTGGTCCCCGGCAGAGGTGTCAAGTAACGAAGTACAAATACTTCGTTACTGTACTTAAGTACACTTTTTAGGTATCTATACTTTACTCCTTTACTTATTTTTCTGCCTACTTCTGACTTCTACTCATTACATTTTCACACAAGTATCTGTACTTTCTATTCCTTACATTTTTAAAACAAACAGCCTCGTTACCCTTGGCTTCAGTTTAATGTTTATATATATATTTCACGTCATGTGCGCCTGTAATCAACTTTTCTGCAGCACGGCTTTGCTTTGAACCGTGAACCAATCGAAGCAGTGGTTCGCAGATTGAGGCAATGCTTCAACCTATTGCTTCGTTTATTCTTTTTCTTTTGCTTAATTTTCCCCCGCTAAAACCCTAAAGAGCATACTTCTGTGAGTATTATTTACCGTTTCTATGTTAAACCGACTTGTTATGGTCTTCTGAAACAGTTGATGTATTTTATAACTTAAAAACGGGAGTGATGCTAACGTGTTAGCATGTCTATGGCATTTTCAATGTTAAAAGTTAGCATTAAGCAATTGCAGCTCTTATCACGTTCGGGTGCATTTGTTTTCAAATTGTAATATTTCTTAAATTTATTTTTGTTTATATATTAATAATCTAATGATTATTATATACAATTTTAGAGAAAGAGGCAAAAAGAACCTGAATAGAAACAACAGAAAATATAAAAGCAACTAACATTGAACATACATAAATACATACATACATAAATACATACATAAATACATAAATAAATGTTTCCTGTGAACACTTAGTGACTATTACACCTCCACTTCATCCCTGTCTTATTTAATGACAGTTTGTTTCGGTCAAACCATATTTTCAATGTGTTAATTTCTTCAGTGATTTTCTCCAAAACTTTCTGCCAAACTAGAAAACTGCTGCATCCTAGTAAGAGCAGAATATTACTGGAATGAATTTGAATAAGGAAAGTTTTTTTTTTTTCTTCACTAAATGGATGCTGCACTCACTGCAGTTTATTGTCTAGAATAGTCCCAGATTGCATTTCAGAGCTTCTAGAATTGAAACATTTTCGTGCAGGTGGTGTTGGGGGTAATTTTGGGTTTTGGGTCTTGGGCCACATGTAGAACGAATCCGTTTTTAAATTAAGCTTTCAGTTCATATAGTGGCATCTACCTTTTTTTTTTTAAAAAAAAAGGTTACTTTATACTTTTATACTTTAAGTAGGTTTTGGAGCACATACTTTTTCACTTTTACTTGAGTAAAGAAGTCGAGTTGATACTTCAACTTTTACCAGAGTGTTTTTAAACTGCAGTATCTATACTTCTACTTAAGTAACAATTGTGTGTACTTTTGACACCACTGGTCCCCGGGCGCTGGACTGTGGCTGTTCACTGCTCCTAGTGGTTGGATTGTGTCCAACTGTAATAAGGATTGTTAAAATGCAGAGGGCACATTTAATTGTATGTATATATGTACAATGACAATAAAGGCTTTATTCTATTCTATTGTTCCTGCACTTATTTTGTGCACCTGTTATCATTAGTCATCTGGTATTTCAGCTCTCACCCATTTGTCAGTCTTTGCAAATTCATTATTTTGTCTGCTCCTCACACTTTGTGATGATCTCAGTGAATTACCTGTGGACATCAAGTTTCTTTAATTTTGGTGCTAGTTTGCTTTTTTCCCCTCAGTCTCCCACTTTTGTGCCATCACTTCATTGTTGACTTTCCTTTTGTTCACCTGCCACCGCACGAATTGTTTGTGCTGTTTGTTCCTGGCTCTGTCATTAAATCACTTGGCGTTTTTGACACATACAACTCATTTCTTCTCTGTCTGCAATTCTGTGTTCATCTTTAAAAAAGCTGTAACAGATGGACAGTGTGAGTGTCAGGTTTGATCTGAGATTAATCTTTGCACATATTTATTCTTTATTGTGCTGATATCCTGTTTGTGATATTCATGGACAGGATATTGAGGCGTAGTCAGGAGGAGGAGTGTCTTAAGTTTGGTGGGCTTAGGGTCTTGTCACTGCTTTCTGCAGATGATGTGGTCTTGTTGGCTTCATCGGCCTGTGACCTTCAACACTCACTGGGTCGGTTCGCATATGAGTGCGAAGTCATGGTTCTCAGCAGGAAACCGATGTATTGTCTACTCCAGGTAAAGAATGTGATGTTGCCCCAAGTCAAGGAGTTCAAGTACATTGGGGTCATGTTCACGAGCTAAGGGGCAATGGAGAGTGACATATACCTGAGAATCGGTACAGCACAGATGGTGTTGCATTCACTCCACCATAGTGTTGTGGCAAAAAGGGAGCTGAGCCAAAAGGTCAAGCTCTTGATCTACTGCTCAATCTTCATTCCTGCTCTCACCTATGGTCATGAGGGTTGGGTCATGACCAAAAGAACTAGATCACGAGTACAAGCGGCTGAAATGGGCTTCCTTAGGAAGGTGGCTGGTGTCTCCTTTAGCGATAAGGTGAGAAGCTCCGTCATCCATGAGGAGCTCAGAGTAGAGCCGCTGCTCCTTTGTGTTGAAAGGAGCCAGCTGAGGTGGTTCGGGCATCTGGGAAGGATGCCCCCTGGGTTCCTCCCTAGGGAGATGTTCCAGGCATGTCCAGCTGTGAGGAGACCCTGGGGAACACCCAGGACTAGGTGGGGAAATTACATCTCCACACTGGCCTGGAAATGCCTTGGGATCCCGCAGTTAGAGGTGGTTAATGTGGCCTGGGAAAGGGAAGTTTGGGATCCCCTACTGGAACTGTTGCCCCTGTGACCCGATTAGGAATAAGCAGTTGAAGATGTATGTATGGATGTATGTATGCTGCTACAGGCCCGTCACACTGACATCTGTCATCATGAAGTCTTTTGAACAGCTGGTGTTGAGCCACCTGATGGACATCACAGGACCCCTGCTGGACCCACTACAGTTTGCCTACCCGGCAAACAGGTCAGTTGAGGATGCAGTCAACATGGGACTGCATTACATCCTGCAGCACCTGGACTCCGCACAGATGTACATGAGGATTCTGTTCCTGGACTTCAGCTCTGTGTTCAACACCATCATCCCCGACATCCTCCACCCAAAACTCTCCAACCTCTCTGTGCCAGCTCCCACCTGTCAGTGGATCTCCAACTTCCTGATGGACAGGACACAGAAGGTGAGGCTGGAGAGCATCACACCCAGCACACAGACAATCAGAACTGGAGCTCCTCAAGGGTATGTGCTCTCCCCACTGCTCTTCTCCCTCTATACAAATGACGGCACATCATGGAACCCCTCTGTTAAACTCCTGAAGTTTGCGGATGGTACCACCATCATTGGACTCATCCAGGATGGTAATGAGGCTGCATACAGACAGGAGGTGGAACAGCTGGTCCTCTGGTGTGGTCAGAATAACCTGGAGCTGAACCCACTCAAGACTGTGGAGATGATAGTGGATTTCAGGAGGAACCCACCATCACTCCCCACCACTCTCCATCCTGTGGACACTTTCCGGTTCCTGGGTTCTACCATCTCTCAGGATCTGAAGTGGACCTCCTACATAGGCTTCATCAGGAAAAAGACACAGCAGAGGATGTGCTTCCTCAGACATCTCAGGAAGTTCAACCTGCACCAGGAACTGCTCATCATCTTCTACACATCCATCAAATTTCAAAACACTTATTTCAGATGTGATTTCTCCTGCTGCTCTCACATCCTATGAATTACGCTCCTTTGGATAAACCCCTCCCCATGCGCTGTCTCGCTTTTTTTCCTCCCTCTCCTCAGCTGATGGTTTCTATGGCAATATGAGGAATGCTCTTTTCCTCTGTTGGAGGTTTTCTGGGCTTCCCTTGCTTGCTTGGAGGGAGAGTGAGAGGGTGACTCAGTGCTGTTAAACAAAAACTGAGAAACAATCCCCCCCATCCCTCTTTGTAGCTCTGATGTTCTCCTTCTCCCTTGCTTCCTGTCTGAGGTTCTCAGAGTGAAGCTGAAGACAATCTCCGCATCCCTGCTGCTGGAATGATTCATTATTAGGATGCAGGAAGGTTTCGTCTACCTAATGTCTGTATGACTGCTGGATTATCCACAGCTCCTCGTCCCAGGACACATTCAGCCTCACAAAGCTCTAATTAATTAAATCAGGTGTGCTCAGGCAATCAAGAGCTGGGAAACACCAGACATGATAAATCTGCTGCAGGGCAGGTGATCTCCAGGAGCAGGGTTGGTGACCCCCTGCTTTACGGGGATTGTCACATGCCGACGTCTTGGAAAATAATGGGTAGTCCTTGACGTGGTTTGTTTTGAGAGCACCATCATGTTAGTATTCGTTGTGAATTATAACGTGCTGAAAATCTTGATAGTCAAGCGTAAAGCGTGGAGGTCCAACTGCACTCTACTCATTGGGGGAATCCAATTGTATAGATGAGTGCGGATGTTTTGCATCAGTCTGATGAAGACAAAAAATGGAGAACTTCCATATTAGGAATTAAAACAGAAGATTAGATTTTTATTGTAGAGTTTTAAGTTAAATAACTGTATGAGTAGAAAAAGAAAAGCAATTTTCAGTTCAAATACATAGTGTTGATTTTTGTGGCGACAGAAACATGTTTAGCATATCTTGTGATTTGTCAGAGGCACGGACCCACAACAGGGGGCGCAAATGAACGGTCAATAGATGAGCCAAAATATAACAATTTAATGTTGTGAATGTGCACAACGAACATACAGACAATCTCAGAATATCATAACAGTCAATACACAAAGGTGACATGTGGGCAGGCTCGAGGATAGAAGACGTCTGTCCTGAGAACAGCCGGAACCACACGATTTCCGCCGCCCCAGAACCTGGTGAGCCGCCAAGTCCCGAATTCCCAGGTGATCACCGTGCCTGACTGTCGGATCTGGTACTGCTGGCGAAGAACAAAGACAGTCAAGTGTGGGTGTGTGTACACCCAGTAACAACAACGGTGGGAATGCCACCTCCACCTGTCACTCAATAACTTGCAGAGTACTGAAGATTCCTCAGGGAAAAGAGTGCCTTCAACGCTCTCTCAGCCTCCAATGACAGCGGTACCGGTACTCCTGCAAACACTCACAATATACAAACAATATTGCAAAACGGCTGAGGATATTACCTCCAATGAAGTATGATATCTCGGCAACGAGGTGGAGATGACGTCTGGTCTTTATGGAGTGAGATGATGTTGAGTAGATGGGTGACAGCTGTCAAGAGGTAATGAGCGACAGCTGTCACCCCCGGCTGTGTCCATGGCCGCAGCGCCCTCTCGTGCCTGAAGCCCGCACTTCAGGCAGGGCGCCCACTGGTGGTGGGCCAGCAGTACCTCCTCTTCTGGCGGCCCACACACAACAATTGACATAATTCAGTAAATTTGAACTCAAACCGCTACCACACTGTAAAAAAATAATCTCTGTTTTAATTGAAAAAGTTGGTGTTCAGTATGCCTTTAAATTTTAAGTCAACTAAATCTGAAAACTTGCACAGTGGTTAGCTCAGTGGTGCAAGGAGTTGGGCTACCAGTCTGGAGATCAAGGTCCTTGGACAAGACGCTTCCTCTGCATTGTACCCGTCCAACCAACTGTAAATTTGTACTGGTCTTGGTTGTGGAAGTAACCTGGTATGGATTGGCATCTTGTCCAGGAGATTCATTGCCTCTTATGTGCATTATGCCACAGTATTTGGGGTTAAGCACCAACACCAATGGACCTCAGGATTGCGCAGGACTTACTTATGATCATAGACACCTTACTCACATCCAAGACCAGTGTTTGGGATAACTGTATTTAAAAATCAGTGGTGACATTGGTTGATACCCAAATTCCAAGTGTTTTGCGTAGTTTATTGTATGTAGGGGATGCGGAATATTCATTGATATCATCAACATTATCATAAACCATCAGTTAACACCTTGAACCCATTTGTACACAACTTCATTGAAGTGTTTTGCTGGACTAATTTAGCCATTGATCTTTGAAAGGTTCATCATTGCTTGTAATCCAGGTGGTGCCGTGTCTAAGATCAACATTACTCCATGGAGGACTGGCTGTTAACCCCCAAAACATGAATCAGCTGCAAATCGCGAATTTTTCACAAACTGTTAATTGCAAAATGTGAATACTGAAAAAATATCTCCCAAAACGTGAACATGGGTCTCACAAAATGTGAACGCAGGTCTCACAAAACGGGAATATCATTCATTATATATATATATATATATATATATATATATATATATATATATATATATATATATATATACTGTATATACTGTATATATTTATGGATTTCTGTTTACGGATCAGTTACTGCAGGAAATCTTGATCACAAACCCTATTACCACAAAAATGATTTTTTTTTAAATTTCATTTTAATTTTATTTATTTATTTGGTGGGGGGGGGGTCACTACAGCTGGTGAGGTTGAGAGGTGATCCCAACAGCTCTTACGTCTGGTGTCAAGCGCCTGACCCCGCTGGGTGTGTCCCGCTCCAGGGACAGTGTCAGGTGAGGAGTTTGACTGGGATGGTCCAGCTGTCACACTCACAGAGGACAGAAACCACCTCCTCCGGTAAACGGCTCAATAATCTTAAGAGAAACATTGTAGAAAAACAGTCAACACTAGTTTCTAACCTCAGGAAGGTAGACAAGCTACAACCTTATTTTTATCCATATGAGACATCTTCTGAGCTGGAAAAATAACATTAATCTGAACGAGCAGGCGGCGGAGAAACGAAGTGTAGGGACCATCTACAAAGTGCAAAAACAAGACACCAGAAAAATATTCAATAAATTCAACTGTGGAGTCACCAAATTCAGTAGTCTCCTGCTGGTTATACAGTACTACAGCACTCAGTTTGGAAAAATGTGCCAAAATTGAATTTTAGTGATTTTAATGACTAAAAAAATCACTAAAATTCAATTTTTGCACATTATTCCAAACTGAGTGCTGTAGTACAACGAGCAGGAGACCACCTGAATTTATTGAATATTTTTCTGGTGTCTTTTTTGCACTTTGTAGACGGTCCCTACACTTCCATTTCTCAGCCGTCTGCTCGTTCAGGTCAGTATTATTTTTCCAGCTCAGAGGACAACTCATATGGATAAAATAAGGTTGTAGCTCGTTGTCTGCCTTCCTGAGTTTGGAAACTAGTGTTGTTTCTTTTTTTACAATGTTTCTCGTTTAAGGTTATTGAGCTGTTTACCGGAGGGGATAGTTTCTGTCCTCTGTGAGTTTGACAGGTGGACCGTCTCAGTGAAACTCCTCTCCTGACACTGTCCCCGGAGCGGGACACACCCAGCGGGGTTGGACACCAGAAGCGAGAGCTCCTCGGATCACCTCCCCACCTCACTGGCTGTAGTGACCCCCCAAAAAGTCATAATTTTATGTAGTCATAGGGTTTGTGATCAAGATTTCCTGCAGTAATCGATCCATAAACTGAAACCCATAAACTAATCTGAAATCTGAAAAAAATAAAACATTTTATATATATATATATATATATATATATATATATATAATATGTATATATATAATATGTATATTATGAATGATATTCAGGTTTTGCGAGACCCGCGTTCATGTTTTGTGAGATATTTTTTTTCAGTATTCACATTTTACAATTAACGATTTGCAGATAATTCACAATTTGCAGCTGATTCACGTTTTGGGGGTTAACACTGGGCTTGATCTTTTTATCCAGTTTTTGTTCAACAACCACTGCTAGAATTGCCCTGGAAGTCCTCTCATGGTCATTATATATAGCTTATGGAATCATTTCCTTCTTTGATTATTTTTATTGCAAAAAAAAGTCGGTATGTGCATGGATGTAGGGCTGTTGCCATCTGCGCGCCTGTTGGTTGAAGAGTGATTTCTCTGCCCCCCCGGAGACTCTGCGCTCTTCTTGCAGATCCATTACCTCTGCTGTATGTACAGACTCGTGTCCTGAATTTATTCCCAGTCAATTATGTTTTATTATGTGGTTGGGAGAGCTTTAATCAAGTCCTGCAGTGTGCATGCACAGCATGCTAATTGTGGTTATTGTGTTGTTGTCGATTCTAAATACGGATGCACATCAGTGAAGCTGATACGTGGGACCACATTGCCACTTGAGCTCAACGAGTCTTCATCAGTTTGGGATGTTGAGTGTGCAGTGTTTATCAAGTCTGCACCAATCACTTTGAAGGACAAATTAGGTTTGGAGATTCCACTGAGCAGCAGCAGTACTTCTGGACTCAGTCACGTTCATTAACACGATCTGATTGGAACACCTGTTTATTGGAGATGTAGAGATCTGTCACTCAGTAGTGTCATATATCCAAATATACTGCCAACAGATGTTCACTGATGTAATACTTATTACTCCTACACCTTGGGAATGAACTCAAGGATAGTAATTGTGTGGTACTGCAAATTACTTTTTTGTTTTTTACCAATTACGTATTCATAGTCTCCACAGGCTCTAGTCCATGGGCCAAGCAGGTTTTCGGTACCACTTAAGGTGACTAAATGACACTTAGAATCCAGCCTCAGTGTATCATGGCCTACACAAAAATGTATGATAGCCATCCTAGGGTGGTAGCTGTAGCCAGGTAGGGGTCAATGAATCACGTGCTCCAATCACGTTGAAAAACTATATCAGGTTATTTGTCTGATCATAACAATTCCAAAAAAGTATAGTTTGGACTATCTATGACTGAATATTCTGAAGTTATGGGGTAAAAACAGCAAAAATGGTGACAAAGGTCAGTTTCAGTTTGTACAGGGGTCAAAAGTTAAAGTCGTTCCAATATCAGTAAAAAATTATGCAAATTATTGTTTGGGTTGATAGAGTTCTAATAAGGAATAGTTTGTACCATGTGTCATGCTTAGTTATCACGTTACAGGGTAACATATGTCACCTGTCATAGAATCCAATGGACGTCAACCTTGTTTGACCTTTACTTTGGAGACCAAACATTCAACACAGTCAAAACTATTCCATTTATTAATCCTTTCATTTCAACCAATAATTTGCATCATTTTTTACTGAAATTGGAGCAACTTTAACTTTTGACCCCTGTACAAACTTAAATTGACCTTTGTCACAATTTTTGCTGTTTTGAACCCCATAACTCCAGAACATTCCATCATAGATAGTCCAAACTATACCTTTTTGGAAGTGTTATGGTCAGACAAATGATGTGATATAGGTTTCAACATGATTGGAGCATTTTTAAAGTTTGACCTCTGTGTAATTCTTTATTGACCCCTACCTGGCTACAGCTACCACCCTGGGATGGCTAGCATACATTTTTCTGTAGGCCATGGTACACTGAGGCTGGATTCTAAGTGTTGTTTAATCACCTTCAGTGGTACCAATTAGGTCAAAATTGATGACAGGCTCATGGACTACTCAGGGACACATTTTTTGATGACTAGTTTTGTCTAATCAACAACAGCCCAAATGCCAAAGATAATCAGTTGAAATTAATATGAAACAGAGAAAAACAGCCAGGCAGTATTACTGTTATCCTTTGTTTCTGAACTTTCTGGCAACAGCACACTTTTTCATAAAATTTAGACAGCTGTCACCAGACTTGGGTAGGTGGTCCATCATCTATCACCAATGGCTGGCTGACACGACTGTGATGCCATGCCTCCAGCTTGTCACACAAACACCCACTACAGCAACGTGTTCTGGTGCTCAGCAGAGCCCGGTGGTCGCGGTGGTACACAACATGGCATCCAGTTTTAACGTTGTGAACAGAAAGAAATTAATCTGTAATATCGACAGTTCTGCTGCCTGGAGATACGCAGAGATGCATCAGTCAATCATTACAAGTCATGCACGGGCTGGAACGTTGCAAGCAGCTCGAAGACGCTGCAGCATAGTGCACCGGTGGGCAAATACTGTGCTGCCTGACTTGACGTCCAATTTTAACACTGCTCATTGAAAAAAATTAATCCGAGATATCAAGAAGAGTGTTCCTGCCTGGAGATGCATGGAGATGCACCGGGGACTTTTCCTGACTCTTGTACAATAGTGAGGCTGACTTGCCTATTCAGAAAACCAGGTGAAGTGTGCTGCAAGTGAGTACTAGTGAGTAAATAAAGACTAATGAATTTTTTGTTGGGACAATTATGTTTATTGAGTAGACATGTTAAAGGGCTTAAACTAATGTGGGAAGCACCCCCTGATTCCATCCATTTGTCCATGTTTTATTGCAAACATCATGATTTTCAAATTAAGTATACAACGCGTAACCCTAGTTGTCTGTTGAGATTACGATGATCCCTGAGTTGTAGGTAAAAGGCTTGAGTTTAATGAACACTAGCTGCTGACTAATTAGGACAGATGCATTGTTTGTTGAAACCAGTTACCAGATAATAGAATCAGGGTGTCTTTTCACACAGAGTTCATTGTCATTACCAACTAGGGCAAGGGGTTCTCACAACAGTGTTGGCATCTTTGGCTGTCTTGTCCTGCACACACAAAATACTCAAATTGCTGGGTGATTTTGCACATGTTACTGTATGTTTAAAGTGTGGATGCAATTATTTACAATTGCTTATATTCAAGAACATTTACACTATGGGCTTTTTGTGTGCAAAATTCTGTTTTCGCGCAAACCTTTCAGGCAAAACCGATTTCCTTTTGTTGAAATGGTTTTGAAGATAATCAAGTCTATCTATATATAATCGATTCTAATCACAAATCAAAATTTTACAACACTGGTGTTTGACAGTAAAGTTGAAGAAGAGTTCAGCATTGTTTATATGTCATTAAATATAAAATTTGCTGATGATTATTACCTTATGTTCTGGAGTATAAGTCACGCCAGAGTATAAGTAGCACTGCTTTCTTTATGATCAGCTCTCGAATTTGGGATTTTGTATGCTTTATTGTAGTGTATATTTTATTATATGGCCGCGACGCTACGCGTACTCTGATTGGCTGATTGCGGGTCAGATATTTTCCCATATCCACACTGGTTACCATGACAATCAGTCTGCAACCCGTATTTTCGTCACAAACCAGGAAGCTAAAAGCACGATTCAAAAAACGAAGTCAGACATGAACGTAATCCATAAATATCTAAACAGCATTGAAAAAAACACAGATTGTTAGCTTACCTGCTAACAATAGGACCAACTGTTCGCAAGTTCTTCATGGAGGTGAAGAAAGTGAATGAGTCCAACACTGTCGGCAGCATATTCGGGTGATACTGTAAGTTTGCCTGTTTTTATATATAATAGCCATATAATAAACAAATTATTAAGCTCGTTTGCTCAGTCTGTACGGGGCTATCAGACCTCGCTGTTTTTCGCATCTCGCTAACGCTCGGCCCATACTAACACCTTGGTCTGATATTTCCCAGACAGACCTCTCACTCGGTTAATAATCCTTTATTATTGGCATTTAATCTTTTATTATTAGATTTTATTTTGTGTAGTGCGTTGATTCCTGGGAAAGTCCAATATGAATAGTTCTTCTAAGTATTATTTTAGAACTAGCATGTGACTTTTCAGTGCACTGTAAAACCCAATGAGTTACTTGAACTCAGACCATTTGAGGAAACCAATTGCCTTCAAAACCATTTGAGTTTGCCAACTTAAATAAAATAATTTTCGAAAATTTAATTGTTAAAGTTTTAGTACCGGAACAATTTATAGTTAATTAAACTAATGTAAATCTAGTTTGCTTTTCAATAAAAAAAAAAGTGACAAATAAATTTCTGCCTAAAAAAATTGCATTGTAGTTTGGATTAAATTTTTGGATGCTTTCTTTGGTTTACTTGTTGACAATAATCTGCTTTCTAAAAAAATATAAAAGGACTACAAATGAATGAAAATGCCAAATGGCAGCCCATGAACAGAACTTGCAGTTTTTTCGCAATGGTATGAACTCAACTTAACTTAAAATGAGTGAATGGAATTGGGTTAATTTATTTAATGGAAATGAGTGACTATAACTTTTTTCAAAGTTTGAGTTACATTAACTTAATTGTTGTATTAAAATGGAGTGTTCAGTTTAAGTGATATAAGTCCTAGTAGAGTATAGGACCCCTCAAACTAGTTTAAAAAAGACTGGAAAATACAGCAATCCAGGTTGATTTAACATTTTTAACAACTCCAACTCTACAACCAGACCTTTCATGAAAGCATGACCAAAGACTTGCTTTTATTGGTCCCGCACTGTTCATTATTAGTGAACCAGCTGGTCTGATGAGTAGATTTTGATTCCCAACTTCTGTGGTGAGTTTTTAAACCACATACTGAGGCACCCGCATATTTGTCAGAAACCCTGTTCTCTCTGTAGTGGCAGCGACTGCATATGATCACAAAGCAGTCATTTCTTCTTCTAGTCCCACTTAGTGTCCACTGCGATTGCTCAGACAATTTGCCTGTATCCAAAGGGAACGTATTTAAAACCTTGATCAATAGTTGGTAATCAAACAGATATGGGTTATAGCTCCAGATAAGCTCCCGGTGCGCTTGCAGGCCTCTTCTCTTGGGCCTAAAGCTTAATGAAATTGAGCATAAATCCTTAGACTCTCTCTCTCTCACACCCTTTCCAAAACTCTGTTTCATCCCATTCCAAAAGCAATCTACACTTTCCCCATGAGTCAGCACTTACCGTGTCCAGAAGCGAAGCAGGGGAAATTGCCATTTGAAGAGCTGTTTGACTTCCCTCTCTCTGATCCGGCCCTCTGCCCACACTCAACGCTGACTTCATTTTGCAGCAATATGGACTTTGTGGTATCTCATATTAGATAAATAAACTTGGCTCTCCCTCGGCCGCTAAAACCCCCTCACTGGTGGCCAAGTGCTTTTCCTAACAAGTGATTTGCTTTTGGAATTTGAAGGCAAAGAGGACCATGGCTGGAAAGTCCATACAAAACCTTAATGAGATATTGTGCTTGGCTGCAATGCAGAGCTCATTCTCCTTGCTGTTTCTTGTCCTTTTGCTCTTGTGTGGCTCACAGATGGCTTGAGCTCTGGAAGGACCCCCTTCCTGCCTTCAAATAGGCATCCGTGCAGATGGCCCGTCAGCAGCGCATTGTGCAGATAAGCTGTATCGCCTGGTGCTCGCAGCATCAATGCAAACGTCCAATCATGTGGTATATTCAGATTAAGAAGCAGTGGGATAGCGGTGTGGGAAATGCCATTATACCCTCTTTGCTGGTAGTGCCAGTAGGTATCACTGTATGCAGGTGGTGTAAGTCATGTAGTGACTGTATTGGGGGAGCACTCTGCACAATTAAATGCATCTTACATATCCATTCCTTAGGGCTGGGCGATATTACCTAAAATTCATATTCTATATAAATTTAATCTCTTCATGGTAATGGTATATATTGTGACATAAACTTAAGTGTAAAAGTTATGATGGAAGTGTTACTGAATGGTTTATATAGTCCCTTAGTGAAGCTAAATTGATAAAACATTAAAACAACAACCACAAAAAACAAATACAGATACATTTATTGTGCAGACCTCAAAACTACAGCTACAATTTTCCTGGAGGTACATCTAAGATGCAAGCCTACATTTTGATGTTTTGGTGAAAAGATTAAATACATTAGTTATGTTGGGTCAGTGGCTGAAGTTTGATCTCTTGAACACTAGATGGCACACCCACTGTGAATACATGAACAGTTTTCAGGACAGAGGCACATCCTCATTTCCAAAACGCAACAAGAAACCCAATAAATAAATAAATAAATAAATAAAAGCACTTAATTTACTCATATTTGAAGTCAGTCTGGGTAAATCATCGTTCCCTAGTTGATTTTTGTCTTTCTGCACCTGGTTAACCCTCTGGAGCCGACGCCATCATACACAACAGCTAAGACCAATCTTTACTAAATTATAAATAACTTTTTAATGATATGAGATAGAAACTTACTTTTTTTTTTTGCTGAAAAGTTAACTCCGTGGATGTTCGAGCTCGCCATCAGCCATCTTTGTACTCCCCATAGAAGCTGTGCGATGACGTGCGCAATGTGAATGTCCAATCAGAATTGGTTCACCGTCACATGGTTTTCCAAAATCCAATCGTAGGGCAGATTTGCCTCATGTGAAAAGCCAAAGATTGTTTTCAGGAGTGATATGTTACTAGTTGGCTCGTTTGAATAGCCCCCTGGGTGCTCCAATGACTACATACTATTAGTACATACTCAGTATGCCCTGAGCCATTACGCACAGCGATCAGTGAAAGCAGGAGCAGATGGAGAGCCTCTGATGACAGTCTCACATGCTCAAACAAAGTGTGTAACTATCAGGATTGCTCCACTAGTTTGCATGTGAATGTTAATGGATAACTCTGTTGCTTTCTCTGCGTAAAGCACTGTTTACCATATCAATGGACAACAAAATGCATAGACCATTTTGTATATATTGTTCAAAATGTGCATTTGTGTTTATTGCTTGAACCTTTTTGTTGTACAGTCTTTCACACAAGACCTCAAATTATCTTTATAAAGTGTCAAAACAGTTGTTTATTATAGCTTGTTGTGTGTTTTGAATAAATGTGTGTGGAAAATTGTTTTTTGCTTTACCTTTTCCTTCCTTATTTATAAAAAGGAACAAAAAACACAACAAAAGCATATATATTATGAAAGCACAGGTTGTCCTGAAAAAAAGAGACATAAAACTTGATTGTGGTATGCAGGGAGAGCTGTTAACAGCAATAATAAAATATTTATGTCAGGCGAGTGAACTGTCCAAAAAATGCCCACGGACCCCGGTTAAAAAAAAAAAATCTTGTGTTATTTGGCGCTTTCTCAAATGTCTGAGTCAGGTCATGACAGAGTGTCGCCTCCACCTGGAGCATCTGCTGAAATAAATCAACAATGGCTTTGCGGTGTTCAGTGGACTTTGATGTGATAAATTTAATCAAAAATGATTTACAAAGAATGTAAGTTAATGTGAAAGGAGGTCTATAATCAAAAATACAACCCCAATTCCAATGAAGTTGGGACGTTGTGAAAAGTGTAAATAAAACAGAATACAATGATTTGCAAATCCACTTCAACTTATATTCAGTTGAATACACCACAAAGACAAGATATTTAATGTTCAATCTGAGAAACTTTATTGTTTTTGTGCAAATATTTGCTCATTTTGAAATGGATGCCTGCAACACATTTCAAAAAAGCTGGGACAGTGGTATGTTTACCACTGTCTAAAATGTAAATAAAAACAGAATACAATGATTTGCAAATCCTCTTCAACCTATATTCAATTGAATACACCACAAAGACAAGATATGTAATGTTCAAACTGATAAACTTTATTGTTTTTGTGCAAATATTTGCTCATTTTGAAATGGATGCCTGCAACGCGTTTCAAAAAAGCTGGGACAGTGGTATGTTTACCACTGTGTTACATCACCTTTCCTTCTAACAACACTCAATAAGCATTTGGGAACTGAGGACACTAATTGTTGAAGCTTTGTTGGTGGAATTATTTCCCATTGTTGCTTGATGTATAACTTCAGTTGTTCAACAGTCCGGGGTCTCTGTTGTCGTATTCTGCACTTCATAATGCGCCACACATTTTCAATGGACGACAGGTCTGGACTGCAGGCAGGCCAGTCTAGTACCCACATTCTTTTACTACGAAGCCACACTGTTGTAACACGTGCAGAATGTGGCTTGACATTGTCCTGCTGAAGTAAGCAGGGACGTCCCTGTAAAAGATGTTGCTTGGATGGCAGCATGTGTTGCTCCAAAACCTGGATGTACCTTTTAGCAGTGATGGTGCCATCACAGATGTGTAAGTTGCCCATGCCATGGGCATTTTCACATAAAACAAACGCAATAACAACGTCTAAAAACCCAGTTAATATATCCAAGAGAGTTTTAGGCACAAGTATACAAAGAGTTTTATGTTGCGATGTTAATGCTGTTGTCCGTGTGCAACGGTTTAAGTGCAGCCTGATCAGAGCGTCTCAGTGCAGTTCTCAGTGTTAATGACAGCACGCCTTTTTTGTTTGGACCCGGAAGTTGAAAATTACATGATGCGTTACATCACACTTAACAACCGGATTGCAGCTGTTGTACGCCAAACTTTGTGCACAACGTGATAGTAAATGAGTTCACTGACATTACCCAGTAGCAAATTAAAAACATCCATGTTGGATATAAAATCCAGCAACAGAGATGTGCGCCCCCTTTTACCTTCAGAATTGCTTTAAATCTGTGTGACACATATTCATTAAGGTGCTATAAAACATTCCTCAGAAATTCTATTCCATATTGACATGAGAGCATCACACAGGCGCCGCACAGCCACAGCCATCAGCAACCTGAATTTTTGATGAGGCAGAACGGATCCATAATTTCATCTTAATTATGCCAAATTCTGACCCTAATGTAAACTTGTCACAGTAGAAATCAAGACTCATCAGCCCAGGCAGCGCTTTTCCAATCTTCCATTGTACAGTTTTAGCTGACGGGAGTGGCACTCAGTGTGGTTTGCTGATGTAGCTCATCTCCTTCAAGGTTCAACCTGTCCGGCATTCAGGGATGCTTTTCTACATGCCTTGGTTGTAACAAGTGGTAATTCGGCTGTATCCTTTCTATCAACTTTTTTTTTGCCCAAAAAATCACCACTCAGAGGATGTTTCTTTTGCAAACCATTCTCTGCAGATTATAGAGATGGTTGTACATGACAATTCCACCGCATCAGCAATTTCAGAAATGTACTCAACAAAAAATAGAAATGCAACACTTTTGCTTTCATTCCCCCTTGTCACCCATTGAAGTAAAAGACTTCCTCTATGCACACAAAAGCCTTAATCCTCTTAAAATGTGTTTGTGCAGTCCGTGTTTGTGTTTCACCTTTGCCAAGATCATCCATCCACCTGGCTGCTGTGGCATATCAAGATGCTGATTAAACAGCATGATTATTGTACATGTGTGTCTTGGACCGGTCACAGTAAAAGGCCACTCTGAAATGTACAGGTTTATCACATAAGAACACACACAATGGCATACATTTTGTTGGAGTCTTTAATTGCCTTCCTGACTGCAGGAATGCCCACCAAGCTGCTGACTGTGAACTGAAAATTTAGGGATAGACTGATAATCGGCTCGGTCGATTATTGGCTGAGTTTCGGCCCGGCCGATTATCGCTCTACCCCTACAGAGCACCCAGA
Organism: Thalassophryne amazonica; assembly: GCF_902500255.1. Classification (NCBI taxonomy): domain Eukaryota; kingdom Metazoa; phylum Chordata; class Actinopteri; order Batrachoidiformes; family Batrachoididae; genus Thalassophryne; species Thalassophryne amazonica. The sequence continues at coordinate 148,179,631 of NC_047104.1, read as the reverse complement.
GTGATTATCAGATGATGCAGATTATCGCCTCAGACAATTATCACTCTATCCCTACAGAGTACCCAGAGGGATTATTGGCCAATGCCGATTATCAGCCAAACCGATTACCGGTCCATCCCTACAGAGCACCCAGAGGGATTATCTCTCGATGCAGATTATCGGCTCAACCGATTACCGGTCTATCCCTACAGAGCACCCAGAGGGATTATTGGCCAATCCCGATTATCGGCCCAGCCGATTACCAGTCCATCCCAGAGTACCCAGAGTGATTATCACCTGATGCAGATTATCGGCCTAGGCGATTATCAGTCTATCCCTAACACAACCATAACCCACCTCCAACCACCTCCAACCAATCTCTCAACTGCAGACCGTGTGTAATCAAGCCAGTCTAGAACCACCACATCTGGCTTTTTCGTCTAATAATCTCTTTTCAACATCAACATGCACATTTAGTTTATTGTGACACCTGTGCAATAATCAAGATGTTTAAGTGACATTTTGGATGCATTGCCTGCATAGACGAAATCTTAGATCTTTTACTCCAGCCCCTGACAAATGTGAGCATGTGTTGCATTTATATTTTTGTTGAAAATAATTAAACCTGTAAATGTGGAACCAACAACCATGCCATATTTAAAGTCATTTTAGCCAATTCTGCTACCCAATAATTTGCATCCCTTTTTACCAAAATTGGAGCAACTTTAACTTTTGACCCCTGTTCAAACTGACAGTGACCTTTGTCACCATTCTTGCTGTTTTTATCCTGTAACTCCATAGAATTCAGTCACAGATAGTCCAAACTATACATTTTTGGAATCTTTATGATCAGGCAAATAATGTGGAATATTTTTCAATATGATTGGAGCATCTTTTAATTTTGACCTCTCTGTAATTCTTCAATTGACCCCAACCTGACCACCAATTGAAAAGTCAAGTGGCCAATCGTTTTTTTCAAAAGAGGACTGTCTCAGGAGTATTTCTGTCGAATTTGATGCTTTTATCACCATTTGCATGATTGTTTCACTTATCTGCTGCACTATGAAATAAATGTCTAAATTAAACCAAAAAAAATATAACAGTTGGATCGTATTGCACCAAAATGACACAAACTTAATTGTAACAAGTTTCATCTTTGAATCACATTGCAGCCTACGTATCTAGATGTGCATCTTATTATGTATAGCTTAATGTTGCATGTGGCTACTGGGCAATATGTGCTCTTTACTTGGGAAAATGTTATTGTTAGAAATCAGACTGGAGAAACTAAGTTGTTACCAGTTGAAATTTGAGAGAATAACTTTTTTTTTTTAATGGTACACGCTGATGTTCTTCTTGATTGGAGTCTTCACCTGACAGTTGGAGACGGTTTGAAGGGTTAGGTGGTGTGCTGTGTGCTGTTTTTGCAGCGGTAATGCATCTCTGGAACTGCAGTGTGGCGTGAGTTTGGCAGCAGGCTGCAGTGCTGCAGTCCTCACCCTCGTCTCTGCAGTGAACACACACACACACACACACATTACAGGTGCAAATGACTTCCAGAGAGGCACGTCTAAAGGTTAGGGATGTGCCATTTAATTCATTAGAGCATGTTAAATGATTTGATGAGAAACACAGTTTGATGCCAGCAGCAGCAACAGCAAAGGCAGCGTCGGTTAGCGGTTGTGTGGGTGGTTATGACTTCCAGAGGACAAATCCTCTGTGTGTTTTTGGTGAACCTGCTTCGATTCAAGCCAACATGCAAATATCTGCACAGAAAATATCAAAATCCTGCTGAGATGCTAAACGCTACGTGCTAAGCGTGAGTGTGCTACCATAGGTTTAGCATTTCTGAAAATGTCAGGAACTGAATAAATCCATGACTGAGTTGTTTTTTGAAGCTGATCCAGTTTGCTGACATTGTGAAAAAATTTTCTTTGGTAATGTAGGTGGACGTGCGTGAGACAGGGGGTGGTGACCCTCATTACACCGCCTGCCAGATGGCTCAACAGCACACTGTGAGTCGACCTGTTAGCGTGGACTCAAACAGGCATTCAGACAAATACACGCTATGTGACAGCACAGGAGTGAGTGCTTCTGTTTGCTCAGATTCTGCGTTGGGCTTGAACAGCGTAAATGTGGAGGAGTGATTGAGTTTGTCCGTCCCAGCCAGTTTGTGCAGACAACAGCTTAAAAGCAATAAATGCTAACTCATACTTGTGCAAGATGTCCGCCAAAATAGTTGTGCTGTTGTTGTTGCCATGTTGGCAGCGCTGATTCTGGCTACGTCATGATGAATCCATAAATTAAAAAAAAAGGTGGAGTATGGGTAACTCAGTGTGCGATAAAAGAAGGCTGTACACGCCCCTGTCTTCGAGTTCAAACTCAGCAAGCTAACAGGCTAGCAGTTTAATTCAATTCATTTTTTTTAATGTAGTTCCAAATCACAACAAAGCTGCATCAAGGTGCTTCAAATGGATAGGGTCTAACCTCACCGACCCCCCTGGAGCAAGCACACAGGTGACAGTGGTGAGGAAAGACTCCCTCTGATTTTACTGAGGAAGAAACCTGAAGCAGACCAGACTCAGTGGAGTGGCCCACTGTTTAGGTCATTCTAACAGCTGCAATTTTTTTTAAACATGGGAAAAAAACAAACAGAAGAAACAGAAACAGAAAAAACAACAACAACAAAAGAGCAATAAAAACAGAGTCCATTATTGAAACAAAGAACTGTTCATCTTGGTGGGCAGCACGGTGACTTAGTGGTTAGCACTGTTGCCTCATAGCAAGAGTGTCATGGGATCGATTTCCATCCGTGGCATTTCTGTGTGGAGTTTGCACTTTCTCCCCGTGTTTACATGGGTTTGCGACTTCCTTCCACATCCAAAGACATGCAGGTTAGCTGAACTGGAAACTAAATATTCCCTAAGTGCGTGTGCGGGTGTGAATATCTTTATTTGTCAATATGTGGCCCTGCAACAGACTGATGTCCAGTCCAGGGTGTACCCTGCCTCATACCCTATAACTGCTGGGATAGTTTCCAGCTCCCCATGACCCAATCTTGGATAAGCGGTTGAAAATGAGTGTGTGTGTGAGTCCGTGTTGGTGCTTAGTCTCTGTTTCCAGGTCTTGAATCGGTAGGGCGGCCTGAGGTCAGTCCAGCACCCAAGGGTGTAGGGCCAACTAGACCTGTGCTTCATGAACAGACCCAGAATTTAGATGTAGTGAGGCTGAGACCTGTTTTGGTGGAACAGGAGGAAACATACGTCATACTACACTGATATGCTAGCCATACAAGAGGGAGAATAGATGCATCTTTATTCTGGACAAACCTTGGTTTGGGTGATTATTAATTTATATTTTTGAGGACTGCACGGTGATTGTTACACTGTCTTGGTTCGGTGTTGACATATGGCCAAAACTATGGCCAAAATGCACCATAAAAATGAATAAATAAATTAAAAATAAAATTCCAGACCCACTAGGATACTTTACACTGAGATCACCTTATGAAAGTGAAAAATGGTAAGTCCAAAAAATAAATAAATAAATAAAAAATTCACACCTGTGCCAATGTAGCTGCATAAAGTTGTGTATGATGACAGCGCAAAAAAATTAATTTTGCTGAGAGTAAAGTGGTTGGAAATAAGGGCCTGGTCACATGGCATAACAGCGATAGTAAGGGAGCGAAGTAAAAAAAGTCACAAAGTCACAAATCGTTGACAAAAAATGGACGAAAGAGCCGGCACATCTCCCATCACCGAAAAGCCTGCGAGTCCAGAGTGTGCATAAAAGAACGAAACAAAACCAAAACTAACAAAAGAAAAACAAAGCGAATGGCGACCTTGATGCTTTAAACAAAATCAAAACAAAACATTCATGATGACGTGACTTGACAGCGGGTATCAGACTGAGCACCAACCTGTGATCATTTCTGCAGCCAATGTGCGCTCTCCACAGCACCTGCAGGTGCGTGAGTGTTTTTGTGAGACCTGTTGTCTTGACAACAGGTCAACAGGTCTGTCCTCACAAAAACAACATGTGAGCACATGCACGTCTCAGTCGCCGTCTGTGGCTGGAACGTTCCAGCCACAGATGGCGTGCGAACATGCGTGAATAGTTAAAGTACTTGATAAAACGTTCTTGCCGCTATTGTTTCTATATGACAACGTTGCTTTTTGTCCCACATGTGGACGAGTCACATTCAGCTCGTCCGATCTTTAGTTATTGATCCGTTCAGATATCGTCAATGTTCGTGCAAGACTTTGGACTTGGGAGGTTGGATGAATTTGGATGTCAGTGAAACGGAACACTGACGGTACGGGAACTACGCAAACAATGAGGAACCGTCAAGACAGAAGCAAACGGAATACAGATGAATTGAGGTTATCGTCAAGATTCGTCCACATTTTTCAACAGTTTGAAAATACTGATGAAGCGCCACCTACAGGAACGAAGCTGGACGACGGTTAAACGATGTCTCCGAAAGTCAATGTAAGTCCAGATTTCTTGTTTCATTTTGGCTTTGGTGTCCTTCGTTAGTGCCGTGTGACCAGGGCCTAAGATGGAGAGAGAGAGAGAGAGATAGAGAGAGAGAGAGAGAGAGAGAGAGAGAGAGAAAACTCATTTTGTAGTCAGACCAGCTGAGGATGAAGCTGGAAGACAGGAGGCCAAACCCACCCCGAAAAATACAGATCAACATCTTAGCAAGTCATACAGCCTTCTGCAGCTCTGAACAGCTGCCAACAACACACACACACACACACACACACACACAAGGCTGGCAGACAAAGCCGATGCTGCAAGCAAAACTGGAACAGAGGGGATGGAGGGGCAGGTGGGCGGGGCAAACTGAAGGGTAGAATGCAAGGGAGAGTGACAAGGGGAGGGGCAAGATGGGGGGGACAGAATATATGAAAACCAAGGGGGGGAGGGGATAAAGGGAAGATTAGAGGAGGAGGGAGCATGTGAAGATGAATGAGTACAAAAAAGAAAAATCAGACAGAGGAAAAAGAAAGAATAATGAGATAAGACAAAGCGGAACCACAGGAAAATTTCAAAAAAGATGTTGAGAATCACAACAGAGCGATCAGGAATGTAAAATTAAAATTAAATGTCAAGAAGAAGGAAGAAAAGACACCAGTTCCGTGTTGAGGTCTTGGCTTCTATCCAAGCTGAAGATGTGAGTGAGGTGATGATGTCATCATCCGGAAGTGGTCGCCGTTATTCATTAAAGCTTGATTGGCACTGGGGCTTAGCCAATTAGGTTGCAGATTGTGACAATCACATTGTGCTGTATGTGCTGCAGAGCCATGATTTTTACAGTAACAGAGTGTTACACACTCCATGCATCCCAGCATGCACCTCTATCTGCCCAAACAGGCACCAGTCATAGTCCTTATACCTTCAAGGAATGTTTCATTATCCACAATTTTGGGCAAAAAAGCAAAATATTGTTTGATCGATTAATCTGCCAGATTAACGCCAGTTTTCCAGAATCAGCATCGGTCAGTTAAAATGCTCACGAGGCTGATTAAACAATAAATGCATGCAGACACTACGGAACGGAATGAAAAGCATGAAACATCTGCTGGTCCTCACTGCCAGAGCACAGCGTGGAGCCAGAGAGAACATTTCAGTCAAACTGAGCAAAAAGTGACGAGACACAGAACGCGGTGGTCAAATGATATCATGGCCTCCACTTAAAGCTGTTCGTTGTGTAAGTGTTTCACAGCAGTTAAGCTGTAAAACACAAATAAAAGCATTTTTCCTTCTTTCAGCAGCTGGCTATGCCACTCCAGTGCGTAGGCACCAGCAGAGCCTGACCGATACTGATACCGATATTGGGGAGTTCAAAAATTAGGATAGTGATATAAAGAAAGCAGCTTTAACACTAGAACTACCAGGGTAGTCAATTTGATGGTTTTGAAAGTTTGACCTGTCATAACTCTGCTTAATTAAAACCATTCTCTTCCTGGCATCCTGACTTTGTCTAAATCTTTGTTCAGATTGTTCCTTTGTCTCTACTTAAAAAGAAAAAGAAGATATAAGTATTTCTACCTCTAACTACCTTTTGTATTGTATTTTTTTCCCGAGTGTCGCCTAGCAACCATCACTCAGGCGCACTGTTTGAGAAAGAAACAGCTAGCAATTCATTCTAAATTACTTCTAGACAATGATTTTCTGTAAATGAAGAATTGGAAATGCTACAAAATTTAGATGGGAGGGATTCTGGGGATGAGGGTTTTTTTTTTTGACAACTCTTGGTCCGTCGTCAGCTCCAGTGTCAGCGAGTCGGAGAGTGAGCCTCCCCCGGGTAAAAAGAGACGAGTTGTCCCGCCAGCAGGAGGTGGTGATGACACATTTTTTTTCAAGGTAGTAAAAGAGGGAGAATGCTACCCGTCAAATTGACGGCCTTGGCAGTTCTAGTAGTGTTAGAGTTCTGGGAGTCCTAGTGTGAAATAAAATGGCTGACTGGAACAACTTTTAACAATAATAACTGCAACTATTCTTGCTATTTTCACTTGTTCCTCAAGTTTCAATGCAAAACAAAACTTAAACACATAAAACCACCACAAAGTGCATTACAACGTTTTATAAAAGTTGCCACTTCATTATAAAATACCAAGACATTACAGCAGTGTGTTGTAAAAATTAGACTTGAACAGAAATATTCCGTGGTGTCAGACAGATTTTCCATCATTCTGACGATGGATAATGAGCACCAAGCTTCCCTATTCTATGGATGGATTGTGATTTATCCAACCTGCCAGGAAAGAAAAAAAAAAAAGATGTGATTGATACATCAGCCACAGCTGTCCTATTCTCTAAATAACGGTATGAAAATCTGATCAGATCAGCATACAGGAGCAGCTTGTCACTTTGTTGACAGTGCCATCTTGTGGCTGTAGATGATAATACAGCATATTTTTGAAATGTATATTACATATTATTATAACAAAGTTTTGGAGATATCAGATAATCCTGCTGTTTAGAGCATGACTGCTTCAGCAGAGGTAATCAAACAAATCATTTATATCTGAATGTGCACTCTGATTGCTCCGCTCTGCACAATTCCGATATAAGAGAAGTTACTCAGAGCATCAACAGTTTGCTCGAAGAAACCCGGCATGCATACAATCTTTTTCAGCAGTCCATAAGTGTGTGGATATCAGTTGAGACTGGAAATCAGTTTTTAACACCATGCAACAAGTTGCTTATCAAAGCACACTAGATGAAGCAGGAATGATAATCATGAAATATATATTGTCCAGTACCAACCACTGGATTGGTTCCAGGCACCCAGATATGCAGCAGTGGTACTGCTTTGTGGTTTTATGGCTACCAGCCAAATCGCACATGAAAACATGCCTGGAATGCACATCACATCAACACTTCTTATTAATTCTGACCCGCTGCCTTCATTCCTGTCTGTCCTTGAGCAGGGTTCTGCAGACATCAGGAGGCCAAACAACGTGCTTGACCCTGCTGATGTGGCCTTCATCCTCTGGCCTACTCTGGTTTGTGTAGCAACATGTTTAGTACTCCTGTGGATTGGAGATACTCACTATGACCTGATGGTGTAATGTGGTCAGATGTAATTATACTCAGGTTTGTTTTGGGTTTGGTCTAGCAATCCTTAAGTCTCCTTTCACATTGTGCAGTTTGCTGATACTTATAGCAGTACCACATTAGTAGTGCTGTGATACTGTAGCACATTATTTTGCTTTTTCCACATTTTATTATGTTACAGTCTTATTCCAAAATGGAAGAAATTCATTTTTTCCTCAAAATACGCACAATACCCCATAATGACAATGTAAAAAAAGTTTTTTTTTTCTTTTTTTTTTCTTTTTTTGGAAATCTATTCAAAAAAAAAAAAAAAAATAACTAAGGAACCAGTTGTACATAAAAAAACCCCCCTAAGAAATCACATGTACATAAGTATTCACAGCCTTTGCCATGAAGCTCAAAATTGAGCTCAGGTGCATTCTGTTTCCACTGATCATCCTTGAGATGTTTCTACAGCTGAATTGAAGTCCACCTGGGGTAAATTCAGTTGATTGGACATGATTTGGAAAGACACACACCTGTCTACATATAAGGTCCCACAGTTGACAGTGCATGTCAGAGCACAAACCAAGCATGAAGTCAAAGGAATTGTCTGTAGATCTCAAAGACAGGATAGCCTTGAGGTACCAATCTGAGGAAGGGTACAGAAACATTTCTACAGCGTTGAAGGTCCCAATTATCACAGTGACCTCCATCATCCATAAATGGAAGCGGTTTAGATCCACCAGGACTCTTCCGAGAGCTGGCTGCTTGTCTAAACTGAGTAATCTGAGGAGTAGGTCCTTAGTCAGGGAGGTGACCAAGAACCTGATGCTCACTCTGTCAGAGCACCAGTATTCCTCTGTGGAGAGAGGAGAACCTTCTAGAAGAACAACCATCTCTGCAGCAATCCACCAGTCATGGCTGTATGGTAGAGTGGCCAGATGGAAGCCACTCCTTAGTAAAATGCCCATGGCAGCCCACCTGGAGTTTGCCAAAAGGCACCTGAAGGGCTCTCAGACCATGAGAAATAAAATTCTTTGGTCTGATGAGACAAAGATTGAACTCTTAAGTCCGAGTGCCAGGCGTCATGTTTGGAGGAAATCAGGCACCATCCCTACAGTGAAGCATGGTGGTGGCAGCATCATGCTAGGTCATTCCATCTGAAATTACCCAGTTTTGAAAAAACAATCCCAGGTCACCTCTCGGCTTTATTGTGTCAGTTTTATGTATTAATCACATTCCAAACTTATGGTGAAATGCCAAATATTAGGTCTGTATCTTGAAAACTTTTGAAGTTACAGCTTTTGGAAATTTTTGTGAATTTTTCACATATGAAAACGGTGTTTTCTACCAACTTTGCACATTAATAATGGGCTCCCTATATGCCTCACAGCTTTGAAACTGCTCATGCCAGGCTAACGTTTGGTGTAGAGTTGGGAAATTGTGGCATCACCTGGGGTGATGAAAATTACCATATTTTGACACTTTTTAAAAAATATAATTTTTGAGCTCAACTATAAATTTTGTCAGAACAACTTGATGTATCATTTATATGTGTGAATATGTTCCATTATATCACAAGCCTTACAGAAAGTTCTATAGCCATAGCTCGTGTATTTCTTTGATTTTGAACTAATCAAAGATATGAAGGACATGTACAATTTTGGGTTTTCTACCATTTTTGAGGCCTTTGTGAAAGGCAGATCACACTAGATACACCAAACCTGCCAACATTTACAAACTCTACACCAAAAGGTACCCTGGCATGAGTACTTTCAAAACTGTGAGGCATATAGGGAGCTCATTATTAATGTGCAAAGTTGGTGGAAAACACTGTTTTCATGATATGTGAAAAATTCACAAAAAATTTCAAAGGCTGTAACTTCAAATGTTTGCAAGATACAGACCTAATATTTGGCATGTCACCATAACTTTGTAATAGAAATAACATATCAAACTGAGAGAACAGAAATGAGGGGTGACCTAGGAGCTTCTGGGTGACTTGAGATGGAATGACCATGTTGTGGGAATGTTGTTCAGTGGCAGGAACTAGGAGACTAGTTAGGATTGAGGGAAAGATGAATGCAGCAATGTACAGAGACATCCTGGAAGAAAACCTGCTCCACAGCGCTCTTGACCCCAGACTGAGGGATGGTTTTTCACATTGTTATTATGGGGTATTGTGTGTAGAATTTTGAGGGCAAAAATTAATTTCATCTACAAGGTCTATTAGAAAAGTATTCAACCTTATTATTTTTTTCAAAAACCATATGGATTTGATTCATATGTTTTTACGTCAGCCAAGCTTGAACCTTCGTGCGCATGCGTGAGTTTTTCCATGCCTGTCAGTTGCGTCATTCGCCTGTGGGCAGGCTTTGAGTGAGCACTGGTCCACCCCTCTCATCGTTGTTTCATTGCGAGGAAATGGCGGAATGATTTGGGCTTTTTTTCCCATCAGAATTTTTTCAGAAACTGTTAGAGACAGGCAGCTGGAAACCATTCAGAAAATTTATCTGGCTTTCGGTAAACATTTTATGGGCTTCACAGAAAATAAGGAGTGTTACTACAGCTTTAAGGACGCTCCACAATGGCGCGCGCCGCGCTCCGAGCCGCCATCGAGATGCAGAAAACACCACATCATTTCTAAACGGATGGCTGTGTGGAGCCGGGACCGTCGTGAGCAATTTCTCTGGTTATCACAAGAGCTGGACATTAGCCATTTTCCGGCAGATTTCACTTTTAACAAGAGATTTTGTCATGGAAAGCCGCGTGGAGGCTTCGCGCGTCACGACCGATTCGCTGATGAAGCAAGACAAAGGAACACCTCCGTTTCGGAGTGTTAGAGGACAAGTTGGGACATGCCTATCTCGGCTTTCAGTGCTTACCAATCGAGTGAGTATAAGAGAAATTGTGGCGAGCTGGGCTTGTCCCAACTTGTTTGCTCAGAATGGTGGCAAATGATGCCGTGATAGCAAAGTGTGTCTAAGATTTTGTAGTTTTATATTTGAAAAAGGTAATGTTAACAAAAGTAAATCCAAGACTCTGCAGGTCTTTTGAAATGAAACAGGTGTTGGATGTAGTTATTGTTTTTGCACGTTCAAAATTGACTACAAATTTGTAATGCAAAGCAAAATAAAATAAATAATTCAAGATTTTATTGTGTTTTTTAATCTATTTTAAGACCCACAACTTGAGCCAATTTAGAGGCCTTTACAGATCTATGCTCAAACACACAGAGATCACATTATTTTAAAAAAATATATTTTTTAACATTTTGCATGCGCATTCGAGAATGTGCAATACTCCTAGGGCACGGACGTTGTGTCCTGGGGAGGCTGTACTCCTTATCTCTTGTGTCCAGCTTTGATGGTTTTGCACCAGGACGGCAGCAGCACAAGCTAAGGTCTGGTGCAGAAAATAAGGAAGCTTGTTGAGGGCAGCTTTTGTTAGTACTGCACATTGCTGGTGTCAAATGTGCAGAACAGATTTTGTTCTTGTCTCATTTCATAAAACGTCATCCTCTGTGTTAGTTTAAACTATTGAAGGCAGTTGTTTATTCACTGGGCGATGGTTTTGACTTATTTTGGCAGCGGTCCCCTGCTGCTGCAGCAGTGTAAAACTACACACAACATTAAGTGTGCAGTTCAGTTAATGTATGACGTGTGCAATTAAGTGAAAAACAGTGCACAAGAAGAAGAAGCCACAGTGGGCAAAACTGTTTCTCTTCTTTTGACACGTAAATATGACAGTCTCTCTCTTCTTTGTGCATGTAAAAACTGGCAGCTATTAAAAAAAACACACAAACCTTAGATCCAAAGCAGCTTGTTTTGAAGTTCTGTGATGGATGCATGGTGTAGAAATCTACTCTGTATGTCGACTGTCCGTGATCCGAGACACACCTGTAGAGGTGAAGTCTGTTCCCTGTGTGAGATGTCTGCATAATCTGTGATATCGCCTCCCGTCATATCATGGGCGCAATTTGATGGGGGATAGGGGGGACATGTTCCCCCCCCATCTTTTCAACCAGGGGGGACAGAATATGGTATGTCCCCCCCATCTTCTGACATATATGTGTGTACTTGAAACATGCTATGTTAGTCTTATGTGCAAACCATGTCAGAATAGTATCTTTGTTTCTGCAAGTTTGTATTTTTAGCAGCATTGACTTGTTTACAACACCTGTTTCTTGTTTGTCACATTTGGAATTTTCTGGGACTGCATTTGCCCCGATTTGAAACCAAAAATAGTTGCCTCTAGGGGCTAGTGTCTACACATAAGTATCAATGGACTATATGCTAATTTACTAAATTTTGAAAGTTAGAAAAGGAAATCAGAAAAGCTATCTGGGGCCATCTGCAATTATTGCTTGATCTCCAAATCAGTCTATGCAAGCAAAATTATGTTCAGTATGACTGTTGTCATTAGTTCTGAGTCTGTGGACATTTTTAAGTCAAGACTCAAAACCTATTTTTATTCTTTCTTATGGATAGTTTTTATTTTTATTTGTTTTATTCTTTTACTTCTGTTTTTATTTATGTATTTGAATTTTTTTATTCATTTTTAATTATTTATTCAATTTTATGTTGACTTGTTTTATGTAAGGCGCCTTGAGACGGCTTTTGCTGTGATTTGGCACATTATAAGCTAAATTATATTAAATTAAATTAGTGCCACTTCAAAAATTAAATTCATTATAAGTAATTTATCCTAAACTTATGATCTGTTGTTTTTTCAAACTTATGCAAAACAAATCTTGAGAAAAAAAATACAGTATGTGATAGTTAATAATTATTAAGAGCCTGTTCTTTCATATTTATGAATACATTTTACCACATTGCAGTTGTTTTTTTTGTTTTTTTTTTTTTAATGAAAACTCAACCTATCATTCTTTTTGAGTTCTACACATGTGATACCTTATTTACACCAGGATGTTAATAAAATCAATGCTGACTATTCTCAGAATAAAGTACTTATATCCACAGTTTCAAATTGCATAAGTCAAATGGTGTCCACTTTATGGTCTTCTCAAAACATTAAAATTACTGTTCTGGATGCTTAGAATGCATCTGAGCTTATCTACAAACCATTGGCTTCTAGGGACCTAAAGCGGCCCCCAGACCCCCGGCCTATGGGCTTCGGCCTTGCGGGCTTTGTACTGTGTCCCCCCAATTTCTAGTTCTAAATTGTGCCCTTGCTTCATATTCATAGCTCCTTTGAAGAAATAACAAAGCCCTGGACCATCTACAGGGCCCTTATCAGGAGCCTTGAGGCCTTTCATATCCGCTGCTTGCAACAGATCCTACGTATCCCTTGGGTCGATCGGGTTCCTCACACGACCACCCTGCAGTCTGCGGGTTTTATGAGCACAGAGGCCCACGTCATCCAACAACAGCTTCGCTGAGTGGATCACATCTGTTGAAAGCCTGAACTCGCCATCAGTTGCCTCATTGTTGGAGGTCAGACGAAGAGCTTCGAAGATCACCTACCTAAAAGAAGTGCATCCATCCCTCTAACCTGGAGCGACTCAGCATTAACCAGGCTGAATGGCAAGTCCTATGCCACAAGGCTGTGCAAACGTTTGAGGCCAAATGCAATTAACATCAAGAACAACAACGGCATCGCCATCACGAGCATTTGGACCGATGGGCCTCTCTCTCCCAGGGAGGGTATTTTGAGCCCGACCTGTGGGAAATGCTGTATTTCAAACTTTGGGCTCCAAAACCATCAAATGAGACACCAAAGACGTCCCCCTCCTCCTTAGCGTTCTGAAGTTTCCTGGTGGGAGAGATGTTGTCATCAACATCAATGTACACCCCCTTAAGCAAGCAAAGAAATAGGCACAGAAAAAGGTCATTTCTTAGAAGTCTGAGAATTATTATTTATTTTATTTTAAAATAATACTAATAATGTTGCCAATAATAATAATAATAACAATAATAATAATACCACGTTGTACACAGTCCAATTTGGCCTAGATTGGGGGGAACTGTGACTCCGGTGCAACTTTTACAGAAAAGTCACACATTCATTTTTCATACGTAATAATGATTATAACAACTATTGATATAGAACTTCCCAATCTCAAACAAAAGAGCTGATAGTACTGAAAAAAGATTTCGTTTATAATCCAGTGTGTTTTATATATGGGTTTTTCTTCTTCAAGAGGCACTTTTTTAACAGGTTCAACTTACATTCTCTCTACTCTGATTTATACTGTGTAAAACACAGTCATGATAAATCCAAACTCCCTTGATGGCGCTAATTGTAAAAGCTACGCCAACAGTTTGCTTTGAAGAGAACCCACAGCAGTGGATGTTAGATGCTGTTCACACATCTATTTCGTAGTACTTCACTGATAATTGGCCCATATCCCCAGGATGCTATGAATATGTAAAATTTGCATCCTTTCTCCCATCCACTCGTTATCAGCTGATTCATGACTTGAGAGTGACTTGGTGGTGACCTCATTCCACCTCCGTTGTATGAGGTTCCCTGTCACGACAACAGGATTATGTTTATGTGCAGGCCAACGAGCATGACTTATCTATCTATCTATCTATATATATATATATATATATATATATATATATATATATATATATATATATATATATATATATATACGAGGTCTGTTAGAAAAGTATCCGACCTTTTTATTTTTTTCAAAAACCATGTGGATTTGAATCACGTGTGATTGCATCAGCCAAGCTTGAACTTTCGTGCGCATGCGTGAGTTTTTTCATGCCTGTTGGTTGCGTCATTCGCCTGTGAGCAGGCTTTGTGTGAGCACTGGTCCACCCCTCTCGTCATTAAGGAAATGGCGAAATGATTTGGAGCTTTGCTGCATCAATTTTTTCCTGAAACTGTGAGATACCTCCAGGTGGACACCATTCGGAAAATTAATATGGCTTTAAGGGACGATTTTATGGGGATTACACAGATTAAGGAGTGCTCCAGCCGGTTTAAAGACCGCCCACAGCGTCTGAGAGCGCGGCATGCTCCGAGCGCCGATCGACAGGCTCACACCCCGCTGAAACAACCACATCATTTCCAACGTGAAGGCTTTGTTGATCCAGGACGTTGTCTGACTTTCACAAAAAGGCAGAAGGGGTGGACATTAGCAGTTTTTCGGCACATTCCACTGTTACAGGAGTTTTTTCATGGAAAAGGAAGCAGATGAATGCGCCACCGTGCCGCTGATGGCGCAGGACAAAACCACCTCCATGTTGGTCTCACAGGACCGCTTTCAGGTGGCTTTCAGACGGCTTCCGGTTGCTTTTCAGTCGTGTGAATATCCGAGAAATTGTGCATGAGCTGAACATGCCAGAACATGTCCTGTGAGGCTTCATATATATATATATATACGAGGGCTGTCAATAAAGTAAGGGTCCTTTTTATTTTTTTCAAAAACTATATGGATTTCATTCATATGTTTTTACATCAGACATGCTTGAACCCTCGTGCGCATGCGTGAGTTTTTCCACGCCTGTCGGTGACGTCATTCGCCTGTGAGCACTCCTTGTGGGAGGAGTCGTCCAGCCCCTCGTCGGAATTCCTTTGTCTGAGAAGTTGCTGAGAGACTGGCGCGTTGTTTGATCAAAATTTTTTCTAAACCTGTGAGACACATCGAAGTGGACACGGTTCGAAAAATTAAGCTAGTTTTCATTGAAAATTTTAATGGCTGATGAGAGATTTTGAGGTGATTCTGTCGCTTTAAGGACTTCCCACGGTGCGAGACGTCGCTCAGCGCTCTCAGCCGCCGTCATCAGCCTGTTCAAGCTGAAAACCTCCACATTTCAGGCTCTATTGATCCAGGACATCGTGAGAGAACAGAGAAGTTTCAGAAGAAGTCGGTTTCAGCATTTTATCTGGATATTCCACTGTTAAAGGAGATTTTTTTAATGAAAGACGTGCAGACGGATCTGCGCGTCGGGATGCAGCCGACGCGGTGCGGCGGCACAGGAAAAACACCTCCGTGTTGATAACCATTTGTAAAATCCAGGCGGCTTTTGATGGCTTTCAGTGGAGTGAGTATATGAGAAATTGTTTAACAGGCAGGACATGTTCCAACTTGTCCTTAAGGCTTTCAACAGAGGTGTTTTTCCTGTGGCGGAGCGTCGCGGCGGCTGCCGTCCGCACGTCTTTCATTAAAAAAATCTCCTTTAACAGTGGAATATCCGGATAAAATGCTGAAACCGACTTCTTCTGAACTTCTCTGTTCTCTCACGACGTCCTGGATCAATAGAGCCTGAAATGTGGAGGTTTTCAGCTTGAACAGGCTGACGACGGCGGCTGAGAGCGCTGAGCGACGTCTCGCACCGTGGGAAGTCCTTAAAGCGACAGAATCACCTCAAAATCTCTCATCAGCTGTTAAAATTTTCATTGAAAACCAGCTTAATTTTTCGAACCGTGTCCACTTCGATGTGTCTCACAGGTTTAGAAAAAATTTTGATCAAACAACGCGCCAGTCTCTCAGCAACTTCTCAGACAAAGGAATTCCGACGAGGGGCTGGACGACTCCTCCCACAAGGAGTGCTCACAGGCGAATGACGTCACCGACAGGCGTGGAAAAACTCACGCATGCGCACGAGGATTCAAGCATGTCTGACGTAAAAACATATGAATGAAATCCATATAGTTTTTGAAAAAAAGAAAAAGGACCGTTACTTTATTGACAGCCCTCGTATATATATATATTCAACAAAACAAAGCATTGATGTATAAATATATCATATATCTTCTTTTTTTGACAAATCTGGCATCTATTAGTATTTATAGCTTGGACACAGGACAAGAACTTCAACAATATATGTACGTGTCTTTATTTTTTGTGTCTCTAATGTTGAAAAGTATTAGTCATTCTGTGTCAGCTGCTGTCTCGGTTGAGTCCAGCTACAATTATCTGTAGCCAGAATAGACGGCTTCTTGTTGTCTATTGATGTTCCTTGATGGGGGGGGGGTCAGGCCTAATTGGCCAGCTTCTTTGCTGCACCACAATATAGACTTTTGAATGTGAAAGCTGAACTGTGATTAAGTTGCAATTGATTTGCACAAAGGGACACACTCCAAAATACTCCAGAGCCTTGAGTGGCTTCGATTCACAGACTCAGCGCTCAACTGTTCTCCACGACGGGCTCCCATCCGCTCGTTTTCACTGGGTCATAAGCAGTGATGCCGGTAACGCGTTACTCTAATCTGACCACTTTTTTTAGTAACGAGTAATCTACCGCGTTAATTTTTCCAAATTAGTAATCAGATTAAAGTTACTTCTCCAAGTCACTGTGCGTTACTATTATTTTTGCATTGTGGGTCGATAGCAGCATTAAACTTGGTCCGTGGGCAGGAGGTCGGGGTTCGACTGAACTACCCACTTTAAGCGAGCTGTGAGCTTTTCATCCGCGTTTTTTTTTGCAGCAGCTACGACTCGTGCTTTTTTTCTCCTTTATTTAGAATTCTGAGCTGAGCCGCTCGATCTGCTGCTAAAAACAGCTGATCCTCCGCAACGCGTCAACAACTGACACTATTTTCCTCTCAAATGCAGCTAAACTCTCTTTCTGAGGACCACATGATGTGAAAACTTTCTTACCTGTAAATCTGGTCATGTTTTCTGCATAAATAAATGTTATCCATTCTTTGTGCTCAAACGCCAAAGCAGGGGCGAATCCAGATGGAATGGAGGCGTGGGGCAGGGATGTGCCCCCCCACAACACCCCTAGATTAAAGGTCCAGTTTTGAAGCTGTTTTTTTTACTACAACTACTAATACTACTTAAAATAATAATAATTTCGACAAGTAAAATGTTTAGAGATAATTTAAATGTTAGAATGAATTTTATAGTTACATTTATAAACAATGTAGGTTAGAAACTGCAAGTTTTACTGTTGCAGTGCTGTCAATAGTTAAATATGAGGTCAAGAAAGAGGTCTTTATTTTACTTTTTGTAAAACAAATATTTATTTTCATTTTAGTCAAGAAAGGGTGACTATAAAGTGAGTTTTGGCAAAACAAGTATCACTGTCATGTTGAGGTGGCAGAGGGTTGTTGTCGGCAGCTGGGGAAAGTAACTAAAAAAGTAACTAGTAATCTAACTTAGTTAATTTTCCAATTGAGTAATCAGTAAGTAACTAAGTTACTTTTTGAAGGAGTAATCAGTAATCAGTAATTGGATTACTTTTTCAAAGTAACTGTGGCAACACTGGTCATAAGAGGAGAACGGTTTCAAGTGTGCAGGATGACGTTTGTGTTTTCTTCCCATAAATTTATGTATACGGTATATATATATATATATATATATTTAAAACGTGCCTGAAAGCATGCCAGAGGATGGAGAATTTCGAAGTTTTCTTGGTGGCTTTTTGTTTTTGTGTTTGTCATGTATTCTGTCATTTTGATGCCAGAATGCTCAGGATTTTTATTGTTCACCCTCTTTTATCACTGAATGTTTGACCTTTAGTATGTACAAATGCCCACAAAGTAACCACCGAGGTGTCCATCTCTGCTGCTTTAACTCCATTACAGGACATCGCCTTCGCATTCATCACGTCTGTGTCGGCAGCACCATGTGGCCTTGTCAGAAAGACAGAGGCAGCGTGCGAATTGATGATTTAATGTGGAGGAATTTCCCTGGATCCACATCTTTGTCAAGGAAGGAATCGGGCAGGTGGGCGATGGATGCGAGTGTGAAGGAGGAGTGAGTCTGAGGGATGACATCTACTGGTCTTCCTCAGTCCTCATTGCCGGTCGGTCCTGATGAATGATTGGCTGTAGCTCAGCGGGGGGAGACTCGTCTGCAGACAGAGTCTGACAGACCTTAATGTAATATTTCCAACATGGTGACAAACAAATGGAGTCCATTTGGGAAGCAGATCACCTGCACTTCCTCAGCTCAGAGCAGACTTGAGCCCTTCTGGACATGATTCATCTGTATGATTGCTTGCTAGTGTGGTTTTGACTGGATTGATTTTTCACTGTGATTTTGCAAATATTTCAGTGAACAGAAGGTTTGTAAGAACTGATGACACGGGGGTTTGTTTGCTTTCCCTGTCAAATGTGACAAATGCACCGTGGAACATGATACAACTGTATAAACGTATGCCTCTGTTCAAGTGTTACTGGAGAACATACAATGGACAACTAAAGTATTTGGTCAACTCCAAATAAATAATAGCTTGCAAAGCCCTTTTGGCTCCTCCCTTGTTTTCCACTCGGGGTCTCCACAGCAGATCCAAGGTGGATTTGTTTGTTGATTTTGGCACCTGTTTTACACCGGATAGCCTTCTTGACGCAACTCCACATTACATGGAGAAATGTGACGGGTTTGAACCCGGAACCTTCCGCACTGAAACCAAGTGCAGTAACCACTTGCCCACCACCCCTGCTCTGAATAAATAATAACTGATACAAAACTTAACCCCTTAACGCCCATCGTCGCATATATGCTACAATCTCTGACTCAAATATGCAACTTACCAAATTGACCTGTATGCCCGTTGTTGCAAATTTGCAACATACCATCATTATTATTATAACATTATAACATAAAGTCATTACCAGAATACCCAATATTACTATCTAGTTTTTGTGCAAAAGTGAAATTAATAATCTCAACATTATTTACCATCTACTTAAAGTCAAAAACAAACACAAAACATTTTTTTATATACAGCTATAAATTTGGGCGTTAAGGGGTTAAATAAAAAAAAAAAGTCTAAATTCTGTTCAATCACAACCTTTCAGGTTTTACAGCAAAACACACCGAATATGTTGGTCAATTTCAAATAAATGTGTAGTATGTGTGATTACATCAGACATGCTTGAACCCTCGTGGGCATGCAAGAGTTTTTTCACGCCTGTCGGTTACGTCATTCACCTGTGGGCAGTCTTTGAGTGAGGAGTCGCCCACCCTCTCGTCGTTTTTTCATTGTTTAGGAATGGCTCAGAGACTGCTGCTTTGTTTTATCAATTTTTTTTCAAAACTGTAAGGCACAACTGAGTGGACACCATTCGATAAATTCAGCTGGTTTTCGGTAAAAATTTTAACGGCTGATGAGAGATTTTGGTCTGGTAAGGATGGCCCACGGCGCCTGATGGCGATCTGCGCTTCGAGGCGGCAGCGTCTCGCTGTTTCAAGTTGAAAACTTCCACATTTCAGGCTCTGTTGACCCAGTAAGTCGTCAGAGAACAGAGAACTTTCAGAAGAAGTCGGCATGAGGAGTTTATTTGGACATTCCATTGTTAACGGACATTTTGTAATGAAAGAACGTGCGGGCAGAGTCGCATGTCGGGCTGGACCCGACTGCGGGGAGTCGCGACAGGAAAAACACCTCCGTTGGAAACCTTAACGGGCAAGTTGGAACATGCCCAAGCTGTTAAACAATTTCTCAGTTACTCACTTGTTGAAAGCCATCAAAAGCCGCCTGAATTTTACAAATGGTTTTCAACACGGAGGTGTTTTTCCTGTCGCGGCGCACACAGATTCGCAGAGTCGTCACGGAAACGACTCGGCGAATTTGCGCGCATGTCTTTCATTACAAAATGTCCTTAAACAGTGGAATGTCTGCATAAAGTCCTCATGCCGGCCTCTTCTGAATCTTCTCTGTTCTCTCACGACGTCCTGGGTGAATTAAGCCTTAAATTAGGATGGTTTCAGCTCGAAACAGGCCGACGACGGCGCCTGGAAGCGCTGCACAACGTCCCGCTCTGTGGGAAGTCCTTACAGCGACAGAGACACCCCATAATCTCTCATCAGCCGTTAAACTTTTCACCGAAACCAGCTTAATTTCTCGAATAGTGTCCACTCGGATATTCCTCACAGGTCCAGAAAAAATTTTGATAAAGCAACGCGCGCCGTCTCGAGCAGCGTGTGAAACAAAGGAATTCAGCCGAGAGGGCGGGACCACATCTCACTCAAGGCATGCCCACAGGGAAATGACGTCACCGACACGCGTGAAAAAACTCACGCATGCGCACGAGGGTTCAAGCATGATTGGTGTAATCGCACATCATTCAAATCCATATAGTTAAAAAAAATAAAGGGTCGGTTTATTATCTAATAGACCTTGTATATTAATAGCCAAATGGCATCTCTGTTTGTGTGTGTATGCTTGCATGTGTATGGCTTTAATCACGGAGAAACTGGGGAGAGCTGACGTTTGCAGTTTGGTGTGCTTATGTATTTTGGTTCAAGGATGAACACTGAAAATGGAACGTTGATAGGACTAATATTTTTGGAGAAATTAGGCATATTAGTTAACAATAGGGAACAATATTGTGCTCCAATGCACCATAGGAGTTCAGGGATTTAAATGTTGTTATTGTGGTTCATGTTAGTTTCACTGTGTTGTTAGTGTTATTGATTTATTGTGTTTTTGTTGTTCAGTTGGTTTAGTCAGTTTAATTGTTATTGATTTATTGTGTTTTTGTAGTTTAATTGGTTTAGTCAGTTTAGTTAAGTGTCATGTTACTGTTACCATGAGTGAATGAAGTGTAGTGCTTTGATATCTTCTGCCGCTGTCTCTGTATTTGGGTGTGTAAAAAAAAAAGCACCTGCTTGGAGCAGAATGCAGAACAGACAAAAAGCTCTGGCTTGGTTTTTGTTCATCCGCTCAGCTTCCCACAATATATGAAAAGCAAAGTGGCCTGTGTACCTGTGTACGTGTGTGCATGTGTGCATGCATGTGCATAACTTTGATCATGGACAAACTGGGGAGAGCTGACATTTGCCATTTGGTATGCTTATGTATTTTGGGTCAAGGATGAACAGCACCAAAATGCAACATTGATAGGTCTAATATTTTTGGAGAAACTATGGTATTAGCTAAGAACACTGAACAATGGACATAGATAATTACATTTACAATTACATGTATAAATTCATAGCTGCCTTGAATGCCTCATGCTCATGTTGCCAGTTATTTGCACACACCAGCAGCTGAAAGACAGAGTGTGTTGTACGAGGTGACGCACGAACATCTAACACCACTCGCTGGGCACTTAGAAAATTTGTGGCCATTCGCACCATCATCACGAAAACAGTCAGCAGACAATCATTGTCGAGCTGGACGTGAAAATTGTCTAAGTGCCCCACAACTGTGGAGTTGCCGAGTGCACATGTGACGTGCCAGAGTGTCAGCTCCCCCCACAACATGTGTGCATGTGTCGCGCACACTTTTTTGTTAAATTTAATCAGGGTTATTTAACCATGGAGTTCTGTATTGCGTCCCCTTTTATGTATTATTTGTATTATTTATATCAACCCAGTGATATTCACTAATTATACAGCTGGTTTTTATTTTATTTTCCTCCACATCAGCAGCGTGATGTGGTGCCAGCTCGTCCCACAGTGTGAGCAGCAGCTCACACTATGTTCCTTCTCAAAAGACATTGTCGTGTGCAAGAACTGTCACACCGGGATCGTGCACGCTTGCCCACTCGTGCAATGTTTTGTGGTGCGCTAATTCGAACTGTGTCGCACTATTTCTCCATATTTCTACCAAATTCGGACTATGTGTGAAGGGGCCCCAATGAAAATGGAGGACTGTCTCACACAAAGTGGTACATCTGGTCACCCCAGTGCATGCTTGCATGATTTTATTTAGTAAGTTCAATGTAAGTGTAATGTATTTGTAAATGCATTAAAAATGCATGGATAGCACAAGAAAGTGAAAACACTTATTTTCATTGTGGTCCATTTAAAAACCAAATGACAAAATAGAAGTGATAATAAATAAACTAAAAATAATAATAGTGTGTACATGAAAACAAGAACCTAAACAATTATAAATACATGAAGAAAGTAAATTAACATTAACAAAGCATGTAATTAACAGGAAATAAAGGGGTTTAGTTCTTCCTGTAAAAATTGTTGAGGTCTAAGGTTCTAAAAACATTCTGGACTCACACACCATTCCAACTCATTATACCACCCTTGAAAAATATCAGCTACCTATTTTATAAACACTACCCAATCTAGAGGCCGTGGAACCCCACAGGGCAACGTGCTAGTTTTATATTATTTTCAGCTCGTCAAAAAACTGGCATGATAAATTAACTTATTTTCTCTTTTAGCAGGGGAATGCATGCCAATGATTTTGTTAAATTTCAATAACTCAACAGTGCATGAGGAAAATTAAAAGAAATGCAAAGTTCACTTTAATCGTTACGTTATTTACATAAAATAATTAGCACATGACTCTATCTCTTTTGTGTGTTAATATTATTTGCTGATCTTGACTGGGTGATGATGGCACGTTATATTTGCCTGATAAAGACTTGCCTAACAGTAACGGACGGTATTTTTTAAGAGGATGTTTTGGATTATTATTATTGGTTTTTTTTATTATTTTATTTTTAGAGATGAGGTTCCTGCCCTGCCAGATTTGAGCATTATTTGTAATTTTCTGCATGGCTGAAATGTAGCATGGTTTTGACACCAGTAGTTCCAGCTAACACAGACCGGACTTCCTGTGGTTGTGGTTGTGGTGCCATGATGGCGCGCTCAAGGCTCATCCGACAGCAGCTGTCACCGACACATCACAGGATTTCTGTCAGTCAACCGAGCTGCTTCCTGAGGTCTGTCAGGGAAGAGGAAATGGCTTCGGCAGCCTCGCTGACACATGACTCCCAACAGATGAAAAGCTGATTGCTTATGATTCTTGGTGTTTGAGACATTCACAGTATTTTTTCCTGTAATCACCTCACAGTACCGACTGGGTGACCACATCCATCGGGTCTTAGTTATTAACCAGTTTACAGTTGATAAGCAACAATTTGTGGACTTTATATTCTCAGCAGCTTCATTTACTGCCTCTGTATCAACAAGACTCATATATGAAGGGTTCAGACACAAACCCCAGTAAATCCAGTTTTTCTTTAATGGAGAAAATGCGGTTTTAAATGAGCATTTAAATGAAACAATAAAACATGCACATATTTCCATAAAAATGGTGTGTTCAAATTCTTAAATATTTTGCACACTTACGAACAGTCAAGTGCTTGTGTGCCTCAGGTAACTAATTGTCTTGCGGTACACTTGGTGAGTACACATTTCTTTTATTTGTGCTTGAAAATTATTTTTGTGGACTTTTTCATACGCCCGTTTGATTGAGTGGTGTCGCATTGAAAATCTACTGTCTTTCACCTCCGGTGTACCGTCGCGGGCTGCGGAGGCAGGGCCTGCAAAGAATTCAAGTCATTAAAATTCTATAAACCTCTCTATAAACCAGCCACGGAGCTCTGTGGCTCTGATTACCGAGACGTGCGGTGCTGCGGATTTTGCAGCAAGAAGTCTGTCCTTGCGAGCAACAGGTGTCACCGCGCGCACTGCATTAAAACGGCGAGTGTAGTCTCTGGACTTGTGCCAAGTTGGCTGCAACTCCATTCAGTATACAGAGCGGTGGTGCTGGCTGCACAGCAGACATGGGGGTGTGAGTGCCACGGTGGCATTTAACGAGCGCATACACTCGGTAAGCGTATCGGGGGCAGTGAGAGCAAGGCGTTGAGGAATAATGTCGCCCGCTGTCGATGCCGCCGCTGAGCTGATCCCCAGATCTGAGCAAGCAGAGCTGTATCTCACATTCATTGCAGCTTACTTTTGGATGTTGAAACCAGGATGTGTATAACAGTAACATTACTAAGAGATAAAATCAATTTCAATGTGGGATCGGACTGAAGGCAGGAACGCGTCGTCTTGTCACCGACGTCATGGAAATGATCCGGATGTACAAACTGTTTTCACAGAGGGCTAAATGTTAGCTGCAAATTTGTCATTTTTAAACGAATATTTCTCCGCTGAATTACAAATTTGGGCTTACAGATTTACTTTACTGCATTCACAAGGGTCTTATAAATACATATCAGCTATTTCTTTTCTGAAATCTGACCACATTTATTTCAATGCAGGTCTCCTTTAAGAGTGTGCATATCATGAATGCTTGGTGTTGTTGGATTTGTGAGAATCTACTGAATCTACTGGTACCTTGTTTCCCATGTAACAATAAGAAATATACTCAAAACCTGGATTAATCTTTTTAGTTGCATAGCACATACAGATGAATTGAGGTTATCGTCAAGATTCGTCCACATTTTTCAACAGTTTGAAAATACTGATGAAGCGCCACCTACAGGAACGAAGCTGGACGACGGTTAAACGATGTCTCCGAAAGTCAATGTAAGTCCAGATTTCTTGTTTCATTTTGGCTTTGGTGTCCTTCGTTAGTGCCGTGTGACCAGGGCCTAAGATGGAGAGAGAGAGAGAGAGAGAGAGAGAGAGAGAGAGAGAGAGAGAGAGAGAGAGAGAGAGAGAGAGAGAGAGAGAGAGAAAACTCATTTTGTAGTCAGACCAGCTGAGGATGAAGCTGGAAGACAGGAGGCCAAACCCACCCCGAAAAATACAGATCAACATCTTAGCAAGTCATACAGCCTTCTGCAGCTCTGAACAGCTGCCAACAACACACACACACACACACACACACACACACACACAAGGCTGGCAGACAAAGCCGATGCTGCAAGCAAAACTGGAACAGAGGGGATGGAGGGGCAGGTGGGCGGGGCAAACTGAAGGGTAGAATGCAAGGGAGAGTGACAAGGGGAGGGGCAAGATGGGGGGGACAGAATATATGAAAAGCAAGGGGGGGAGGGGATAAAGGGAAGATTAGAGAGGAGGGAGCATGTGAAGATGAATGAGTACAAAAAGAAAAATCAGACAGAGGAAAAAGAAAGAATAATGAGATAAGACAAAGCGGAACCACAGGAAAATTTCAAAAAAGATGTTGAGAATCACAACAGAGCGATCAGGAATGTAAAATTAAAATTAAATGTCAAGAAGAAGGAAGAAAGACACCAGTTCCGTGTTGAGGTCTTGGCTTCTATCCAAGCTGAAGATGTGAGTGAGGTGATGATGTCATCATCCGGAAGTGGTCGCCGTTATTCATTAAAGCTTGATTGGCACTGGGGCTTAGCCAATTAGGTTGCAGATTGTGACAATCACATTGTGCTGTATGTGCTGCAGAGCCATGATTTTTACAGTAACAGAGTGTTACACACTCCATGCATCCCAGCATGCACCTCTATCTGCCCAAACAGGCACCAGTCATAGTCCTTATACCTTCAAGGAATGTTTCATTATCCACAATTTTGGGCAAAAAAGCAAAATATTGTTTGATCGATTAATCTGCCAGATTAACGCCAGTTTTCCAGAATCAGCATCGGTCAGTTAAAATGCTCACGAGGCTGATTAAACAATAAATGCATGCAGACACTACGGAACGGAATGAAAAGCATGAAACATCTGCTGGTCCTCACTGCCAGAGCACAGCGTGGAGCCAGAGAGAACATTTCAGTCAAACTGAGCAAAAAGTGACGAGACACAGAACGCGGTGGTCAAATGATATCATGGCCTCCACTTAAAGTGTTCGTTGTGTAAGTGTTTCACAGCAGTTAAGCTGTAAAACACAAATAAAAGCATTTTTCCTTCTTTCAGCAGCTGGCTATGCCACTCCAGTGCGTAGGCACCAGCAGAGCCTGACCGATACTGATACCGATATTGGGGAGTTCAAAAATTAGGATAGTGATATAAAGAAAGCAGCTTTAACACTAGAACTACCAGGGTAGTCAATTTGATGGTTTTGAAAGTTTGACCTGTCATAACTCTGCTTAATTAAAACCATTCTTCCTGGCATCCTGATTTGTCTAAATCTTTGTTCAGATTGTTCCTTTGTCTCTACTTAAAAAGAAAAAGAAGATATAAGTATTTCTACCTCTAACTACCTTTTGTATTGTATTTTTTTCCCGAGTGTCGCCTAGCAACCATCACTCAGGCGCACTGTTTGAGAAAGAAACAGCTAGCAATTCATTCTAAATTACTTCTAGACAATGATTTTCTGTAAATGAAGAATTGGAAATGCTACAAAATTTAGATGGGAGGGATTCTGGGGATGAGGGTTTTTTTTTTTGACAACTCTTGGTCCGTCGTCAGCTCCAGTGTCAGCGAGTCGGAGAGTGAGCCTCCCCCGGGTAAAAAGAGACGAGTTGTCCCGCCAGCAGGAGGTGGTGATGACACATTTTTTTTCAAGGTAGTAAAAGAGGGAGAATGCTACCCGTCAAATTGACGGCCTTGGCAGTTCTAGTAGTGTTAGAGTTCTGGGAGTCCTAGTGTGAAATAAAATGGCTGACTGGAACAACTTTTAACAATAATAACTGCAACTATTCTTGCTATTTTCACTTGTTCCTCAAGTTTCAATGCAAAACAAAACTTAAACACATAAAACCACCACAAAGTGCATTACAACGTTTTATAAAAGTTGCCACTTCATTATAAAATACCAAGACATTACAGCAGTGTGTTGTAAAAATTAGACTTGAACAGAAATATTCCGTGGTGTCAGACAGATTTTCCATCATTCTGACGATGGATAATGAGCACCAAGCTTCCCTATTCTATGGATGGATTGTGATTTATCCAACCTGCCAGGAAAGAAAAAAAAAAAGATGTGATTGATACATCAGCCACAGCTGTCCTATTCTCTAAATAACGGTATGAAAATCTGATCAGATCAGCATACAGGAGCAGCTTGTCACTTTGTTGACAGTGCCATCTTGTGGCTGTAGATGATAATACAGCATATTTTTGAAATGTATATTACATATTATTATAACAAAGTTTTGGAGATATCAGATAATCCTGCTGTTTAGAGCATGACTGCTTCAGCAGAGGTAATCAAACAAATCATTTATATCTGAATGTGCACTCTGATTGCTCCGCTCTGCACAATTCCGATATAAGAGAAGTTACTCAGAGCATCAACAGTTTGCTCGAAGAAACCCGGCATGCATACAATCTTTTTCAGCAGTCCATAAGTGTGTGGATATCAGTTGAGACTGGAAATCAGTTTTTAACACCATGCAACAAGTTGCTTATCAAAGCACACTAGATGAAGCAGGAATGATAATCATGAAATATATATTGTCCAGTACCAACCACTGGATTGGTTCCAGGCACCCAGATATGCAGCAGTGGTACTGCTTTGTGGTTTTATGGCTACCAGCCAAATCGCACATGAAAACATGCCTGGAATGCACATCACATCAACACTTCTTATTAATTCTGACCCGCTGCCTTCATTCCTGTCTGTCCTTGAGCAGGGTTCTGCAGACATCAGGAGGCCAAACAACGTGCTTGACCCTGCTGATGTGGCCTTCATCCTCTGGCCTACTCTGGTTTGTGTAGCAACATGTTTAGTACTCCTGTGGATTGGAGATACTCACTATGACCTGATGGTGTAATGTGGTCAGATGTAATTATACTCAGGTTTGTTTTGGGTTTGGTCTAGCAATCCTTAAGTCTCCTTTCACATTGTGCAGTTTGCTGATACTTATAGCAGTACCACATTAGTAGTGCTGTGATACTGTAGCACATTATTTTGCTTTTTCCACATTTTATTATGTTACAGTTATTCCAAAATGGAAGAAATTCATTTTTTCCTCAAAATACGCACAATCCCCCATAATGACAATGTAAAAAAAGTTTTTTTTTCTTTTTTTTTTCTTTTTTTGGAAATCTATTCAAAAAAAAAAAAAAAAATAACTAAGGAACCAGTTGTACATAAAAAAACCCCCCTAAGAAATCACATGTACATAAGTATTCACAGCCTTTGCCATGAAGCTCAAAATTGAGCTCAGGTGCATTCTGTTTCCACTGATCATCCTTGAGATGTTTCTACAGCTGAATTGAAGTCCACCTGGGGTAAATTCAGTTGATTGGACATGATTTGGAAAGACACACACCTGTCTACATATAAGGTCCCACAGTTGACATGCATGTCAGAGCACAAACCAAGCATGAAGTCAAAGGAATTGTCTGTAGATCTCAAAGACAGGATAGCCTTGAGGTACCAATCTGAGGAAGGGTACAGAAACATTTCTACAGCGTTGAAGGTCCCAATTATCACAGTGACCTCCATCATCCATAAATGGAAGCGGTTTAGATCCACCAGGACTCTTCCGAGAGCTGGCTGCTTGTCTAAACTGAGTAATCTGAGGAGTAGGTCCTTAGTCAGGGAGGTGACCAAGAACCTGATGCTCACTCTGTCAGAGCACCAGTATTCCTCTGTGGAGAGAGGAGAACCTTCTAGAAGAACAACCATCTCTGCAGCAATCCACCAGTCATGGCTGTATGGTAGAGTGGCCAGATGGAAGCCACTCCTTAGTAAAATGCCCATGGCAGCCCACCTGGAGTTTGCCAAAAGGCACCTGAAGGGCTCTCAGACCATGAGAAATAAAATTCTTTGGTCTGATGAGACAAAGATTGAACTCTTAAGTCCGAGTGCCAGGCGTCATGTTTGGAGGAAATCAGGCACCATCCCTACAGTGAAGCATGGTGGTGGCAGCATCATGCTAGGTCATTCCATCTGAAATTACCCAGTTTTGAAAAAACAATCCCAGGTCACCTCTCGGCTTTATTGTGTCAGTTTTATGTATTAATCACATTCCAAACTTATGGTGAAATGCCAAATATTAGGTCTGTATCTTGAAAACTTTTGAAGTTACAGCTTTTGGAAATTTTTGTGAATTTTTCACATATGAAAACGGTGTTTTCTACCAACTTTGCACATTAATAATGGGCTCCCTATATGCCTCACAGCTTTGAAACTGCTCATGCCAGGCTAACGTTTGGTGTAGAGTTGGGAAATTGTGGCATCACCTGGGGTGATGAAAATTACCATATTTTGACACTTTTTAAAAAATATAATTTTGAGCTCAACTATAAATTTTGTCAGAACAACTTGATGTATCATTTATATGTGTGAATATGTTCCATTATATCACAAGCCTTACAGAAAGTTCTATAGCCATAGCTCGTGTATTTCTTTGATTTTGAACTAATCAAAGATATGAAGGACATGTACA
The DNA here is from genome assembly GCF_902500255.1 of Thalassophryne amazonica. Taxonomy (NCBI): domain Eukaryota; kingdom Metazoa; phylum Chordata; class Actinopteri; order Batrachoidiformes; family Batrachoididae; genus Thalassophryne; species Thalassophryne amazonica. The sequence continues at coordinate 148,150,195 of NC_047104.1, read as the reverse complement.
ATTTTGGGTTTTCTACCATTTTTGAGGCCTTTGTGAAAGGCAGATCACACTAGATACACCAAACCTGCCAACATTTACAAACTCTACACCAAAAGGTACCCTGGCATGAGTACTTTCAAAACTGTGAGGCATATAGGGGCTCATTAATGTGCAAAGTTGGTGGAAAACACTGTTTTCATGATATGTGAAAAATTCACAAAAAATTTCAAAGGCTGTAACTTCAAATGTTTGCAAGATACAGACCTAATATTTGGCATGTCACCATAACTTTGTAATAGAAATAACATATCAAACTGAGAGAACAGAAATGAGGGGTGACCTAGGAGCTTCTGGGTGACTTGAGATGGAATGACCATGTTGTGGGAATGTTGTTCAGTGGCAGGAACTAGGAGACTAGTTAGGATTGAGGGAAAGATGAATGCAGCAATGTACAGAGACATCCTGGAAGAAAACCTGCTCCACAGCGCTCTTGACCCAGACTGAGGGATGGTTTTTCACATTGTTATTATGGGGTATTGTGTGTAGAATTTTGAGGGCAAAAATTAATTTCATCTACAAGGTCTATTAGAAAAGTATTCAACCTTATTATTTTTTTCAAAAACCATAGGATTTGATTCATATGTTTTTACGTCAGCCAAGCTTGAACCTTCGTGCGCATGCGTGAGTTTTTCCATGCCTGTCAGTTGCGTCATTCGCCTGTGGGCAGGCTTTGAGTGAGCACTGGTCCACCCCTCTCATCGTTGTTTCATTGCGAGGAAATGGCGGAATGATTTGGGCTTTTTTTCCCATCAGAATTTTTTCAGAAACTGTTAGAGACAGGCAGCTGGAAACCATTCAGAAAATTTATCTGGCTTTCGGTAAACATTTTATGGGCTTCACAGAAAATAAGGAGTGTTACTACAGCTTTAAGGACGCTCCACAATGGCGCGCGCCGCGCTCCGAGCCGCCATCGAGATGCAGAAAACACCACATCATTTCTAAACGGATGGCTGTGTGGAGCCGGGACCGTCGTGAGCAATTTCTCTGGTTATCACAAGAGCTGGACATTAGCCATTTTCCGGCAGATTTCACTTTTAACAAGAGATTTTGTCATGGAAAGCCGCGTGGAGGCTTCGCGCGTCACGACCGATTCGCTGATGAAGCAAGACAAAGGAACACCTCCGTTTCGGAGTGTTAGAGGACAAGTTGGGACATGCCTATCTCGGCTTTCAGTGCTTACCAATCGAGTGAGTATAAGAGAAATTGTGGCGAGCTGGGCTTGTCCCAACTTGTTTGCTCAGAATGGTGGCAAATGATGCCGTGATAGCAAAGTGTGTCTAAGATTTTGTAGTTTTATATTTGAAAAAGGTAATGTTAACAAAAGTAAATCCAAGACTCTGCAGGTCTTTTGAAATGAAACAGGTGTTGGATGTAGTTATTGTTTTTGCACGTTCAAAATTGACTACAAATTTGTAATGCAAAGCAAAATAAAATAAATAATTCAAGATTTTATTGTGTTTTTTAATCTATTTTAAGACCCACAACTTGAGCCAATTTAGAGGCCTTTACAGATCTATGCTCAAACACACAGAGATCACATTATTTTAAAAAAATATATTTTTTAACATTTTGCATGCGCATTCGAGAATGTGCAATACTCCTAGGGCACGGACGTTGTGTCCTGGGGAGGCTGTACTCCTTATCTCTTGTGTCCAGCTTTGATGGTTTTGCACCAGGACGGCAGCAGCACAAGCTAAGGTCTGGTGCAGAAAATAAGGAAGCTTGTTGAGGGCAGCTTTTGTTAGTACTGCACATTGCTGGTGTCAAATGTGCAGAACAGATTTTGTTCTTGTCTCATTTCATAAAACGTCATCCTCTGTGTTAGTTTAAACTATTGAAGGCAGTTGTTTATTCACTGGGCGATGGTTTTGACTTATTTTGGCAGCGGTCCCCTGCTGCAGCAGTGTAAAACTACACACAACATTAAGTGTGCAGTTCAGTTAATGTATGACGTGTGCAATTAAGTGAAAAACAGTGCACAAGAAGAAGAAGCCACAGTGGGCAAAACTGTTTCTCTTCTTTTGACACGTAAATATGACAGTCTCTCTCTTTGTGCATGTAAAAACTGGCAGCTATTAAAAAAAACACACAAACCTTAGATCCAAAGCAGCTTGTTTTGAAGTTCTGTGATGGATGCATGGTGTAGAAATCTACTCTGTATGTCGACTGTCCGTGATCCGAGACACACCTGTAGAGGTGAAGTCTGTTCCCTGTGTGAGATGTCTGCATAATCTGTGATATCGCCTCCCGTCATCATGGGCGCAATTTGATGGGGGATAGGGGGACATGTCCCCCCCTATCTTTTCAACCAGGGGGGACAGAATATGGTATGTCCCCCCCATCTTCTGACATATATGTGTGTACTTGAAACATGCTATGTTAGTCTTATGTGCAAACCATGTCAGAATAGTATCTTTGTTTCTGCAAGTTTGTATTTTTAGCAGCATTGACTTGTTTACAACACCTGTTTCTTGTTGTCACATTTGGAATTTTCTGGGACTGCATTTGCCCCGATTTGAAACCAAAAATAGTTGCCTCTAGGGGCTAGTGTCTACACATAAGTATCAATGGACTATATGCTAATTTACTAAATTTTGAAAGTTAGAAAAGGAAATCAGAAAAGCTATCTGGGGCCATCTGCAATTATTGCTTGATCTCCAAATCAGTCTATGCAAGCAAAATTAGTTCAGTATGACTGTTGTCATTAGTTCTGAGTCTGTGGACATTTTAAGTCAAGACTCAAAACCTATTTTTATTCTTTCTTATGGATAGTTTTTATTTTTATTTGTTTTTCTTTTACTTCTGTTTTTATTTATGTATTTGAATTTTTTTATTCATTTTTAATTATTTATTCAATTTTATGTTGACTTGTTTTATGTAAGGCGCCTTGAGACGGCTTTTGCTGTGATTTGGCACATTATAAGCTAAATTATATTAAATTAAATTAGTGCCACTTCAAAAATTAAATTCATTATAAGTAATTTATCCTAAACTTATGATCTGTTGTTTTTTCAAACTTATGCAAAACAAATCTTGAGAAAAAAAATACAGTATGTGATAGTTAATAATTATTAAGAGCCTGTTCTTTCATATTTATGAATACATTTTACCACATTGCAGTTGTTTTTTTTGTTTTTTTTTTTTAATGAAAACTCAACCTATCATTCTTTTTGAGTTCTACACATGTGATACCTTATTTACACCAGGATGTTAATAAAATCAATGCTGACTATTCTCAGAATAAAGTACTTATATCCACAGTTTCAAATTGCATAAGTCAAATGGTGTCCACTTTATGGTCTTCTCAAAACATTAAAATTACTGTTCTGGATGCTTAGAATGCATCTGAGCTTATCTACAAACCATTGGCTTCTAGGGACCTAAAGCGGCCCCCAGACCCCCGGCCTATGGGCTTCGGCCTTGCGGGCTTTGTACTGTGTCCCCCCAATTTCTAGTTCTAAATTGTGCCCTTGCTTCATATTCATAGCTCCTTTGAAGAAATAACAAAGCCCTGGACCATCTACAGGGCCCTTATCAGGAGCCTTGAGGCCTTTCATATCCGCTGCTTGCAACAGATCCTACGTATCCCTTGGGTCGATCGGGTTCCTCACAACGACCACCCTGCAGTCTGCGGGTTTTTATGAGCACAGAGGCCCACGTCATCCAACAACAGCTTCGCTGAGTGGATCACATCTGTTGACAAGCCTGAACTCGCCATCAGTTGCTCATTGTTGGAGGTCAGACGAAGAGCTTCGAAGATCACCTACCTAAAAGAAGTGCATCCATCCCTCTAACCTGGAGCGACTCAGCATTAACCAGGCTGATGGCAAGTCCTATGCCACAAGGCTGTGCAAACGTTTGAGGCCAAATGCAATTACATCAAGAAAACAACGGCATCGCCATCACGAGCATTTGGACCGATGGGCCTCTCTCTCCCAGGGGGGTATTTTGAGCCCGACCTGTGGGAAATGCTGTATTTCAAACTTTGGGCTCCAAAACCATCAAATGAGACACCAAAGACGTCCCCCTCCTCCTTAGCGTTCTGAAGTTTCCTGGTGGGAGAGATGTTGTCATCAACATCAATGTACACCCCCTTAAGCAAGCAAAGAAATAGGCACAGAAAAAAGGTCATTTCTTAGAAGTCTGAGAATTATTATTTATTTATTTTAAAATAATACTAATAATGTTGCCAATAATAATAATAATAACAATAATAATAATACCACGTTGTACACACAGTCCAAGTTGGCCTAGATTGGGGGAACTGTGACTCCGGTGCAACTTTTACAGAAAAGGTCACACATTCATTTTTCCATACGTAATAATGATTATAACAACTATTGATATAGAACTTCCCAATCTCAAACAAAAGAGCTGATAGTACTGAAAAAAAGATTTCGTTTATAATCCGTGTGCTTTATATATGGGTTTTTCCTTCTTCAAGAGGCACTTTTTTAACAGGTTCACTTACATTCTCTCTACTCTGATTTATACTGTGTAAAACACAGTCATGATAAATCCAAACTCCCTTGATGGCGCTAATTGTAAAAGCTACGCCAACAGTTTGCTTTGAAGAGGAACCCACAGCAGTGGATGTTAGATGCTGTTCACACATCTATTTCGTAGTACCTTCACTGATAATTGGCCCATATCCCCAGGATGCTATGAATATGTAAAATTTGCATCCTTTTCTCCCATCCACTCGTTATCAGCTGATTCATGACTTGAGAGTGACTTGGTGGTGACCTCATTCCACCTCCGTTGTATGAGGTTCCCTGTCACGACAACAGGATTATGTTTATGGTGCAGGCCCAACGAGCATTGACTTATCTATCTATCTATCTATATATATATATAATATATAATATATATATATATATATATATATATATATATATACGAGGTCTGTTAGAAAAGTATCCGACCTTTTATTTTTTTCAAAAACCATGTGGATTTGAATCACGTGTGATTGCATCAGCCAAGCTTGAACTTTCGTGCGCATGCGTGAGTTTTTTCATGCCTGTTGGTTGCGTCATTCGCCTGTGAGCAGGCTTTGTGTGAGCACTGGACCACCCCTCTCGTCATTAAGGAAATGGCGAAATGATTTGGAGCTTTGCTGCATCAATTTTTTCCTGAAACTGTGAGATACCTCCAGGTGGACACCATTCGGAAAATTAATATGGCTTTAAGGGACGATTTTATGGGGATTACACAGATTAAGGAGTGCTCCAGCCGGTTTAAAGACCGCCCACAGCGTCTGAGAGCGCGGCATGCTCCGAGCGCCGATCGACAGGCTCACACCCCGCTGAAACAACCACATCATTTCCAACGTGAAGGCTTTGTTGATCCGGACGTTGTCTGACTTTCACAAAAAGGCGAAGGGTGGACATTAGCAGTTTTCGGCACATTCCACTGTTACAGAGTTTTTTCATGGAAAAGGAGCAGATAATGCGCCACCGTGCCGCTGATGGCGCAGGACAAAACCACCTCCAATGTTGGTCTCACAGGACCGCTTTCAGGTGGCTTTCAGACGGCTTCCGGTTGCTTTTCAGTCGTGTGAATATCCGAGAAATTGTGCATGAGCTGAACATGCCAGAACATGTCTGTGAGGCTTCATATATAATATATATACGAGGCGCTGTCAATAAAGTAAGGGTCCTTTTTATTTTTTTCAAAAACTATATGGATTTCATTCAATGTTTTTACATCGACATGCTTGAACCCTCGTGCGCATGCGTGAGTTTTTCCACGCCTTCGGTGACGTCATTCGCCTGTGAGCACTCCTTGTGGAGGAGTCGTCCAGCCCCTCGTCGGAATTCCTTTGTCTGAGAAGTTGCTGAGAGACTCGGCGCGTTGTTTGATCAAATTTTTCTAAACCTGTGAGACACATCGATGGACACGGTTCGAAAAAATTAAGCTAGTTTTCATTGAAAATTTTAATGGCTGATGAGAGATTTGGGGTGATTCTGTCGCTTTAAGGACTTCCCACGGTGCGAGACGGCGCTCAGCGCTCTCAGCCGCCGGCATCAGCCTGTTCAAGCTGAAAACCTCCACATTTCAGGCTCTATTGATCATGACATCGTGAGAGAACAGAGAAGTTTCAGAAGAAGTCGGTTTCAGCATTTTATCTGGATATTCCACTGTTAAAGAGATTGTTTTTAATGAAAGACGTGCAGACGGATCTGCGCGTCGGGACGCAGCCGACGCGGTGCGGCGGCACAGGAAAACACCTCCGTGTTGATAACCATTTGTAAAATCCAGGCGGCTTTTGATGGCTTTCAGTGGAGTGAGTATATGAGAATTGTTTAACAGGCAGGACATGTTCCAACTTGTCCTTAAGGCTGTCAACGAGAGGTGTTTTTTCCTGTGGCGGAGCGTCGCGGCGGCTGCCGTCCGCACGTCTTTCATTAAAAAAATCTCTTTAACAGTGGAATATCCGGATAAAATGCTGAACCGACTTCCTTCTGAAACTTCTCTGTTCTCTCACGAAGGCCTGGATCAATAGAGCCTGAAATGTGGAGGTTTTCAGCTTGAACAGGCTGACGACGGCGGCTGAGAGCGCTGAGCGACGTGCTCGCACCCGGGGGAAAGTCCTTAAAGCGACAGAATCACCTCAAAATCTCTCATCAGCTGTTAAAATTTCATTGAAACCAGCTTAATTTTTCGAACCGTGTCCCCATTCGATGTGTCTCACAGGTTTAGAAAAAATTTTGATCAAACAACGCGCCAGTCCTCTCAGCAACTTCTCAGACAAAGGAATTCCGACGAGGGGCTCTGGACGACTCCTCCCACAAGGAGTGCTCACAGGCGAATGACGTCACCGACAGGCGTGGAAAAACTCACGCATGCGCACGAGGATTCAAGCATGTCTGACGTAAAAACATATGAATGAAATCCATATAGTTTTTGAAAAAAAGAAAAAGGACCGTTACTTTATTGACAGCCCTCGTATATATATATATTCAACAAAACAAAGCATTGATGTATAAATATATCATATATCTTCTTTTTTTGACAAATCTGGCATCTATTAGTATTTATAGCTTGGACACAGGACAAGAACTTCAACATATATGTACGGTCTTATTTTTTGTGTCCTCTAATGTGAAAAGTATTAGTCATTCTGTGTCAGCTGCTGTCTCGGTTGAGTCCAGCTACAATTATCTGTAGCCAGAATAGACGGCTCTTGTTGTCTATTGATGTTCCTTGATGGGGGGGGGTCAGGCCTAATTGGCCAGCTTCTTTGCTGCACCACAATATAGACTTTTGAATGTGAAAGCTGAACTGTGATTAAGTTGCAATTGATTTGCACAAAGGGACACACTCCAAAATACTCCAGAGCTTGAGTGGCTTCGATTCACAGACTCAGCGCTCAACTGTTCTCCACGACGGGCTCCATCCGCTCGTTTTCACTGGGTCATAGCAGTGATGCCGGTAACGCGTTACTCTAATCTGACCACTTTTTTTAGTAACGTATCTACCGCGTTAATTTTTCCAAATTAGTAATCAGATTAAAGTTACTTCTCCAAGTCACTGTGCGTTACTATTATTTTTGCATTGTGGGTCGATAGCAGCATTAAACTTGGTCCGTGGGCAGGAGGTCGGGGTTCGACTGAACTACCCACTTTAAGCGAGCTGTGAGCTTTTCATCCGCGTTTTTTTTTGCAGCAGCTACGACTCGTGCTTTTTTTCTCCTTTATTTAGAATTCTGAGCTGAGCCGCTCGATCTGCTGCTAAAAACAGCTGATCCTCCGCAACGCGTCAACAACTGACACTATTTTCCTCTCAAATGCAGCTAAACTCTCTTTCTGAGGACCACATGATGTGAAAACTTTCTTACCTGTAAAATCGGTCATGTTTTCTGCATAAATAAATGTTATCCATTCTTTGTGCTCAAACGCCAAAGCAGGGGCGAATCCAGATGGAATGGAGGCGTGGGGCAGGGATGTGCCCCCCCCACAACACCCCTAGATTAAAGGTCCAGTTTTGAAGCTGTTTTTTTTACTACAACTACTAATACTACTTAAAATAATAATATTCGACAAGTAAAATGTTTTAGAGATAATTTAAATGTTAGAATGAATTTTATAGTTACATTTATAAACAATGTAGGTTAGAAACTGCAAGTTTTACTGTTGCAGTGCTGTCAATAGTTAAATATGAGGTCAAGAAGAGGTCTTTATTTTACTTTTTGTAAAACAAATATTATTTTCATTTTAGTCAAGAAAGGGTGACTATAAAGTGAGTTTTGGCAAAACAAGTATCACTGTCATGTTGAGGTGGCAGAGGGTTGTTGTCGGCAGCTGGGGAAAGTAACTAAAAAAGTAACTAGTAATCTAACTTAGTTAATTTTCCAATTGAGTAATCAGTAAAGTAACTAAGTTACTTTTTGAAGGAGTAATCAGTAATCAGTAATTGGATTACTTTTTCAAAGTAACTGTGGCAACACTGGTCATAAGAGGAGAACGGTTTCAAGTGTGCAGGATGACGTTTGTGTTTTCTTCCATAAATTTATGTATACGGTATATATATATATATATATATATTTAAAACGTGCCTGAAAGCATGCCAGAGGATGGAGAATTTCGAAGTTTTCTTGGTGGCTTTTTGTTTTTGTGTTTGTCATGTATTCTGTCATTTTGGTGCCAGAATGCTCAGGATTTTTATTGTTCACCCTCTTTTATCACTGAATGTTTGACCTTTAGTATGTACAAATGCCCACAAAGTAACCACCGAGGGTGTCCATCTCTGCTGCTTTAACTCCATTACAGGACATCGCCTTCGCATTCATCACGTCTGTGTCGGCAGCACCATGTGGCCTTGTCAGAAAGACAGAGGCAGCGTGCGAATTGATGATTTAATGTGGAGGAATTTCCCTGGATCCACATCTTGTCAAGGAAGGAATCGGGGCAGGTGGGCGATGGATGCGAGTGTGAAGGAGGAGTGAGTCTGAGGGATGACATCTACTGGTCTTCCTCAGTCCTCATTGCCGGTCGGTCCTGATGAATGATTGGCTGTAGCTCAGCGGGGGGAGACTCGTCTGCAGACAGAGTCTGACAGACCTTAATGTAATATTTCCAACATGGTGACAAACAAATGGAGTCCATTTGGGAAGCAGATCACCGGCACTTCCTCAGCTCAGAGCAGACCTTGAGCCCTTCTGGACATGATTCATCTGTATGATTGCTTGCTAGTGTGGTTTTGACTGGATTGATTTTTCACTGTGATTTTGCAAATATTCAGTGAACAGAAGGTTTGTAAGAACTGATGACACGGGGGTTTGTTGCTTTCCCTGTCAAATGTGACAATGCACCGTGGAACATGATACAACTGTATAAACGTATGCCTCTGTTCAAGGTACTGGAGAAACATACAATGGACAACTAAAGTATTTGGTCAACTCCAAATAAATAATAGCTTGCAAAGCCCTTTTGGCTCCTCCCTTGTTTTCCCACTCGGGGTCTCCACAGCAGATCAAGGTGGATTTGTTTGTTGATTTTGGCACCTGTTTTACACCGGATAGCCTCTTGACGCAACTCCACATTACATGGAGAAATTGACGGGTTTGAACCCGGAACCTTCCGCACTGAAACCAAGTGCAGTAACCACTTGCCCACCACCCCTGCTCTGAATAAATAATAACTGATACAAAACTTAACCCCTTAACGCCCATCGTCGCATATATGCTACAATCTCTGACTCAAATATGCAACTTACCAAATTGACCTGTATGCCCGTTGTTGCAAATTTGCAACATACCATCATTATATTATAACATTATAACATAAAGTCATTACCAGAATACCCAATATTACTATCTAGTTTTGTGCAAAAGTGAAATTAATAATCTCAACATTATTTACCATCTACTTAAAGTCAAAAACAAACACAAAACATTTTTTTATATACAGCTATAAATTTGGGCGTTAAGGGGTTAAATAAAAAAAAAAAAGTCTAAATTCTGTTCAATCACAACCTTTCAGGTTTTACAGCAAAACACACCGAATATGTTGGTCAATTTCAAATAAATGTGTAGTATGTGTGATTACATCAGACATGCTTGAACCCTCGTGGGCATGCAAGAGTTTTTTCACGCCTGTCGGTTACGTCATTCACCTGTGGGCAGTCTTTGAGTGAGGAGTCGCCCACCCTCTCGTCGTTTTTTCATTGTTTAGGAATGGCTCAGAGACTGCTGCTTTGTTTTATCAATTTTTTTTCAAAACTGTAAGGCACAACTGAGTGGACACCATTCGATAAATTCAGCTGGTTTTCGGTAAAAATTTTAACGGCTGATGAGAGATTTTGGTCTGGTAAGGATGGCCCCACGGCGCCTGATGGCGATCTGCGCTTCGAGGCGGCAGCGTCTCGCTGTTTCAAGTTGAAAACTTCCACATTTCAGGCTCTGTGACCAGTAAGTCGTCAGAGAACAGAGAACTTTCAGAAGAAGTCGGCATGAGGAGTTTATTTGGACATTCCATTTTTAACGGACATTTTGTAATGAAAGAACGTGCGGGCAGAGTCGCATGTCGGGCTGGACCCGACTGCGGGGAGTCGCGACAGGAAAAAACACCTCCGTTGGAAACCTTAACGGGCAAGTTGGAACATGCCCAAGCTGTTAAACAATTTCTCAGTTACTCACTTGTTGAAAGCCATCAAAAGCCGCCTGAATTTTACAAATGGTTTTCAACACGGAGGTGTTTTTCCTGTCGCGGCGCACACAGATTCGCAGAGTCGTCACGGAAACGACTCGGCGAATTTGCTGCGCACGTCTTTCATTACAAAATGTCCTTAAACAGTGGAATGTCTGCATAAAGTCCTCATGCCGGCCTCTTCTGAATCTTCTCTGTTCTCTCACGACGTCCTGGGTGAATTAAGCCTTAAATTAGGATGGTTTCAGCTCGAAACAGGCCGACGACGGCGCCTGGAAGCGCTGCACAACGTCCCGCTCTGTGGGAAGTCCTTACAGCGACAGAGACACCCCATAATCTCTCATCAGCCGTTAAACTTTTCACCGAAAACCAGCTTAATTTCTCGAATAGTGTCCACTCGATATTCCTCACAGGTCCAGAAAAATTTTGATAAAGCAACGCGCGCCGTCTCGAGCAGCGTGGTGAAACAAAGGAATTCAGCCGAGAGGGCGTGACCACATCTCACTCAAGGCATGCCCACAGGGAAATGACGTCACCGACACGCGGTGAAAAAACTCACGCTGCGCACCGAGGGTTCAAGCATGATTGGTGTAATCGCACATCATTCAAATCCATATAGTTAAAAAAAAATAAAAGGGTCGGTTTATTATCTAATAGACCTTGTATATTAATAGCCAATGGCATCTCTGTTTGTGTGTGTATGCTTGCATGTGTATGGCTTTAATCACGGAGAAGAACTGGGGAGAGCTGACGTTTGCAGTTGGTGTGCTTATGTATTTTGGTTCAAGGATGAACACTGAAAATGGAACGTTGATAGGACTAATATTTTTGGAGAAATTAGGCATATTAGTTAACAATAGGGAACAATATTGTGCTCCAATGCACCATAGGAGTTCAGGGATTTAATGTTGTTATTGTGGTTCATGTTAGTTTCAACTGTGTTGTTAGTGTTATTGATTTATTGTGTTTTTGTTGTTCAGTTGGTTTAGTCAGTTTAATGTTATTGATTATTGTGTTTTTGTAGTTTATTGGTTTAGTCAGTTAGTTAAGGTGTCATGTTACTGTTACCATGAGTGAATGAAGTGTAGGTGCTTTGATATCTTTCTGCCGCTGTCTCTGTATTTGGGTGTGTAAAAAAAAAAAAGCACCTGCTGGAGCAGAATGCAGAACAGACAAAAAGCTCTGGCTTGGTTTTTGTTCATCCGCTCAGCTTCCCACAATATATGAAAAGCAAAGTGGCCTGTGTACCTGTGTACGTGTGTGCATGTGTGCATGCATGTGCATAACTTTGATCATGGACAAACTGGGGAGAGCTGACATTTGCCATTTGGTATGCTTATGTATTTTGGGTCAAGGATGAACAGCACCAAAATGCAACATTGATAGGTCTAATATTTTTGGAGAAACTATGGTATTAGCTAAGAACACTGAACAATGGACATAGATAATTACATTTACAATTACATGTATAAATTCATAGCTGCCTTGAATGCCTCATGCTCATGTTGCCAGTTATTTGCACACACCAGCAGCTGAAAGACAGAGTGTGTTGTACGAGGTGACGCACGAACATCTAACACCACTCGCTGGGCACTTAGAAAATTTGTGGCCATTCGCACCATCATCACGAAAACAGTCAGCAGACAATCATTGTCGAGCTGGACGTGAAAATTGTCTAAGTGCCCCACAACTGTGGAGTTGCCGAGTGCACATGTGACGTGCCAGAGTGTCAGCTCCCCCCCACAACATGTGTGCATGTGTCGCGCACACTTTTTGTTAAATTTAATCAGGGTTATTTAACCATGGAGTTCTGTATTGCGTCCCCTTTTATGTATTATTTGTATTATTTATATCAACCCAGTGATATTCACTAATTATACAGCTGGTTTTTATTTTATTTTCCTCCACATCAGCAGCGTGATGTGGTGCAGCTCGTCCCACAGTGTGAGCAGCAGCTCACACTATGTTCCTTCTCAAAAGACATTGTCGTGTGCAAGAACTGTCACACCGGGATCGTGCACGCTTGCCCACTCGTGCAATGTTTTGTGGTGCGCTAATTCGAACTGTGTCGCACTATTTCTCCATATTTCTACCAAATTCGGACTATGTGTGAAGGGGCCCCAATGAAAATGGAGGACTGTCTCACACAAAGTGGTACATCTGGTCACCCCAGTGCATGCTTGCATGATTTTATTTAGTAAGTTCAATGTAAGTGTATAATGTATTTGTAAATGCATTAAAAATGCATGGATAGCACAAGAAAGTGAAAACACTTATTTTCATTGTGGTCCATTTAAAAACCAAATGACAAAATAGAAGTGATAATAAAATAAACTAAAAATAATAATAGTGTGTACATGAAAACAAGAACCTAAACAATTTATAAATACATGAAGAAAGTAAATTAACATTAACAAAGCATGTAATTAACAGGAAATAAAGGGGTTTAGTTCTTCCTGTAAAAATTGTTGAGGTCTAAGGTTCTAAAAACATTCTGGACTCACACACCATTCCAACTCATTATACCACCCTTGAAAAATATCAGCTACCTATTTTATAAACACTACCCAATCTAGAGGCCGTGGAACCCCACAGGGCAACGTGCTAGTTTTATATTATTTTCAGCTCGTCAAAAAACTGGCATGATAAATTAACTTATTTTCTCTTTTAGCAGGGGAATGCATGCCAATGATTTTGTTAAATTTCAATAACTCAACAGTGCATGAGGAAAATTAAAAGAAATGCAAAGTTCACTTTAATCGTTACGTTATTTACATAAAATAATTAGCACATGACTCTATCTTCTTGTGTGTTAATATTATTTGCTGATCTTGACTGGGTGATGATGGCACGTTATATTTGCCTGATAAAGACTTGCCTAACAGTAACGGACGGTATTTTTTAAGAGGATGTTTTGGATTATTATTATTGTTTTTTTTTATTATTTTATTTTTAGAGATGAGGTTCCTGCCCTGCCAGATTTGAGCATTATTTGTAATTTTCTGCATGGCTGAAATGTAGCATGGTTTTGACACCAGTAGTTCCAGCTAACACAGACCGGACTTCCTGTGGTTGTGGTTGTGGTGCCATGATGGCGCGCTCAAGGCTCATCCGACAGCAGCTGTCACCGACACATCACAGGATTTCTGTCAGTCAACCGAGCTGCTTCCTGAGGTCTGTCAGGGAAGAGGAAATGGCTTCGGCAGCCTCGCTGACACATGACTCCCAACAGATGAAAAGCTGATTGCTTATGATTCTTGGTGTTTGAGACATTCACAGTATTTTTTCCTGTAATCACCTCACAGTACCGACTGGGTGACCACATCCATCGGGTCTTAGTTATTAACCAGTATTTACAGTTGATAAGCAACAATTTGTGGACTTTATATTCTCAGCAGCTTCATTTACTGCCTCTGTATCAACAAGACTCATATATGAAGGGTTCAGACACAAACCCCAGTAAATCCAGTTTTTCTTTAATGGAGAAAATGCGGTTTTAAATGAGCATTTAAATGAAACAATAAAACATGCACATATTTCCATAAAAATGGTGTGTTCAAATTCTTAAATATTTTGCACACTTACGAACAGTCAAGTGCTTGTGTGCCTCAGGTAACTAATTGTCTTGCGGTACACTTGGTGAGTACACATTTCTTTTATTTGTGCTTGAAAATTATTTTTGTGGACTTTTTCATACGCCCGTTTGATTGAGTGGTGTCGCATTGAAAATCTACTGTCTTTCACCTCCGGTGTACCGTCGCGGGCTGCGGAGGCAGGGCCCTGCAAAGAATTCAAGTCATTAAATTCTATAAACCTCTCTATAAACCAGCCACGGAGCTCTGTGGCTCTGATTACCGAGACGTGCGGTGCTGCGGATTTTGCAGCAAGAAGTCTGTCCTTGCGAGCAACAGGTGTCACCGCGCGCACTGCATTAAAACGGCGAGTGTAGTCTCTGGACTTGTGCCAAGTTGGCTGCAACTCCATTCAGTATACAGAGCGGTGGTGCTGGCTGCACAGCAGACATGGGGGTGTGAGTGCCACGGTGGCATTTAACGAGCGCATACACTCGGTAAGCGTATCGGGGGCAGTGAGAGCAAGGCGTTGAGGAATAATGTCGCCCGCGTGTCGATGCCGCCGCTGAGCTGATCCCCAGATCTGAGCAAGCAGAGCTGTATCTCACATTCATTGCAGCTTACTTTTGGATGTTGAAACCAGGATGTGTATAACAGTAACATTACTAAGAGATAAAATCAATTTCAATGTGGGATCGGACTGAAGGCAGGAACGCGTCGTCTTGTCACCGACGTCATGGAAATGATCCGGATGTACAAACTGTTTTCACAGAGGGCTAAATGTTAGCTGCAAATTTGTCATTTTTAAACGAATATTTCTCCGCTGAATTACAAATTTGGGCTTACAGATTTACTTTACTGCATTCACAAGGGTCTTATAAATACATATCAGCTATTTCTTTTCTGAAATCTGACCACATTTATTCAAATGCAGGTCTCCTTTAAGAGTGTGCATATCATGAATGCTTGGTGTTGTTGGATTTGTGAGAATCTACTGAATCTACTGGTACCTTGTTTCCCATGTAACAATAAGAAATATACTCAAAACCTGGATTAATCTTTTTAGTTGCATAGCACTACTATTATTCTGAACACTACTGTATATATATATATATATATATATATATATATATATATATATATATATATATATATTGGAGCTCGTGGGCTGTTCAGCTCTCATCTGAGGACCTGCTGAGGACAGCAGGGTGCCCACCCACTTATCAATCTCAAAGGCAGCGCTGCACATTTCGTCCTCATCTTCTTGATCATTCTTAGTAATTATTGCTGTGCATGGACAGCTATGTCCATCTGGTTTAGACTCTAACGGACCATGAGGAGCATGACAAGGCCATGGCAGACTCTGTTTTTACACACACAGCAGAATGTTCACTCAATGTATACAGACAAGCGCGCATCATTCCACACAGACCCTGTGTGACATAACACAGAAACAGGAATGTAATCTGCACAAATGGGCAACACCTTTATGGTTATCATATAATCATATTTACGGGTGATTCTTAGACTACGGGCACTTATTATGTCCTTTGATCATATTGTATGAAAAACAGAAAAAGGGGAAATTTCACACTTTTATAGTTATCTTTACAATGAAAGTGTGTTAAGAAATTTGTTCTAGTAGTCTATGATGACTTTTTCACCTTTTTTCAGCATCATTATATGCAAATATTGCCGTTTTGTGCTTGTCCCACACCCAGACTTTTGATCTTCAATGATAAAAATTAATGGTAAAAAAACATTTTTTCTAATGTTTTAAAATATCTCTGAATAAAATATCAGTAAAATAATCAAAACATATTTGGGGTATTCAATGTCATACAACTGTTGTGATTTTTTTTAACAAAATGTCCCACACTATTGCCATAATTTCCACCACAACACTGTAATGTCCCTAAACAGTTTGTATGAAAGATTGTTTGGGTAGTTTCTATGGAGATAAACAGTGACATCAGAGCACATGTATATAGCGCCAAATCACAACAAACAGTTGCCCCAAGGCGCTTTATATTGTAAGGCAATGGTGTGGTGGAAATTACATTTACAAGGCCAATAGTGCCTGTAGTTAAAGAATCACCCTTACACTGAAGGAACCTGCTCCTGAGCAGGTTTGGCCCTCTGTATATTTTGCTGTAATGGTCTCTTTCGAAGAACCAAAAGATCCCAAATTACACCAGGTCCTCAACGACTTAATCTGGTAAACACAGGCGTCCGCGTGCTGTGAACATTGGCCAGGTTTGTGCCTGCAGACAGGAGACAGGAAATGAACTTGAATGTGGTGATGTTTTTTTAAGCACCCACTTTGACCTCATCAGGAGTAATTCAGACCACTTTGTGCTTCGGTAGTGAACCTAAACACACACGGCTCTGTGAGCGCTCACTGTCAGGAAATATAAACCTGTTTTCTGTTTAAATGAGTCCAGTGCAGCAGCCAGTCTATTTCTGCAGGGTGTTATTTGATTTCAGTTTTTTTTTTTTCCTGGCTGAGGTGTCGGCTTTGTGCACGGCCCAATTATGTGTTAGCGGGGAAAAGCTTTAATGGTTCATTTGTTCAGACTTGGCATTTCTGGGTTAGATAGACTAATATTGTTAGCGCAATAGTTGTTGGCTTTAACTATTTTAATTTGCTGTTAAGTTAGATTAGTTTATGTACAAAATGAGTTATCTTAGAATGCGCTTACTAATATTTTTCTGTATCTGTATGCTGGTGTTTAATGTTCACATTGCCAGCTGAAGCGGCTTGACTCTTGACTCTTTGCCTGATCTTATTTCTTTGTGGGGCGAGCTCACGCTCATGCTTGTAAGTGCTTTGTACTTGTCCTGTTTCCACGGAAGTCACATTGACACCATAAGACACAAATCAAATCTCATCTCAGGACTATGTAGGAGTGTTTGCAGGCTCAGGGATCCTTTGAATTCCAAGTTGGATTGATGTAAACAATGTGTTCTAGTTTCAAACCTAAGTTGAGAGCTTGGCAAAGCATAAAGAAGGCTGAAAAGCTTCTTGTTTCTTTATGGCAGATTCAGCATGTGCGTGCGTGCACTAGCATATCCCCTGCAGCTCAGTCCTCTCTCATAGCAGTGATTTAGGACCAGCCATTAGAGGCAATGCAACATAATCTATGTATCTGCCAGGCTGGAGAGATAAAACTTCCAATAAACCACTCATTGCTGGCCTCGGTCACCAGACAAATAGGACAGTTCAACATGTCGCCACTTTGGAATCGGCGCTGAGCATCAAGCTGACCACCTTTTTATCGTTGCAGTGGGTGTGTGAGAACTAAAGACTTTTGAAAATGGTTTCTCTCAAAGAAATTCTGAAATAGCAAAATCAAAGGACAAATTAATTATTGCAAATCAATATGGCCAACACGTTCTTGATTCAGTTCAATTTATTTATACAGTGCCACTTTATTTATACACTCCTCACTCATCTCATCTTCAACCACTTATCCGGATCGAGTCACGGGGCAACAGCTCCGGCAGGGGGCCCCAAACTTCCCTTTTGCGCGCCACATTAACCACCTCCGACTGGGTAATACTGAGACATTATCCCAGGCCAGTGTGGAGATATCATCTCTCCAGCTAGTCATGGATCTTCCCCAGAGTCTACTCCCAGCTGGACATGCCTGGAACACCTCCGTAAGGAGGCGCCCAGGGGGCTTCCTTACCAGATGCCCGAACCACCAAAACCGGTTCCTTTCAACACAAAGGAGCAGCACCTCAAGCTGTATTTATCCAGTGCGTACAATATAATTTACACTAAAGTACTTCATATTAGTACTTCATATCCTCTGAGCAACTATATAGGAGGTAGTGGAAAGGAAAAATCCCCTAAGGCTTTTTTGATTAAGGACCTTCTTCAGAGTAATGATCAGCAGTTCGTTACCCTGATGAAGGTCCTTTGACCAAAAGCTTGGTGTATTAAAGAGACTATATAAAAAAATTGATTGAATTGATTGATTGACTTGTATCGATCCAAATGTGCATATATTCGTCTTTTTTACTAGTTGGTTTTAGTTATCTGGCATCTTGGCATCTTTTGGTCGTGAGTGCGGTGATTTGCTTTCAATATACAACTATTTAACATTTGTGTAAAAAATGTAAATATCTCATTTAAAATGTGTAAATATATTGTGCAAATCATATTTTTATATTAATTTCAATTTATTTCAGTTTAATTTAGATAGCACCAAATCACAACAAAGCTGCCTCAAGGCACTTCAATTTCAATTTTAATTTCAATTTATTTTCATTTATATAGGGCCAAATCACAACAAAGTTGCCTCAAGGCGCTTCACACAGGTAAGGTCTAACCTTACCAACCCCCAGAGCAACAGTGGTAAGGAAAAACTCCCTCTGAGGAAGAAACCTCAAGCAGACCAGACTCAAAGGGGTGACCCTCTGCTTGGGCCATGCTACAAACATAAATTACAGAACAATTCACAGAACAATTCACGGACGAATATACAAGAAATGGTATTGGCGCACAGGACAGGAGGATCACCAACACGAATACAAGTCCCATCTCTGGATGGAGCTGCACCTTAAACAGAGAGAAAAAACACAATCAGGCATCAGAAAGACAAAAAATACTGTATAATTTGTCAGCATTAAACAACAAGAAAAACAGAGAGATACTAAGGTGATCGCCGGCCGCTAGCCCTAAACTTCACTAAAAGACAGAGAATTTAGGTAGAGTTGAGGCCGCGGCCCGCTCCAATTACTAATAAATGAATTAAAAGAGTAAAAAGCGTAAAACAAAACTGTACCAGTATGCTAGCCATATGAAAGGGAAAATAAGTGCGTCTTAAGTCTGGACTTGAAAATCTCCACAGAATCTGACTGTTTTATTGACGCAGGGAGATCATTCCACAGAACAGGGGCACAATAAGAGAAAGCTCTGTGACCCGCAGACTTCTTATTCACCCTAGGGACACAAAGTAGTCCTGCACCCTGAGAATGTAAAGCCCGGGCTGGTACGTAAGGTTTAATTAGGTCAGCTAGGTAGGGAGGTGCCAGTCTATGAATAATTTTATAAGTTAGTAGCAGAACCTTAAAATCTGATCTCACTGGGACAGGAAGCCAGTGAAGGGATGCCAAAATGGGTGTAATGTGGTTGTACTTTCTGCTTTGTGTCAAAAGTCTGGCTGCAGCATTTTGAACCAATTGGAGAGCCCTAATGCTAGACTGCGGTAAACCAGAAAATAGAACATTGCAGTAGTCCAATCTACTAGAAGAGATAAGTGCATGGACTTGCTTCACACAAGTAAGATCTACCCTTACCAACTCCTAGAGCAAGAACACAGGCAACAGTGGTAAGGAAAAACTCCCTCTGATAATATTCAGGAAGAAACCTCAAGCAGACCAGAATCAGAGGGGTGGCCCACTGCTTGGGCCATGCTAAGCATTTTATTAATTTGAATGTATTATATACATTCATAATCCAGCACTCTTGCTATTTGAGTCTGTGATATTTCTGGGCCACCATAGAAACAAGTGAATTTCGGTTTATTGTGTTACCCCATAATTACATGTATTGTATAGGCTTATTTGAATAAATTCAACCAGCCAATCAGTCACTCACCTCAGGTGGTGAAGAAGCAGCAGCTCAATTCAGAGTTCCTTCAGTGTGTCAGAACTTCTCACCCTGTCACTGAGTGTAAGTCCAGATACCTGACGGAGGAACCTCATGTCTGCCACCTGTGCAGTCTTGTTCTTTTAGTTTTTTTGAATAACAACATACTATTCTTGGGCAGGTTGAGACTTTTTCTACAAGAAAAAGCACTGAGAAGATGAAGTTGTGAACATGCTGTTAGGTTTCTCAGAACAGATAAATTTTGCCTTGTAAATGGACTGTATTGACATGAGGCTTTTCCATCTGATGCAAGTACTCAAACCACTTCACAGCAACACCTCACATTCACTCATTCACATAGACGCGCATACGCCGACTTCAGTTTGCTGCAGAACACTAGCAGGCACTGCAGTGATTGGGGAATTGAACCATTCAGCCACCCTTTACCTTGCACATGAATTCATGATGGATCCAATGCTGTTTTCATGTACTTTTTGATTTGAGTTTGCATTGCATTACACAAGGATCAGTGTTCATGGAAACATTTCAGATTTCTCAAACAGCATCCTCTGATTGTTCTGTTGAAAATGAAAATAAAAATATATTGCAATGGTAATAAGGAGAAAACTACTTTGACCATATGGATGATAATTGTAGCCCTTTGTCTTATTACAAAGCAGCATGATTAACTGCAACCTGAGGCCTGAGTTGATTGATGCCAAGGATCACAGTGTTGCCAAGTGTGGAAGCACAGACTTGACGGCGTTCCTTTGTGGACACATTGAGGCTCACAGTGTGAGGATTAATAACACTGTGACTGTGTTGAAGGTCAGGTTGGCTCAGTGATGTCGGCAGCCAACCGGAAATTGCTGATGGAGTTGAAGGAAGTACGAAGAGTCTAATAGGCATTTACTCGCCTGCAGGCTTCTGCTGGGCTGAGTTTAGGTCCCTGGTGAGTTCTTCATCTCCTCACAGCCGGAGCCACACTGCTCCACTGCCAGCAAATGTGCCTGTGCGTTCTGAGTCTTGCAACACAGTTGTGTATGATGATAATATTCAATCTTGTGACAGTGTGATCGTTGCACATTAAGTTATGATGGTGGCTCTGTCCTGGATACAACATTAAACTGCATCCAGGACTCTAGGTGGTCCTCCAACATTTTTTTTTTTTTGGAGGAAGTAGGTTGGAGAATGGCACTCCAAATGTCATAAAACACCTTTAATTCTTGTTACTGTCCTTTCTTGCGTCAGGCAATGGCACACTTTGTGAAGGGAATTTGACAAAGTCATTTGGATTCTCATCTTGAGTCAAGAAGAACCCACTAGAGAGTTCCCTGGAAGGTGGTGACCTAGGCTGAGGATTTTTGCACTACACAGCAACACCCAGGTCCAAACATGTGGGCGCCTGGAGCATCTTTTCTGTTAGCATGAATGACCATCAGCCAGTGCTGTCCAAAAAGATTGGAAAGCTTTTCAATGGAAGCTCTCCCTAAAGTCCTTAATCATTGAAATGGTCAAATGTCTTTTCTATTTTATTTTATTTTTTTTGAGCAAGAGGTTATAGTTATCAGAATTACAATTAAAAATGACTGAAACATTTTAGTTTCTATGTATTGAAACTGGAATATGTAAATGGACTGCATTTATATATGTGATATGTAAAATTTTTGCTCTCTGAAATACCTATCAAAAAATATTGAACTTTTTCACGATATTCTAATTTTCTGAGATGCACCTCTATGTCTGTTTTCTCAGTGTTCCTGCAGCCTGTGGTGAGTAATATCTTGGTAGTGGTAATTTTGACTCTCAGATTCTCTCTGAGAGATTCATCTGATCATGGCTGATTTCAGTGCAAATACTGCCACTGACAGAGCTGGTTTCAAGGACTGTGCTGGCCCCTACAGATCTATAGTCATCACAGTGAAAGTATGCTCCTTGACTTTGAAAATCATCAGCTGCTGGATTCTGCTGTCAGTATCCCTGGAGATGTATTCTAATGGTGGTGGTGTTGCTAAGGAGATAGATTATTTTCTTATGGGATGATGCTGTAGAGTCCTGTGGAACTGCAGAGTCTATAGGGTTGCCCGGTTTGTGATCTCTTATGACAGATTTGTTGTGGTAGAAGAGAAGGTGTTTCATCTTATAGGACTCTGAATATCAACGGGAAGAGTCATTGTGGATAGCTTGGTGGAAAGTCAGTGATGGTTTCAGTTCAATTTATTTAATTTATATAGTGCCAAATCACAACAAAGCTGCCTCAAGGCACTTCATACAAGTAAGATCTAACCTTACCAACTCCTAGAGCAAACACACAGGGGATAGTGGTAAGGAAAAAACCCCCGTGATAATACTGAGGAAGAAACCTCAAGCAGACCAGACTCAAAGGGGTGACCCACTGCTTAGGTCATTCTACCAAAAAAACGTTACAATACAGAACACAACACAACAGCAACTGATGAGAGTCCATGCAGGCATCCAGTCGGGGGGGTCATCGAGTCACTCAGTGGCCCTGTTCCTGCAGCAGAGTCCATTCCGCGTCCATTACAGAAATCATCTTATCCAGCATATGGATCCAGTCGCATCTTTGGACAGAGAGGAAAAAGAAAACAGTCAGCCAGAAAAACTACCCTTAAGGTATAATTCTTCAGCATTAAGCAACAGAAAAGCAGAAGAAATACTAAGGATACTACTAAATACTACTACTACTACTAATACTAATACTAAATACTAATACTACTACTCCACTAAATACTAAGAAATACTAATACCTGCCACTAGCCCTAAGCTTCACTAACAGACCCAGACTTTAGATAAAGTTGAGGCCGAGACCCGCTGTTTACTCATAAAATGAATTTAAAAGGGTATGCCTTTATAAGGTTGGATAAGGAGACATTTTTAATAGAAGGGGGTGAGTACATGACAGACCATCTGTAGTCGAGTGACCTTCAGAGTGTGTACAGTGGAATCAAAGCTCAGCATTCCTCCTGACTTATGCTTCAGTTCACCACAGTCACACAAAGTCATGGAACGGTCTTGATAGATGACTTGGCTGTGCTTTTTGTTGGGCTGGCTACTTTGAGCACTTTTATCAGACTGATCCTCCTGCCAGTATGTTAGTTAGTTCCAGTGACAGATCCCCCAGGCTGATCCCCCAGTTAGCAAACCACTGTATCTCAGTGAAATTGCAAAAGCTGGTGAAGCAACAGTGGAGTAAACCTCCAAGGATCTGTGTTACATACTGTTCTCCTGGTTTTGCAAGTGATCATTGGGGAAACATGTATCATCCCAACAGACTGGGACAAAGGATGCTGTCCTCCTCTGGAAACGAGCTGGATTGTAACATCTATAGGGGTATTATAGTGCTGTCTGCTCTGGACAGGGTACTTGTAAGGATTTTTGTCAACATGATTCATTTCCAGCTGTTTAGTGACCAGAGTAGTCTGGTATCACACCAAAGAAGTACATCCTCACTCTGCTCGTACTCAATACATACAATCGTGAATATTGACAGGTCTTCCTACACTATGTTGATTTTCCAAAGGTCTTTGATTTGGTTGATTGAGCTGCTTTGCAGGACATCTTGAGAATTTGCAAGTATGACTTTTTATTTTTCTGGGGGAAAAACACCCAACAGATTTTAACTTTAATGGCATGTCAGTGTTTCTCTAAGTATACGTAATACAAAATGCTGAATTACAATATTGTGTACCTCTTGTCTCATTTCCTATCACGTTTTTATCTGGGTAGCTTTTGCAGTCTTCGTCATCATAGTTGCCCTCTGGAAAAGCTGCAGTCACACATCTGCAATGAATAAATAATAACATATTCTTTGTGTGGCTGCGGTACCCCTGAGCTACTGCATGTGTTCCCCATCCAGAGCCTGTAGATCCTGATTTTATACAGTTTTAAACGAATGCCCTATTATTGTTTTAATCCTAATTCCCATGCAGAGTTGCCTGTGGTTTTGTTCTTCAATATCGGTGCTCAGTGAGTCACCAGTGCTTTGGGCAGCAAATAAAAGAAATTTTTCAGCTGAGATGTTCAATAAAATGCTTATCTCTTTGTTTGAAATGAAAACAATAAATGACTGTTTCATCACTGTGAGACTATACCACAGGCTTTCTGACAGCAGGGTGATTTCAAGGTTAATGATTTTCATATAGTTGTGTTGATCTTCCATTCTACAGGCTGACCTCCACTTCAGTTTGAGACATCTGTGTCAATGTAATAGAATGTAATATGAACAATAATTATTAATTATCTGTTTGTGGATTACCGGCTGAGAGACATAACCCCATGTCATAGACATTGTCATCATCCGTTTATTGCGATATCTCATAAACTGTTTGATAACTTTTTTTTTTCTAACTTAGCAAGTGCGTAATATGGGTCATTGTCATTGTTCCCGTCTAAAAATCATATTCGTTGATTAATTTGTTTGGAAATGGTGGCCATTTTATGCCAAAAATAGCCATTTTGACCATTTAAGACAATTTTCTCAAAAATTGTCTGATAATTTTTTTTTTCTAATTTGTCAAGGGCGTAATATGGGTTTGTGACATATTTCATGTCAAAAAATTCTAGTCATAGATTTGTTTGTTTGGAAAAGGCAGACAATTTTATGTTGAAGCAGCCAATTTGGGTATTTGGACCCAATTTTCTCAAAACTGTCTCATAACATTTCTTTTAATTTAACAAGGGCACAGTATTGGTCATTGACATTGTTCCCATCCAAACATTATGTGCATAGATTTGTTCATTTGGAAATGGCAGCCATATTTATGCCAAAAATGACCATTATGCAATTGTGCTGGTAACCCACAGGGCCCTTGGCACTCTAGTTCTAGTTAAGCTGTTAATTATGCTCCATTTATTCAGTTCATTTTATGGCGAATTTGCCAATAAATAATATCTGTAATTCAAAATAATCTGAACTACCAATCATTTTTCAGCCTTATAGTCAAACATTTTCTCATTTAAAATAAATAAATAAATAAATAATATGAGCAAAGTGTTGTGCAGCGGCGCGAAACTCATGGTACAGGGTGTCCTAAACAGGAAGTGCCAAAATTCAAGTCCACAGTAAAACAGGAAACGTTCAAATGTCAAACACTTCCTGGACTGACAGACGAGATCTCATGGAATCTGGCGGGAACTCAGTGGCAAGCTCACACTCAAACAGGAAGTGCCAAATTCTCAGTCACAGTGAAACAGGAAATGTTGAACACTTCCTGGCATGGGTGGAGCTAGAGCGGAGGCCGGGGTTTCACCGAACTCCCCTGAAATCTGATTGGACACAGATGATTGACATGTCACGGCACCACACGTCTGTTTGAAAGACCTGCATTTTCAAATCAGTGAGTCACATTGACTGCTAGGTTCCTCCTGTCCAGTAGTTAAAGTTCTAATCCACCTTAGTAGAAAAAGAAAAATGTTTGCTTCAGATTTGAACTGAACATGTTGTTTGAACTATGGACTTCTAATCACACCAAACTTATACTGGTGAGTAAACGACCATATTTTATGTCAGAAATGAGGTCCAGGTTGTTAAAAGCAGCATTTCTCCTTTAATTCAGCTTGCCATGTCTGTCTGTTAGCTGTTTAAGAGTGTAAACATACCTATGAAATAGGTAGCTGGCATTTTTCAAGGGTAGTACTAAATTTTGCAGTTTCTATAATGATATGGAATGGTGTGTGATTCCAGAATGTAATTATCGACATGCATTGTTCACTGTTTTTAGCTAATATTCATAATTTCTGAAAAATGTTAATCCTCTCAATGCTTTGTTTTGGCGGTATACATCCTTGAACCAAAATACATAAGCATACCAAACGGCAAATGTCAGCTCTCCCCAGTTTGTCCATGATCAAAGCCATACACATGCACACACACACACACATACACAGAGACCACTTCACTTTTAATATGTAGATGATTTACCGCCCCCTGCTGGAATGGCATGTGTGTCCAGAATGTAATTATCAACATCCATTGTTCGCTGTTGTTATATATCTTATATCCTTAATTTCTCCAACAATATTAGCCCTATCAATGTTCTGTTTTGGCGGTGTACATCCTTGGCCCAAAACACATAAGCATACCAAGGAGCAAATGCCAGCTCTCCCCAATTTGACCATGATCAACGGTAAACATGCAGGCACACACGTAGATAGAGGCCACTTTGTTTTTAACCCTCTGGGGCCGACGGCATTGTATATGACAGCTAAGACCAAGCTTTACTAAATTATAAATAGCTTTTTAATGATATGAGATAGAAACCCACTTTTTTTGCTGAAAAGTTAACTCTGCGGACTTTCGAGCCAGCCATCGGCCGTCCTTGGACTCCTCATAGAAGCTGTGTGATGACGTGCACAATGTGAGTGTCCAGTCGGAATTGGTTCACCGTCACATGGTTTTCCAAAATCCAATCGTAGGGCAGATTCACCTCACGTGAAAAGCCAAAGATCGTTTTCAGGAGTGATATGTTACTAGTTGGCCCATTTAAATACCCCCCTGGGTACTCCAATGAATACATACTATTGGGCTCCAAATGCGCCCTGCGCCATTATGCACAGTGATCAGTGAAAGCAGACGGAGCAAACGGAGAGCCTCTGATGACAATCTCACGTGCTCAAACAAAGAGTGTGTAACTATCAGGATTGCTCCACTAGTTTGCATGTGAATGTTACTGGATAACTCTGTTGCTTTTATCATGAAGACAAAAAACGCATAGACCATTTTGTATATATTGTTCAAAATGTGCATTTGTCTTTATTGTTTGAACCTTTTTGTTGTACAGTCTTTCACACAAGACCTCAAATTACCTTTATAAAGTGTCAAAACAGTTGTTTATTATAGTTTGCTGTGTGTTTTGAATAAATGTGTGTGGAAAATTATTTCCCGCTTTACTTTTTCCTTCCTTATTTTTGGTTGTAAACCTTTATTACACCAAAATAAAACACAACAAAAGCATACATATATGAGGTCTATTAGAAAAGTATCCGACCTTATTATTTTTTTCAAAAACCATATGGATTTGAATCACGTGTGATTGCGTCAGACAAGCTTGAACCTTCGTGCGCATGCGTGAGTTTTTTCACGCCTGTTGGTTGCGTCATTAACCTGTGAGCAGGCTTTGAGTGAGGAGTGGTCCAGCCCCCTCGTTGTTGTTTCATTGCCAGGAAATGGCGGAATGAGTTGGGCTTTTCTTCCATCAGAATTTTTTCAGAAACTGTTAGAGACTCGCAGCTGGAAACCATTAGAAAAATTTATCTGGCTTTCGGTGAAAATGTTACGGGCTTGGTAGAGAATAAGGAGTGTTACTGTCACCTTAAGGACGGCCCCCAGCGGCCCCCAGCGGCTGTGGGGTGCGCCACGCTCCGAAGCCGCCATCGACAGGCTGAACGACCATTTCATTTCTAAACGGTTGGCTGTCTGGATCCATGACCATTGTGATAACCAGAGAAATGGCACACGATGGTCACGGATCCAGACAGCCATCCGTTTAGAAATGAAATGGTCGTTCAGCCTGTCGATGGCGGCTTCGGAGCGTGGCGCACCACACAGCCGCTGGGGGCTGTCCTTAAGGCGACAGTAACACTCCTTATTCTCTACCAAGCCCGTAACATTTTCACCGAATGCCAGATAAATTTTTCTAATGGTTTCCAGCTGCCAGTCTCTTAACAGTTTCTGAAAAAATTCTGATGGAAAAAAAGCCCAAATCATTCCGCCATTTCCTGGCAATGAAACAACAATGAGGGGGCTGGACCACTCCTCACTCAAAGCCTGCTCACAGGTTAATGACGCAACCGACAGGCGTGAAAAAACTCACGCATGCGCACGAAGGTTCAAGCTTGTCTGATGCAATCACACGTGATTCAAATCCATATGGTTTTTGAAAAAAATAATAAGGTCGGATACTTTTCTAATAGACCTCGTATATATAAAATGAAAGCACAGGTTGTCCTGAAAAAAAAGAGACACAAAACTTGGTTGTGGGATGCAGGGAGAGCTGTTAACAGCAATAATAAAACATTTATGCCAGGCGAGTGAACTGTCCAAAAAATGCCCTCGGACCCCAGGGGATTAATATGCAGATGATTTACCGCCCCCTGCTGGAATGGCGTGTGTGTCCAGAATGTAATTATCAACATCCATTGTTCACTGTTGTTAGCTTATATCCCTAATTTCTCCAACAATATTAGCCCTATCAATGTTCCGTTTTGGCGGCGCACATCCTTAACCCAAAACACATAGGCATACCGAGCAGCAAATGTCAGCTCTCCCCAGTTTGTCCGTGATCAAAGCCATACACATGCATGCATGAATACAAGTACACCAGTGGTGTCCAAAGAATAGCAGAAAGGACCAAGAGGGTGCAGGTTTTCTTTCCAGCAGGTGATTTCATTGATTAACATCACTTTGAGCAGGTGGGTTGAGTTCATTAGTGAAAACACCTGCTGGAATCAGTGGCTCCAAAGAAAACCTTCACCCTCTTGGTCCTTTCTGGAATACTTCGGACACCACTGGTGTACACTGAGGCCATTTTGCTTTTATTGCATAGATTTTCTGATTGTTTCCCGGTGACACTTTCCAAACCACAAACAAAGGCAGTGACATCATGACGCAACCACCTGTGGAAAGGATTTTGTGTGAATGTAAGTCTGTTCGGGTGTGTCTGATTACACGCACGTGTGTGTGTGTGGCTCAGCCCGCCCTTGTTCAGACATGCACTTAACCACTTAAATTACATCACAGGTGTTTTTGTGGGGTAAGAAAAAAGAATGATGAAGCGTTTTTTTTTTGTTGTTTTTTTTATATATGCTTTGAATGGAACACACAACTAAAATTGAGCACCCTTCAAAATATAATATTTGATATACGATAATATCGATATAATATTCAGTATTCGATACACAGATGTGTTCCGCACAAATCAGCATATTTAAATAATGGATGTAATTGATAATGTTGATGGTGCCTTGCGCCCCTGTTGTTCTCATGTAAATGACATTTCTTCTTAACAGTGAATCAGTTTGACCCATGCAGCCACTCTTTCTCTTCTAGGTTTAGTTGCTGGTGTGCACACGAGTGAGTTGCTGCAGTCTATTGGCACTCGCAGCATTGGTGGGGGTTAGCAGCCAGTCATCTGATTGAGCGACCTGTGTTTTTTTTTGCATGCCGAGCTATGAGCAAGAGGTCGTGTAGCTCCCAGCGAGCACTCAGCCCTTCATCACATCCCCCGGAGAGTTTAAAGCGAGCAAAACAAGAACAGCAGCACTGATGGATTTCAGCCATGAACTGCACTTTAATCTGTGTAACAGCCCCCCCCACCACTAACACCACTAACACCACCAGTTCCCTCTGGGACAGAGATGCGCAAGCGACGCAGTCTTTGACGTCAGCGCCGACTTGGCCTTGTTCTTCGACGTGGTAACCTGAATGAGTGGAAGCGCTGCAGCTGTCGGTTCTCATTGGGCCCAGCGTGAGCTGCAGGTGATCAGACAGTGAATAAACTCAGAGCTGCTTGTTTTTTTTCGGCGACGGTCTCCACGATTGGTGTTGGGATCATCACAAGAAACCTGAAGCTGTCAGACTGAATCAGCTCCTCCTCTCACAGTTCTCTAACTGGGTGTATGCAAAAGGCAGATATGTGCAAGCATATTCTTGATGAAGCCGTGCGTACACTTGGCTCTTTCATGAATCTCAGTCATCGTGAAATTGTGTAAATGCCCACAAGCCTGCTGTCCACTCCTCCACTCCTATCTCTAGCCATGAATAGTGCAGATGTGCCCTCAATTATCTGTGTATATGAACACTGTGTGCATTATTAGACATGGCAACGATGCAACAGTTTTGTCAAATGTGAAAATAAGACTGATCAGACAGGGTAAAAAAAAAAGAAATATGTTTGTTTGGTTTGTTTGTCTTAGTTCTGTGCAGTCGTGATGGGCAGATGAAGCCTCGTGAAGCATAGGGGTCTATACTAGGTTACAGTATTATATATTTTAGATATATCAGTGCTGGGTGTGGAGAGCAGTTACTCTCCTGTTTTGTATGGCAGAAGTGTGATTTCTTGTCACAGTGACTTGTTTTTACGTAATGTGATAACTGTGTTAATGCTGCTCTGCGCTCACACAACCTGTTTTTTTAATGGAGGGACCAGAGCTCTGGCAGTTGCTGCATGCTTTAGCTTTATTCTCTGCTAAAGACCACAGGGTCAGCCCACAAACCTGCAAAAAAAGACAAGAAAAAAACAGCTCTGTTTACTTTAAAGAGTTTGAGTACAAAGTGCCCGTTGTCTATTCCCTGTGCAGCCATGAGCCCACTAACCAGCGCGTCCCACTCAAAGCTCATGGACTGCCGAATATTCCCAACTGTTTCCAAGCATCTGTTTGCGGGAAGGATGAAAGCATTGCATTGCAAATACAAATAAATGTGCTTGCAATAGTCACTGACATTTGGGTGGACAACAAAACCTTTTGTTTATGGGAGGGTAAAATTCAACCTGATCATCTCCCATAGTCAGGTTTGTTATGTAATTTTCTTGGAATTTTGTGGAGATTAGTTAAACTACGTCTTTGAAAAGTTTATTTTACACATTATTAAATCTTAAAATGGATTATTCCATTTTCCAGGTAGCCACTATGGTGGTCGTCTGGGATTTGTAAAAATGTCAGCATAAAACGGATGTTTTTCAGCATCTTGGAAAACATTGGATCTTGATTCCAGTGGCAAAATCTTAATGTTCAGTTCCAAGGAAACTAATAGCACTAATTACAAAAATGTACATCAATCAATCAACTCAATCAACTTTTTTCTTGTATAGCGCCAAATCACAACAAACAGTTGCCCCAAGGCGCTCCACATTGCAAGGCAAGGCCATACAATAATTATGAAACACAGTCTACGTCTAAAGCAACATAACCAAGGGATGGTCCAGGGTCACCCGATCCACCCCTAACTATAAGCCTTAGCGAAAAGGAAAGTTTTAAGCCTAATCTTAAAAGTAGAGAGGGTATCTGTCTCCCTGATCTGAATTGGGAGCTGGTTCCACAGGAGAGGAGCCTGAAAGCTGAAGGCTCTGCCTCCCATTCTACTCTTACAAACCCTAGGAACTACAAGTAGGCCCGCAGTCTGAGAGCGAAGCGCTCTAATGGGGTAATATGGTACTATGAGGTCCCTAAGATAAGATGGGACCTGATTATTCAAAACCTTATAAGTAAGAAGAAGAATTTTAAATTCTATTCTAGCATTAACAGGAAGCCAATGAAGGGAGGCCAACACGGGTGAGATATGCTCTCTCCTGCTAGTCCCCGTCAGTACTCTAGCTGCAGCATTCTGAACCAACTGAAGGCTTTTTAGGGAAAACAGATCAAAGATGGCTGCCATGATGGCTTTCTGGAAAACAGAATGATCCATTGGCTATCACATGCACTTGTCAAAAATGTACAGTTGCAAATCTGTACAAAATTCCAATGATAGCTAGGACCTGAACATAGTGAACCTGAACTACCAGTCCAGAATTTGGTGCCAGGGTGCAGTTTTTGTTTATCCACCAGGGCTGCTCAAATTCATTTATCAGCTGATAAATCCTTGATGTAGGTACAGTTGTTGCTTTTGGTCGTAGATGTAATTCTTGAAGATGTGCAGTATTGTCTGTCAGTAGAGTCTCAGACAGACAAATCAATCCCCAAAGTCATTTCTGCTGTCATTTTGATGCAGAGCCGGATTTCCTGGGATTACTGACAGTAGGATCCCATCTCAGGGGGGTATATAACTGTGGTACATGTTGTGTGTGTGTGCGTGAGAGAGAGATGTTTTTGTTTTCCGTGTGCGCTGAGAGGATTCTCCTCCACACACCCCTGCCTTCCTATCTGATGTTATGGTGATGTGATATAGAACAATGACGGCTTAACCCCCAAGGCCCCCCTTACACCCCTAAAATCCACCACATGTCTGAGCAGCTCTGATACCCCCCAAACCCCTGGCCTCACATAATCCCCCACCCTTCCATCGCTCTGCAGATGAACTCTTGCTCTACTTTTCCATCAATCCACACACACTTTGGGGAATCCCTTTGTGTCTGCTATAACAGTGCAAGTAACACAACACGGAGAGGAAAAAAAAGAGTTGGGGTATGTATGTGCTATAACACAAGAAATCTAATGAAGACACAAAAGTAAAAATGTTTTATATATTTTTGACAGCCATCTGCAGCTTTTTGTTTTTTCAAATGTAGGACCTCATATCTGTGCTATATTGTTTTTTAACATTAACCTTACACTGCAGGATTTATTCATTTCTAATGTAGTTCTCAGATCAGATTTTTGTGTGTGTGTTGTTCATATTCTTTTGGATGTTGCCAATATCAGATTCCAGTGTGAACTGATTTTAGTTTTGAACTAACCCATGTTCACATAAAAACAACAAATTCATTGCCACACTACAGTGCACATTCAGTTTGGGCTTTTGTGTGTGCATGCAAACATTTTTTCTGTTCTTTTTTGTGGCTGGGTTATTGCCCACAACATGTCATTCAAAGCGCACCTGCTGTCGATCATTGTATCACCATTTGAATACAAATATCTATTTATGTGGACTCACCATCATCATCATTATTATTAATTTTCTCTGTCTGTTGTAGCTTTCTGCTGATCATGGCACATGTGAATGATCCACAGCCACAACAATATTTGGCTGATCAAATGTGTTAATGCCAGGCTACACTTTAAGCTATTATAATGCAGATTGTTTTCTTTTTTTGAGGGAGCAGTAAGTAGGGTGAAATTTGAATGCAAGTGAAAATATCAGATATATGTTTTAGTTTTAAAGTAATGTGCTAATTTTTAAGGTTTTGTGAGCACATGCTGTGCCCAGCAGTGCATTATGGGTAGGATAGGGTAATGTTCACAACAGGACAAATGCATTTCAGACACTCTGTCCAGGCTCCACGGAGAGCAGCATTAATCTCTAGTGCCTAGAACTCTTGTGAATATATTCTCTGGGTTTATAGACGTTATTGTATTTGCGTTTGTTAAATTCCACGCATCTTAAATGTAGCAGACACAGATTATCTGGAATTTTGCTTTGGCAAGTTTTCAAGGCCTCTGCTGCCATCTACTGGCCAGTAGTGTTCATGGCAGTATTCGCCCTAAGTACTAAGCATCTGGGCACCAGTAGATGGCAGTGTTCTATTTATTTTGACCACGGTTATATCAGATGGTTGTCAAATCAACTTTTTGGCTTTGCAAATGGCTTTGTTGTTTTTTGTTTTTACAAATTAAGTTTAAAAACAAAACAACCACAAAAAAAAAAAACATTACAAGATAGCTCTGTGGTGTTTGCACATGCACAGTGCGAGCAGTTAGATGCTTGTAGCTCTTCAGCAGCCAGACCAGAATAATATCAAACAGGTTTGATTTTCATTCGACCATACGATCGGCGAGCAGGAGGTGGTCGGGAGATGTTGAACGCAGCTTGTTACTCCATGTAAACTACACGATGTAGGACGCGCGATTAACCTGAAACTCTGTAAAAAAAAATTCTCGCACGAATGAAAAATCATCTGAAAAAGGGCCAAAACTCGCACAGTGTAAAACCAACATTTATGTGTCAAGAAAATATTTACATAATGAATGACTGAACCAATTAGTGTTTAGCAGAGGCACTTTTACCCAGAATCCTTTGCGATCTGTCTGTCTGTGTTTGTTACAAAACCTCAGAATTAGTGCATTATTCAACATTAAAAGATATATGCAGGGCTTAATTTGAGGGGGAGCAAGCCGGAGCACGCTCCAGAACCTCGGATGCGTGCTCCGGAACCTCTGACGTTGGCTCTGCCAGCTATTTATCCCTTTATCTACGGCGATGGCGCCCACGCCATATTTTCCATATGCATATTTTTTTTACCATAACTCCACCATAGTTTGGCCAATCCAAATGATTCAAAGTGCATTGTAAAGCTAACACCAAGGGCTTTCCAATGATATATGGTGTATTACGGTAAACATAGCCTGTGATGTCATAACGCAGAGGAAAAACACTGAAGTTTCACACTAGTGCGCCGCTGATTCTCATTACCGTAAGTTCTCATGTAAGCCCTCAATCTGAAAAATTTCAACACTGACAGCAAGCCAAGAACCCGTGGTTTCCAACAGTATGCTATATGTTGCATATATTACGGTAAAGTGCGTTCGGTTCGGTGACTTTTGAAATGAGGGAAAAGTATGAAAAAGAGCACAAAAGTGACAGAAAAGTACAGAGACAGACAGCAAACATAAATGTAGTAATGTTTGAGGAAAAGGCAGGGTGTTAGTGTCATTTGTGAAGGTGTGTGTGTGCATGTTTGTGTGGGTGTGCAGTCACACCCGTCGCTATGGGCGGGCCCTAGGGGGCAGTGCCCGCCCACTGATATGCTTGGGCCCGCCCCGGCCCGCCCACCCAAGCCAGATCACAATCACAGATCTCAAATAAATAAATAGATAAATAAAATCCTAATTTCATTTTATTGTACTTGCTTTGGGTTAAAACGGCCAGTGTTGCATAATCACTAAGATATTAAATATATTAAAACCGTGTGAGTTTGTTGGAAAGTTTGTCTACGTATGTAATCACGTCAGTGTTGCCCAGCAACAATCAGTTACCGTGCTTATGGGGGGAAAAGAAGTGTGAGTTTTTGCCAGCAGACAGCAGCTAGTTTTTGTGCTTTCTTCTTCTTTGTCTTTCGGCTGTTCCCGTTAGGGGTCGCCACAGCAGATCAGTCGTTTCCATCTCACCCTGTCCTCTGTATCTTCCTCTGTCACACCAACCACCTGCATGTCCTCTCTCAGCACATCCATGAACCTCCTCTTTAGTCTCCCTCTTCTCCTCCTGCCTGGTGGCTCCATCCTCAGCATCCTTCTCCCTATATACCCTGGGTCCCTCCTCTGCACATGTCCAAACCATCTCAATCTCGCCTCTCTGACTTTGTCTCCAAACCGTCCCACCTGAGCTGTCCCTCTGATATGTTCATTCCTAATCTTGTCCATTCTTGTCACTCCCAAAGAGAATCTCAACATCTTCAGCTCTGCCACCTCCAGCTCTGCCTCCTGTCTTTTTGTTAGTGCCACTGTCTCTAAACCATACAACATAGCTGGTCTCACTACTGTTTTGTAAACTTTCCCCTTCACTCTTGCTGATATTCTTCGGTCACAAATCACTCCTGCCACCTTTCTCCACCCACTCCACTCTGCCTGCACTCTCTTCTTCACCTCTCTACCACACTCTCCATTACTTTGAACAGTTGACCCCAAATATTTAAACTCATCTACTTTCACCACTTCTACTCCTTGTAACTGCACTATTCCACTTGGCTCCCTCTCATTCACACACATGTACTCAGTCTTGCTTCTACTGACTTTCATTCCCCTTCTCTCCAAAGCATATCTCCACTTCTCCAGACTAGACTCAACTTGCTCTCTACTCTCACTACAGATCACAATGTCATCTGCAAACATCATAGTCCATGGGGACTCCTGTCTGATCTCATCTGTCAACCTGTCCATCACCCTGCAAACAAGAAAGGACTCAGAGCTGATCCTTGGTGTAATCCCACCTCCACCTTGAATGAGTCTGTCATTCCGACTGCGCATCTCACCGCTGTCACACTCTTCTTGTACATGTCCTGCACTACCCTAACATACTTCTCTGCCACTCCAGACTTCCTCATACAATGCCACAACTCTTCTCTTGGCACCCTATCATAAGCTTTTTCTAAGTCCACAAAAACACAATGTAACTCTTTCTGTCCTTCTCTGTACTTTTCCAACAGTATTCTCAGAGCAAACATTGCATCTGTAGTTCTCTTTCTTGGCATGAAACCATATTGCTGCTCACAGATCTTCACCTGTTTTCTAAGCCTAGCTTCTACTACTCTTTCCCATAACTTCATGCTGTGGCTGATCAGCTTTATGCCTCTGTAGTTACTGCAGCTCTGCACATCACCCTTGTTCTTGAAAATAGGAACCAGCACACTTCGTCTCCACTCCTCAGGCATCCTCTCACTTTCCAAGATTTTATTAAACAATCTGGTTAGAAACTCTACTGCCATCTCTCCTAGACATTTCCATGCCTCCAATGGAATGTCATCTGGACCAACTGCCTTTCCACTCTTCATCCTCTTCACAGCAGCCCTCACTTCTTCCTTGCTAATCTCGTTTACTTCCTGATTTACTCTCGCCACATCATCCAGCCTTTTCTCTTGCTCATTTTCTTTATTCATCAACTCTTCAAAATATTCCCTCCACCTTCTCAGCACACACTCCTCACTTGTCAGCACATTACCATGTGCATCTTTTACCACCCTAACCTGCTGCACATCTTTTACAGCTCTGTCCCTTTGTCTGGCCAATCGGTACAAGTCCTTTTCTCCTTCCTTACTATTCAACTTCTTGTACAGCTCGCAATATGCCTTTTCCTTTGCTTTTGCCACTTCTCTTCTCGCCTTACGCCGCATCTCCTTGTACTCCTGTCTACTTTCTTCATCTCTCCGACTATCCCAAAACTTTTTCGCCAACCTCTTTCTCCTTATGCGTTCCTGGACCTCTTCATCCCACCACCAAGTCTCCTTGTCTTCCTTCCACTGTCCAGATGTCATACCCAGTACTGTCCTAGCTGTCTCCCTCACCACATCTGCAGTACTTTTCCAGTTGTCCAAAATTGCTTCCCCTCCAACTAGTGCTTCTCTCACCTGCTCGCTAAATTTCACACCACAGTCTTCCTCCTTCAGCTTCCACCATCTGATCCTTTGTTGAGCTCTCACTCTCTTCTTCTTCTTTACCTCTAAAGTCATCCTACAAACAACCATCCTATGCTGTCTAGTGACACTCTCTCCTGCTACCACCTTACAATCTGTGATTTCTTTTAGCTTGCATCTCCTATAAAGAATGTAGTCCACCTGTGTGCACCTTCCTCCACTCTTATATGTTGCCCTGTGCTCCTCCCTTTTCTTAAAGTAGGTATTCACCACAGCCATTTCCATCCTTTTTGCAAAATCAACTACCATCTGTCCTTCCCCATTCCTATCCTTGATACCATATCTACCCATTACTTCCTCATCACCTCTGTTCCCTTCACCAACATGCCCATTGAAGTCTGCTCCTATCACCACTCTTTCATGCTTGGGCACACTCTCCACCACCTCATCTAATAAACTCCAGAAATGTTCTTTCTCCTTCATCTCACAACCTACCTGTGGGGCATATGCACTGATGATATTCATCATCACCCCTTCAATTTCCAACTTCACAGTCATCACGCTGTCAGACACTCGCTTAACCTCCAACACACTTTTAACATACTCTTCCTTTAAAATGACCCCAACACCATTTCTCTTCCTGTCCTCACCATGGTACAACAACTTGTACCCACCGCCGATGCTCCTGCTCTTACTTCCCTTCCACTTGGTCTCTTGCACACACAATATGTCTATCTTTCTCCTCTCCATCATATCAGCCAGCTCTCTCCCTTTACCAGTCATACTACCAACATTCAAAGTCCCCACTCTCATTTCCACCCTTCTAGTTTTCCTCTTCTCCCGCTGTTCGTGGCAACGTTTTCCTCCTCTTCGTCGTCTTCGCCCAGCAGTAGCCCAATTTCCACCGGCACCCTGTTGTGCTTTCTTAAATGTGGATATACGTAACTGGTTTAAAACCCCAACATCGGTAACTTCGGATAAACCAGCACATGATGTCGTTGGCAAAGAAAACCCTGGACCCATTTCTACCTCCGTGGGTCCTGCACTGACACAGGGCGGACGAAAGAGAGGACAGCGCTGGCACTCTACTCAAAGTAGGTCCAAGTTTTTATTTTGTGTGTGTGTGTGTGTGTGTGTCAGAGGCGATTGCTCTAAGACTGCAAGGGAAGCTCAGCTTCTCCTAAATTGTCAAAAAATAAGTGATCAAATATATACTGTTGTGTGTACATGTCACTGACTAAATATGCGCTACAACGC
This sequence comes from Thalassophryne amazonica, assembly GCF_902500255.1. Lineage (NCBI taxonomy): Eukaryota > Metazoa > Chordata > Actinopteri > Batrachoidiformes > Batrachoididae > Thalassophryne > Thalassophryne amazonica. Next base: position 148,112,343 of record NC_047104.1, on the reverse strand, counting down.
GCTCATCTTTTGTTCAGAATCAGCTTCTTATCACTGGTAACGACGCGGCTTTCCTCTCACTCAAACCCGCAGCTTCACAGTGCTTTAGCGAAGCAAAGATGCAGCGAAACAAGACGAGTCATTGGATAAATGCTGGGCTTTGTCCAGCCCATCGGACGCTCAGCGTGTCTGGGGGTCTATGGGGCAGTGGGCTGGCCCGGACGCTCAGCTTCTGCATGATGATTGGATGATCTGTCTGAGGCTGAATCCCTTTTTGATTGACAGCGAAATGAGCGAATCGGCGATCTTTTGGTGTAAACATCCGTGGGAGCATTTTTTAATTTTCATTCTGTTCTGAGTTGAACCGGATACTTTCCTAATCCTCTTAGCGGCACTTTCTTTGTTAAAAACGACTAGCGACATATCGAGCTTCTATTTCTGGTGTTTTTTTTTGTAGCTGCTTGTGTTTGGAGACTGACTTCTATCACTCTTTCTGACTTCTATCGCAGTTTCTGTCCCCACCGAGCAGCGGGTGCTGCTGAGCTCCTCCACCGTCACAAAGCACTCACAGGCGGACAAACTTCAACTCCTCAGATTAATTTGGTGCAAAAGGTGGGGAGAGCTGACTGACTGGAACTGCTGTAACAAATAAAATGTACTGTTTCTTGAAAAGGAACAGAGGGTAGAATTTATGTATAAATAAACCGACACATTTTATGACGTAGGCCAAAACTGAGCTTCCCCTCCTTGAAGGACCAGCATCCACCACAGGTGTGTGTGTGTGTGTTGCAATTGGTACTATTGCGACTGCGACCCCTCTGTTGGTTGCTTTGAAATGCACCCACCGTGGTGTTTTTTTTTTTTTAGTTTGAGATGCAGCTTATCATCTAATATGTCATGTGCACACTCAGTTGGTGGTGGCGCTGCGTGTGATCTAATACGTTATTTGTACTTGTGTGTGTGTGTGCGTGCATGCGAACATGTGCGCGCGTGTTTGTTTGTGTGTGTGTGTGTGTGTGTGTGTGAGAGAGAGAGAGAGAGAGCGCGCTGGTCCGGTCATGGTTAATGTGATGATTATTGTGAGGGATTAGGGCTGCGTGAATAGTGAAAATAAGCAAAAATAAGCTATTAATAGTGGTGCCCACCTGGTGGATTTCATAAGCCCCCCTTAAGATTGAGATCTGGCGACGGGACTGTGTGCAGTTTATTTTAAGTGTGGCGCACAGCATTGTTCGCAAGCCCCCCCACCTTCTTTTTTTTTTTGCACCGGAGCCAGCCAACCTACTGCGCTCCGGGACCTCCCACTTTACAAATTAAGCACTGGATATATGTTATATTTTAACTTTGTACAAATGACAGAATTGACATTAATGGAGTTATTCTATCAGTATTCACACAAAACCATTAATCAGTATGACTTTATTTTTCAAGATCTCCGCCTGACCGGAGCATTGTGATTGATAGAGAGCTTTCAGGGTGCTTCTGTGCTGTAGCTGTGTAGCTTCCAGCAGGGACAGCATGTTCAAACATAGAAGTGTGGGCTCATTGTTTGGGTTTTTTGTCGCTTTTGATGCTTCCAAAAGCGATCGTTGTGTTAAAACTCAAATTCAGCTTGTTAGTATTTGCAAATGTACCAGAGATAATACTGGAATTTATTGGTTATCTGTAACTTCGGATACATTTTCGGGTGGTTTATCTTTAACAACGATAACTTTTTAGTTATCTGATTATCTGTTATCAAAGTTAATTTTTGGTTATCTTTGCCCACCACTGGGTATTTGACAGTAGTAGTAGATGTATATGTTATATCAATAAGTACTAAAAGTGCAGATTTGACTGCATTGCATTATTGTAATAACTAGAGCTATTGGCAAAAATTCTCTTGTAAGTGCATTATTTCTGTTGTACTTGCATTAATAGTAAATGTCCGCCAGGTGGAGATATTGCTCCATTTCAAGTAACTTACTTTGTACATGCAGATTTTGGTGAGTGTGGTGGCCAAGCGGTTAATGCACTTCTTTTGAGAATGGGGCGTTCCCACTTCCAAGCCACCCCTGCCTGTAATGTGGAGTTGTATCAGGAAGGGCATCCAGTGTAAAACTTGTGTCAAATCAGCATGCAGATCCATCTCAAATTTGCTGTGGCAACCCCGAGTGAAAACGGGAGAGTTTTCACAGTCCCTGGTGTTGGATATTACAATACTACTACCGGTGTATGCAGTTTCTTCTGACATGATGATACGTGGTTTGATTCCCCATTGTAACAGAAAATCATAAAGGTAACCTCAGCAGTCCTTCAGTGTCAAAATTGCTCCCGATTTGCAATTGATAGCCTACGATGGCACCACGCTGACATCGATGCAGAATTGACTGCTATGCAGAAGAAGCTGCCCTTGGTGTTTGTAGTACTAACAACTGAAATGGCAGTACTGTATGTGGCGTTAGTAGTGTTGTAAGTGCAGCTGATCCTAGTGTCAGTAGTACTAACAACTTAATTATTTTTAGAACTCGTGCAGATTTGGATGCAGTACAACAGGAACCTTTCCAAGTGTCTGTAGTAGTTACAATTGAAGTAGCAGTACTCTGTGTAGTATTAGCAGTATTGTAAGTGCAGATTTGGTTGCAGTGCAGGAAGCACCTTAGCTTAGCTACTGTCTGCAGTACTAACAAGTGGTAGTATTGTTTTGAGTATGAGTAGTGCTGTAAGTGCAGGTGCAGTAGGAGCTGTCCTCGGTGCTGAAACATCAGACTGCAGTGAGTCCCTGCTGCTTTGAGAAAACAGTTGCTCCTTATCTAACCTTCTGCTTTAACGGGACAAAGGCGCCTCTGGGAGCCGGCGCTAATTTGAATCGGCTGGAGTGATTCGCGTCAGCAAGCCACGAGTGTAAGTGATGACCCAGAGAATCATTTACATTTAACAATGCAATGAAGCCGGCCACACTACAAGGATTGCTTTGATCTCCCAGGATCTTCAGGAGCATTGAACTAAAAATCAGCCTGGCTTGAAGCAGAACCCACGCGCACACAACCACAAACATGTACAAATTCCACTTTAGCCCCGGGGCTGTAATTTGTTTTCTGTGATTCCTTCTCTGTAGAGACTGGGGAGTATTTATGTAGATTATTGCAGTGAAGTAGGTTAAGATGAATGTTGTGAAGCTGAACCTGAAACAAACATCATTAGGTGCTTCGGACTGGAGAGAAGGCGTTTCTGGAAGCTATGATGGTGCAGACATCCTGATCTGTGTAAATATATAAGTGTGATGATTTAATCAATTACTCCTGTTTTCCTCATGACTGAATATCACAGTTTGATTCAGTCTGAAACTTACAAAATTAATTTAGCTCTACATTTGGACGTTTTAATAAAAATCAAATAAAGAGCTCACTGTATGGAAGCAAACTCTGAACTTTTATTTAAGTTTGCCAAAAAAAAAAAAAAAAAGACAAACAGTGATGATCATTCTGAATTGTTTTTAAGGGATTCTGTCTTTCAAACCATAAATCCTTTGTTATGTGTGCATGTTGCAGCATTCCTGGTGTGTGCATATGGAGTTGGACATGTGGGCTTTTATTGGTGTGTTTTTTAGGGGGATGGTGCGACTCTGGTATTCCATCTGTCTCAGCAGTAAGTGGGCCAGGGTTTGGAATAAGCTGCTGTTTTTAACATACTGTACTCAGACATCTCAAAAATAAACAAATAATTAAAAAAAATCCACTGCAGAGAAGCAGTGAACACGCCTCAGCTTTGGTGTTATCTATATTAATCAATCAATCAATTTTTTTATATAGCGCCAAATCACAACAAACAGTTGCCCCAAGGCGCTTTATATTGTAAGGCAAGGCCATACAATAATTATGTAAAACCCCAACGGTCAAAACGACCCCCTGTGAGCAAGCACTTGGCTACAGTGGGAAGGAAAAACTCCCTTTTAACAGGAAGAAACCTCCAGCAGAACCAGGCTCAGGGAGGGGCAGTCTTCTGCTGGGACTGGTTGGGGCTGAGGGAGAGAACCAGGAAAAAGACATGCTGTGGAGGGGAGCAGAGATCGATCACTAATGATTAAATGCAGAGTGGTGCATACAGAGCAAAAAGAGAAAGAAACAGTGCATCATGGGAACCCCCCAGCAGTCTACGTCTATAGCAGCATAACTAAGGGATGGTTCAGGGTCACCTGATCCAGCCCTAACTATAAGCTTTAGCAAAAAGGAAAGTTTTAAGCCTAATTTTAAAAGTAGAGAGGGTGTCTGTCTCCCTGATCTGAATTGGGAGCTGGTTCCACAGGAGAGGAGCCTGAAAGCTGAAGGCTCTGCCTCCCATTCTACTCTTACAAACCCTAGGAACTACAAGTAAGCCTGCAGTCTGAGAGCGAAGCGCTCTATTGGGGTGATATGGTACTACGAGGTCCCTAAGATAAGATGGGACCTGATTATTCAAAACCTTATAAGTAAGAAGAAGAATTTTAAATTCTATTCTAGAATTAACAGGAAGCCAATGAAGAGAGGCCAATATGGGTGAGATATGCTCTCTCCTTCTAGTCCCCGTCAGTACTCTAGCTGCAGCATTTTGAATTAACTGAAGGCTTTTTAGGGAACTTTTAGGACAACCTGATAATAATGAATTACAATAGTCCAGCCTAGAGGAAATAAATGCATGAATTAGTTTTTCAGCATCACTCTGAGACAAGACCTTTCTGATTTTAGAGATATTGCGTAAATGCAAAAAAGCAGTCCTACATATTTGTTTAATATGCGCTTTGAATGACATATCCTGATCAAAAATGACTCCAAGATTTCTCACAGTATTACTAGAGGTCAGGGTAATGCCATCCAGAGTAAGGATCTGGTTAGACACCATGTTTCTAAGATTTGTGGGGCCAAGTACAATAACTTCAGTTTTATCTGAGTTTAAAAGCAGGAAATTAGAGGTCATCCATGTCTTTATGTCTGTAAGACAATCCTGCAGTTTAGCTAATTGGTGTGTGTCCTCTGGCTTCATGGATAGATAAAGCTGGGTATCATCTGCGTAACAATGAAAATTTAAGCAATACCGTCTAATAAAACTGCCTAAGGGAAGCATGTATAAAGTGAATAAAATTGGTCCTAGCACAGAACCTTGTGGAACTCCATAATTAACTTTAGTCTGTGAAGAAGATTCCCCATTTACATGAACAAATTGTAATCTATTAGACAAATATGATTCAAACCACCGCAACGCAGTGCCTTTAATACCTATTACAATAGCCAAGTGGCCTCTGTGTGTGTGTGTGGGGGGGGGCTTTGCTCACTGAGAAACTGTGGAGAGCTGACATTTGCCGTTTGATATGCTTATGTCTTTTGGGTCAAGGATGAACCCTGTGAAAACGGAAAGGTGATAAGACTACTACAACCCCTGGCAAAAAATTATGGAATCACCGGCCTCGGAGGATGTTCATTCAGTTGTTTAATTTTGTAGGAAAAAGCAGATCACAGACATGACACAAAACTAAAGTCATTTCAAATGGCAACTTTCTGGCTTTAAGAAACACTATAAGAAATCAGGAAAAAAATTGTGGCAGTCAGTAACGGTTACTTTTTTAGACCAAGCAGAGGAAAAAAATATGGACTCACTCAATTCTGAGGAATAAATTATGGAATCACCCTGTAAATTTTCATCCCCAAAACTAACACCTGCATCAAATCAGATCTGCTCGTTAGTCTGCATCTAAAAAGGAGTGATCACACCTTGGAGAGCTGTTGCACCAAGTGGACTGACATGAATCATGGCTCCAACACGAGAGATGTCAATTGAAACAAAGGAGAGGATTATCAAACTCTTAAAAGAGGGTAAATCATCACGCAATGTTGCAAAAGATGTTGGTTGTTCACAGTCAGCTGTGTCTAAACTCTGGACCAAATACAAACAACATGGGAAGGTTGTTAAAGGCAAACATACTGGTAGACCAAGGAAGACATCAAAGCGTCAAGACAGAAAACTTAAAGCAATATGTCTCAAAAATCAAAAATGCACAACAAAACAAATGAGGAACGAATGGGAGGAAACTGGAGTCAACGTCTGTGACAGAACTGTAAGAAACCGCCTAAAGGAAATGGGATTTACATACAGAAAAGCTAAACGAAAGCCATCATTAACACCTAAACAGAAAAAAACAAGGTTACAATGGGCTAAGGAAAAGCAATCGTGGACTGTGGATGACTGGATGAAAGTCATATTCAGTGATGAATCTCAAATCTGCATTGGGCAAGGTGATGATGCTGGAACTTTTGTTTGGTGCCGTTCCAATGAGATTTATAAAGATGACTGCCTGAAGAGAACATGTAAATTTCCACAGTCGTTGATGATATGGGGCTGCATGTCAGGTAAAGGCACTGGGGAGATGGCTGTCATTACATCATCAATAAATGCACAAGTTTACGTTGATATTTTGGACACTTTTCTTATCCCATCAATTGAAAGGAAGTTTGGGGATGATGAAATCATTTTTCAAGATGATAATGCATCTTGCCATAGAGCAAAAACTATGAAAACATTCCTTGCAAAAAGACACATAGGGTCAATGTCATGGCCTGCAAATAGTCCGGATCTTAATCCAATTGAAAATCTTTGGTGGAAGTTGAAGAAAATGGTCCGTGACAAGGCTCCAACCTGCAAAGCTGATCTGGCAACAGCAGTCAGAGAAAGTTGGAGCCAGATTGATGAAGAGTACTGTTTGTCACTCATTAAGTCCATGCCTCAGAGACTGCAAGCTGTTATAAAAGCCAGAGGTGGTGCAACAAAATACTAGTGATGTGTTGGAGTGTTCTTTTGTTTTTCATGATTCCATAATTTTTTCCTCAGAATTGAGTGATTCCATATTTTTTTCCCTCTGCTTGGTCTAAAAATGTAACTGTTACTGACTGCCACAATTTTTTTTTCCTAATTTCTTATAGTGTTTCTTAAAGCCAGAAAGTTGCCATTTGAAATGACTTTAGTTTTGTGTCATGTCTGTGATCTGCTTTTTTTCTACAAAATTAAACAACTGAATGAACATCCTCCGAGGCCGGTGATTCCATAATTTTTACCAGGGGTTGTACTTATTTCCATTGTGGTCCATTTAAAAATCAAATGACAAAACAGAAGTAAAATTAAAATAAAATAGTAATAGTAGTAGTAGCAGTAGTAGTAATAATAATAATAATAATAATAACAATAAAGAAGGATTATTAACCAAGCGTGGGGTCTGTACGGGAAAATATCAGATTGAGGTG